>NW_022631007.1:8951708-9335263 GCF_010015895.1 Lontra canadensis | reverse complement strand
CGCCGCCGCCGCCGCCGCCGCCGCCGCCGTGCGCTCGCGGGCCCGGGCGGAGCTGCGCAGTCCTCTCGCTGCTGCGCCAGGACAGCCGGCGCGCGGCCGTGCCCACAAGTTGCCGGCAGCCGAGCGCGGCGCCGCCTCCTCCGCTCGCGCCCCCAGCTCCCACCCCGCCGCGGCGGCCGGCTCGGGGTCGCACCTCCCGCGGACGCCGACCCCACATGTAAAGCGGCACCGGAGCCCCTCGCCCCCCCCACCCCCTGGCACGATCCAGAGTCTGGCCAGCGTCTCCTCTGCCAAATCCCGGGCTGGAAGATGTGGCAGCCGGCCACCGAGCGCCTGCAGGTAAGGGGCACACGCACGGCCGGGGGCCAGCCTGGAGGAGGAGGTGCCCCGGCCAGAGGAGCCCAGGGGGCGCCTCTGCCCACTTGTCGGGGATTTACCCAGAGCGGTCGTGTGAGACGCGTGGGTAGGAACATGATGCTGTCAGCTTACCCCAGCGCCGGGCACCAGACGGGGGCGAGGGGGTGATGAATGGATAAATGCGCCGCTTCGGGCGTTACAACTTCTGGCGTGGGGTGTTTGTGTGCGTGTTGCTAGATGTAAGGTTGCACTTCCTCACCAGCAATTCTCGATCGCATTCCACTGACACGATTTACTGGTCTGGGGTTAGGGTTTTCGCATCCAGATTTTTTTTTTCCTTCTTTTTCTTCTTCTTCTTCTTCTTCTTTTTTTTTTTTTTTTTTTGTCTCCAGGAAAGACAGAGGAAATGATTTGTGAAAGCATCCATTTGCCAGTATGATTTGAAAATATCAAACTTGCTTTGGCTTGGTCATGATATGTCTTTTATTTTATTTTACTTTATTTATTTTTTTTCCTATTTGTTGATGCTCTCCTTTCATTTTCCCTGAACTTCAGCTCCCCCACATATTTTGAAAATCAAAAGTTAGGTTCAGCCAGGAATAATACTTAGGCTCTGGGTCATGCCATCAAAAGTTTTTCAGTGCTGTCTACTGAAATGACAGACTGCCTTTAATTTGGATTCTGAAGCTGGGGTGGGGAAGGGGGTCAAAATGAGAAAGAAGGATGTTTATGGGAAGGAGCTCCTTCAGTGATGCTTGGGACCCTGGAATTGCCCAGACTGCAAGGTTTGATGACTGCCTTTTGCTCCCAAATATTCTCAAGAGAGAGGGCAGCTTCTCTGCGGGGTAAAATCCCCTGAATCCTGCAGTGAAACTTTTGGCAGGCTCAGAACCACATTGTTTCATAGTAAACTTTGAAGAAATGTTCAAGTGGTAAAATATAGTACCATTGGAAGCTGAGTGGGTCTGAAGACTTAGAACAGTGGAGGCCAGGAGCCCTGGCTGGCTTGGGAGGTTTCTCAGTGAAAATGGAAAGCTCCCAATGGAGAATGCTGACTGTCCCTTAGATGTTGGGAGAGGTGAACATTTGCCTGGGAGTTCTCATCCTGAGGATTTACCTGCAGAGAGCATTGCATTTAGCAGAAACAGACACCCCCCCCCCATCCCATTTCTAGCCTCCCTGGGCCTGTGGATTTGCAGGGAGTGGGGTCATAGTAACAGAACCTGAGAAACCAGGCCAGTCCCCCCAGGGTCTCAAACAGACTAATCTAACAAGAATAGGGACTTTTAACCTTGGGGACAAGGTGGTGGGTGACCATCCTCTGACCTCCTGGTCCTAGTAAGAGAACATCACATCAAGCTCTGAATGATTGGCCAAAGGTAAGTTAATGTATTTTGGTAGTGACACCACTTACCAGTTGTGCATTTGAATCCCGCTTCTGCTCAGGGCATGGCTTCTATTCTAAAGGAAGGGGTGACTGAGCAGGGTGGAGGGTTCCCCCATCAAATGAGGAGGGTAGCTCACTGAAGTCCTTAGAGAGATGAGGCCAGAGTTCCTGGAGGTGGCTTTTCTGGCCTGGGGCTCTGTGCCTCTGCAAAGTTTGTGGATTCTGTCTCTTGAAGTTATTTCTCCCGGCCTGTTTCATTTAAGGACTCCTGTGTGCTGCAGAGCACGTGACCCTTGGCAGGCGAGAGCTTTGGCTTGCGTTCCGCATGGCAATCGTTCCTTTACTAGAAATGTCCTCCTGGCTCTCCTGTGAAATGTACACATGTGCGCTGGGCACGAGTCTGGTTTATTACAGTTTGCGCTTGCAATGCCTTTCTTTCATTTTGAAGTGTCATGTTGAAAGAGCTGGGCTTTGGGCTTTTGAAAGCTCAAGTAAACATGTCTTATCACTGACAAGATCAAATCCCTGTTGGAAGGTTCCTCCCAACACAAGGCTCAATTTCATGCTCCCTAGCCGCCCCCCCCCCATTTAAATTAGTCCACAAGCCGGTTCTCTTTTAAAGGTTCTGCTCAAGCCTTGCGATTATAGAAGGGAGCCAAATGAAGAAAAAAAATCTTCATAGTCACGGCTTCTTTCCAAAGAGCAGCTTGACTCTTCTTTCAAAACACACAATTTGTATGCTTTTACTTCTTGTTTCTGGGGGAGGGAGTTGTTGAGGGTGAGGTGGTGAGTGAGCTGTGTGTAATAATATTTTATTTACATTCCTTGTGGTTATGTTTGTCATGGTCCCTGTTTGCTGTCTGGGATTTTTTTCTTCCCCTTTTTGTCCTCAGGGCATCACCATATAGGAACGTTGGTTTCCCAATCCTTGGTCCATGGGATGCTTTATATTGCCCCGATTTTGTGGCCCAGGAGATGGTGATGAAAATTGTGTTCAAAGGGGAAATAAATGATAACTTCCCTCATGAATGAAGTTATAGCCTCACACTTCCCACACAAATCCTAACCTTCTCCTACAACCTCATTAATTTTTTTCTTCATTAATTTTTAATGCAAGACTTCAATTTAGATGAGCTGGAGTGCAGCAAATCCTTCAAGGAAGTATTCCCAGAGCGTCCTAATAGGACTAAGGACTCAGGAGCCAATTTATTGTACAAATACCTAGAAACAAAAGAGGTGAGGGAAGAAAAGAGTGACATCTTTTCTTAATTGATTTCATGAGTTCCTGCTAGATGATGCCCCTTCAAAGGTTCTGTGGCCCTGGGAGCGTGGCAGAAACTTGCTTAGGTCAGACAGTCACTCTCTAGCTAATTTGGGGCTGGCAACTAGCCTTTTTTGCTCAGGAAATGACATCTTTGATTGGGTTTGAGTATCACTATCAATATTCACTTGTTTGCCAAACAAAATGATGCTGATGTTTCCCAATATGAGATATAGCTGCTTGACCCAAATCCAGCACGGGCAAAGGGACCTGTTGCCCCCGAGCAGGGCTGAGCTGGATCATTTCTCATTCAGTCACACACCCTGCGGCAAGTTCATCTGCTCCCCTGAATGTTAAAACTTCTGTTGCGTCCCACTCGAGCCCTGTTTGGGAGCTTCTGCCATTAAAAATATAATAGGATCAAAAGGGATGTTAAGATTTAAATTACCACCCCAACTTTTAAAAATGAATAAATATGAGTTCTTCCCTTTTCACCTTCTGTACTACACAGTAGACTTTTTTTTTTTTCTCTTGGAGGGACTCGGGAGAGTTATAAATTTTTCAAGAAGCAGATTTGAAACAGGCTCTTCTCTGAAAAGTGAAGGGGACTTTTCAGTAGAAAAGGGCTATGCACTGTTTTTTTTTTGTTTTTGTTTTTGTTTTTTTTTAACATAGGGATGAGATTACTTCTGGCCTTGGTATTTTAAAAATTGCATGGGTTTCCTAATTGTCTTAATTCTCGGGCAGAGGAGAATCCATTAGAAATGACAGACTCATCCATACAAGAGTGAGGAGACGTTAGCCATAGCAACGTGTATCTCCCCAGAGCATGTCTTCAGTGAGCTCCCAGATGCATTTTTCTGCAGGCCAGGAAAGGAGGAGAGCAAAACGAAAAATGAATGGAGGCTGAATCTGAGACAAAGGAGGCCAACAGATCCTTGCCTGTGGTGTAGTTCTTACAAGGATGGCGTGGAACGTGATAGTAGGAAGGTGGATGAGAAGCGAGTTCTAGAAAATTGTAATTGTGGAGTCAATGTGTAACTGTTTTCTCGTGAGTTTTTTTTTTTTTTTTAAGATTTATTATTTATTTGAGGGAGAGGGTGGGAGAGGGCGAGAGAATGAGCAGGAGAGGCAGAGGGAGAGACTCTCCAGCAGACTCTGCTGAGCACAGAACCCATTGCAGGGCCTGAGCTCATGACCTGAACCCAGACCAGAAAACCAGATCCTGCTTTCTTTGGTTTCTGGTGAAACTCTGGGCTGGCAAAAAGGTTCAAGTAAACAAAACTGAAGTTTGACTGGAGAGAAAACTTTGGAGATTTTAGGTGAGAGTACTTCATCCGTCAGGATCACCTTGCCCTTTCTCTGCCATGCTTAGCTGGTAGATTTCACCCTGACGTGGCCTGGGGATCGTTCTCGACTTATTTCTCTATGATGATGCCCCTTGCAATTTTCCCCTGAGAAGTGATGGAAGAACCCTTTAGAATGTCAGCTGGAGACCATTAGACCAGGCCCGCCAGGCAGAGGGAAGACTTTGGCAAATAGGACACTTTTCCAGGCTTACCAAATTGGCAAAAGGAACACAGATTAAAGAAGGTAATGACAGCAGCCCGTTTTTACGGAGCACACGCTGTGTGTGTGTGGCACTGTGCTAAGGGGTTTTATTTGAATTATCTCGTTCATTTATCTTCCACGGCCACTTTTATCACCATTTCATAGTGAAAACAAAACAAAACAAAACAAAACAAAAAGCCTGAAAGCTGAAGACGTTAAATGATTTGGTCAGGGTTGGACAGCTAGAAATGAGCGGAGCTGGAATCAGAACCAGGTGGTCTGGCTTCAGAGCTTACTTCTTAACCCCTTGTCTGTAGAGGAGAAGGATAAGACGATGCTGTACACATGCTGGCGCTCTGGTTCCTAAGAACCAGCATTATAGCAGGGGTGGTCCCAGGGGCTCAGAGAGGCGCCTGTCGTCTTTCTTATGAAAGCAGATGGTTGCCTGTGCTGACAAGGGCTACCCTCTTTGGGTGGCTCGCACCTCTGGGGGAAGTAAGCTGCTGTGTCGTACTTTAGCTGAAATTCTCCGTTGCCATTGACGAGTCTCTTCATCTGGAACACATGACATTTATCCAAACTGGAGACCTTGAAGGCTGGTAATCAAGCTTGATGTTGTCTGCAGTCCTTTCACATTTGGACCAAAATTGGGGGGAAGGGAGGAAGGAGGTTGGGGAGTTCAGGAGCAATTGCTTGGAAATTAGTGATAGGTACTCTTAGCGAGGCAAAGGTTTCTCACCAAATCGATTCTAGCTTTTACCATTCTTTTCATTCCTCTTGGATGAGTAAGTACAAAGCCTTGGACTTTATCGTTTATAAAACACTTGGAGTGATCACGACTTTGAAGTCTTTCAGAAGCAGAATGCTATCTTACATCATTGGATCTTTCTCTGAGTTTGTCAGCGAAATCTCCACCAAGAGACTTGCAAAATGCCAGCCTTGGAAACAACTCTGCCCCCTGGTTACCCATTGCCTAATTGGGCTGTTTAATGTTGACTGTACTGGGTTATCTTGGGGTGTTAGGCAACGTTTGCATTTTGTTTGATGTTCCAGATTGGCTCTCTCCTTCCACCTCCCTTCGCACTGACTCCCATCCTACTGTTTAAATTAATCCTGTATACTGGGTCCTGGAAGAGTCCATCCTGGACAGACTGGGGAATCAGGCTCTGTTCCACAGGGCTGTTCGATGCCACAAATAGCGAGTAGCAACAGTGCCGGGAGTCCTTAGTGGTCAGCAAACAAAAGTAGTACAGAAATGCTCTTAACACTGCAGTGTGTTTCACTCAGCAAACCTCTCCCTCCCGCCCCTCCCACCGGGCCCAAATCTCAATGGAGACTTTGTGTAAGTACGAAGACATAGTTGAGGTCGTTGTCCAAAGACCTCCTTGGAGTCTAGCGGAATTAGTTACTATCATCTTATGTTAACTTAAAAAGCAGTTTTGATCCCAGTTTAGCTGCCAGCCAGTGATACAGCATCCGCATATTACCCAGGTCCAAGCCCTCAGGCCACAAACTGGAAGAGGACAGCGTCAGGAACCAGACACAGACTGGCTTTGTGCCTTTGGCCTATTTCAATGCTTCCAAAGCCTCAGGGAGCTTGCTCCCCTCATGCTTGTGTCCCTTGGGGTCCTCATCTTGCTGAGGTCTTCTCTCCCATGCCTGATCGCCAGGAGCTCCTTCCTTTTCCCTCAGTGGCTGCCACTGCGGTCTTGCCTTGATAAGGGAGGTTCTAGCAGCGAGAAGAACACCACCTCCTTCTGCTTGTTGAAGCTCGTCACGTCTTTCCTTACTTGCCCCTTTGGCCTTTCTAATTTCCTAACTGACGCAGTTATTGAGGGACCCAGGTTCAGACTCAAACCCTGGTCTCCGTGTCTTACTCATTGTTTGGGTTGAGTTGGGTCAACATGTTCCCTTTCTCCCCAGATATACGCTAAAGTCCTAACCCTGCTACCTGGGAACGTTGCCTTGTTTGAAAATAGGGTCCGTGTGGAGGTCATCGAGTTGAGTCACTCTGGACCAGGGGAGCCCTAAATCCTGTGACGGGTGTCCTTTGTTTTTGTTTTTTTGTTTTTGTTTTTTTTTAAGATTTTATTTATTGGACAGACAGAGATCACAAGTAGGCAGAGAGGCAGGCAGAGAGAGAGGGGGAGGCAGGCTCCCTGCTGAGCAGAATGCCCGATGCGGGGCTCAATCCCAGGACCCTGAGACCGTGACCTGAGCCAAAGGCAGGGGCTTTAACCCACTGAGCCACCCAGGTGCCCCTATGGTGTCCTTCTAAGGAGCGATTTGAAGCACAGAGGAGGCACAGGAGGGAAAGCCTTGTGAAGACAGAGGCAGAGAATGAAGTTAGGGTTCCACAAGCCAAGGAGTGCCAGGGGTTGCTGGCAGCCACCAGAAGCCAGAAGAAAGAATCAAGGGAGGGTTCTTCCTTCGAGACTTTGCGGGGAGCGTGGCCCTGCCCGCATCTTGATTTGGGACTTCCAGCCTCCAGAACTCTGAGAGAATACATTTCTATTGTTTTAAGCCGCCCCGTGTGTGGTAATTTGTCACAGCAGCCACAGAAAACTAATGCGCTCATGAAACCATATTGCTTTTGATCGCGTTTTCTCTGTTTATGGAAGCCTAGGTATGCCTGACTTTCATAAACCGGGACAAAATGAACATGTCTCTATAGTGTGCTCTTTTTGTACTGAGTGTGTGAATTGATTTACAGTAGATTCAGAGAAAATGAAAACAGACATTATAAAACAACTAAATTACTGCTTCTTTCTCCCTCATCTTCTTCTGGTCAACATCCTAGGAAGGGCGGCAAACGGGTTTTGTTGCTAAAGGGAGCGCCTCTGGAAAATATAGTAAATGTGCTTCAAGAGGTAGTTAACTTTGGTCATTAAAATTATGGGATGTGAAAGATAGTTTGCTTTAAGGCGGATCTCAGCGATACTTTTCCAGGCGGGCGGAGACTGAGGGAAGGCTGGGGTTTTATCCTCAAAACAGTCCCGCTTGTCAGAGTCTGGGCAGGGTCTCTGGGTAGCAGGCCTGCCGGTGACTGCCACTCCCCAACAGGGATGATGGTGGGTTGACTTGAGATTCTATTCAGGGCAGCCCCAGATGATGGTCTGGTTGATTATTTGCATCTGGTTGGATATTTTGGTTTGTTTTTGTTTTTCACTTGGTAACGGTATAAATTATCTTAATGAAGAACCTCTTTCTATTGAGGAACTCACTTTGGAGACAAAAAGTGAATGTCACGAGGAGTTGTCACACTTGCTTTCCTGGGCCAGCTGCTCTTCTCCACGCAGCAGCCTTGGTGGCTCCAACAGCTGGTGGTGGGGGGGTGGGGGGAGCAAGGAGCCTGAATCTGTGCAGGGCAGCCCTGGGGTCTTCCACCTCTTCCAGGGAAGAGCCTGTGGCGTTTTAAAAGGCCATCTCACCTTCATTGTCTTCCTCAGGAAGGAGTTATATGGCCTGTGGGGATGGGGAGGGCTGGGAGAGCAGATCTGCCAGGAGAAAGTGGCTCCTTGATTGTCATCCTTCTGTGAGAACAGCCCCATTATGATACCTTTGTGAAGGATCCTTTCCTCACAGCTTCTTTGTAGTTGTGGTTCTGAGTATAAACCCACAGATGGCATCGCCCTATCTTCCCACAGCATGCTTTCACGCCTTTCTATCAGGAACCCCTGGCTTTTCCCCAGGTGTGTGCAATGTCCTGGGGTACAGGCCCCCATCCCCAGCCCCACCCCCCCTTGTGGTGGGGGATCGTGGAGCCCGCCATTTCCTTTCTAAGTGTCCTGTGGATATTCCCCGGGAACCATGGGGCCCTAGTGCTGTTGGGAGGCTGGTTTGTGTCAGGCCTAAAATCTCTGTAGCTTCCGGCCTTCGCTTCCTAGCACTGCCGTCACAAAGCACCACAGGCTGGGCGTTGTTGGCAACAGAAACTTGTTGTCTCACAGATCTGGAGGCTGCAGGTCTGAAATCAAGCCAAGAGGCAGGGTTGGTTTCTTCGGAGGCCGTGAGGGAGAATCTGTTCCATGCCTTTCTCCTCGCTCCTGGTGGTTTTCTGGAAATCTTAGCTGTCCCTTGGCTTGTGGCAGCATTGCCAGTCTGCAGACGGAGTTCTTCCCGGGTGAGTCTTTTTAGAAGGACACCCGCCATCTTGGATCAGGAGCCCAACCTCCTCTGGTCCTATCCCACCTTAGCTAATGACATCTGCGATGAGCCTGTTTTTAAGTAAGGTACATTCTGAGGTATTGGGGTTTAGGATTTCAGCGTATGAATTTTGGGGGAGATGCAGTTCAGTCTATAACACTTTCTTTAGAATTTTCTTTTGAGTGTTCTCCATGCACCAGTATATTTCTCTCTACTTGAACCAACCACTCAAAAAACCCCAAAAAACAAACAAAACAAAACAGAAACAAAAACAATGGGAACTCCCCCCCCCAAATGGTAGTAAGGATGTGAAATGGAATGGCATATCTGCTTTGTGTCATGACTACTATTTTATACTTGATTTGACTGAGAAATGATGAAATAATAGCTACTTAGGGTGACAAGGTAACAAATCCAATAGCTGGGAAGTATGTTCAGAAGCTTGTCCCTTTCTCAGTTCGCAATTCTACTCGTGAAGGAAACTCATATAATCTGTCTGGTCGTGATTTTTTCCACAGTTTTGTCCAGGTCTGTGCAAACATATACAGATATAGAGATGCACATTTAGGTCTTTCTCATATATTTCGATAATATAATCATATTGTATATGTATTGCTATGCATTTGTTTTTTCACTTTACAAAGTGTTTCTTAGGTATCTCTTCTGGTCAGTACAGTGACCCCCTTTCCATGATTCTGCTTTCCATGGTTTCAATTACTTGCAGTCCAAAAACATATGACCCTTCTTCTGACAGATCATTTACATGACAATGCCTACATCCTTCACCTTATTACAAGCAGAAAGATGAGTACAGTATAATAAGATATTTTGAGAGACAGAGAGAGACCACATTCACTGAACTTCTGTGACAGTATATTGTTATAATTTTTGTATTTTATTATCAGTTACTGTTAATCTCTTATTGTGTCTAACTAAATTAAAGTTTATCACAGGTATGTATGTATGGGTAAAAACAGAGCATACATAGAGTTTGCTAATGGTTTCAGACATCCACTGGGGGTGTTGGAACATATTTCTCGTGGATAAGGGGGGACTATTCTAACATAGCTCCAACTTATTCCTTTTAGTCCCTGTATAGAATTTGTAGTAGAGTGGGACCACAATTTATTCAGGAGTTCCTCTATCAGAGAGTATCTGGGGCAAGTCTGTGTTCTTTTGTTGTTCTCCGGCCTGTAGGTAATACTGTTATAACTCCCTGGGCATGTCCTTACGTACTTGTGTTTCTATTTCTTTAGATGGGAGTGGCAGTACTGGGATTGCTACATCTAGGAGTATGCATCTTTTATGTTTTAGCCGCTGTTAAAGAGGGCCTTCTGTCAGAATTCTTTCTGATCAGAAGTGTGTGCAATTCTGGCAAAGGTGCAAAGAACACAGTTTGCTGGAGAAAGGATAGTTTTTTCAGCAAATGATGCTGGAACAATGGGATATCCCCATGCAAGATAACCAACTCCAAACTTTAATCCTTCCTTCATATATCTGGCATACAAAAACTCACTCACAATTCATCACAGGCCTAAATGCAAAACCTTAAAACCGTGGAACTTCCAGACAAAGATAGTAGAAAATCTCTGTAGCTTTTTGTACATTAGTATAAACATTCCTAACATCAAGACAGTGACCAGGGCCATCACACCCCAAAGTTACTCTGGATCAGGCCCAGATTTCTTAGAAGGATCACAAAAATGTGATCAATAAAAGAAAAATGTGACTAAATGGGATTTTATCAAAATGAAAACCTGTTCTTTAAGCTATTTTGACAAGAGAATGAATAGATAAGACATAGACTGGGAGAAAACACTTGCAAATCCTATATTTGTAAGAAAGGACTTGTATCCGGGATATTGAAAGGACTCTCAAAACTCAATAATAAGAAGCTAAACAACCCAATTGGAAAACAAACAAACAAACAACAAACAATTTGAACAAAAAGTTGTATGGACAGGAAA
Organism: Lontra canadensis; assembly: GCF_010015895.1. Taxonomy (NCBI): domain Eukaryota; kingdom Metazoa; phylum Chordata; class Mammalia; order Carnivora; family Mustelidae; genus Lontra; species Lontra canadensis. Next base: position 9,324,594 of record NW_022631007.1, on the reverse strand, counting down.
TAAGCACACGAGGCTGTTAAACATCATGAATCAGGGAGAAAATGCGAATTATAACCACAGTGAGGTATCAGTATCACCACCTAACTCCAGAATAGCTCAAATTAAAGAGACTTCAACCACACCACACACCAGCAAGGATGTGGATGAACTGGGGCTCTTACTGGTGATGGAAGGCAGATTAGTGGATCTGAGGATGGGATGGGAGGAAAACATTTGAAAAGGGTGATGGATAGGCTCAACATCTTGATTATAGTGGTGGTTTGATGGGCTTATCTATATGTCAAAACTTGGAAATTATGTAGTATGTTACGTTTTGGATATATTTTATAAAACTGTTTAAAAAAGGATATGTGAAGGAGTCATTGTATGCCAGGCACAGTGTTAGGTGTTGGGGGACTAAGTAGTAACATGGTTCTTGCCCTCACTTCTGTGAATTCTTAGTAGCTTTCATGTTCTTTTAACTGGAAATTAAAATCCTAACCTAGCATATAAATAACTATCTATTTTTTTCTTAGAGTTCCATTCACTCCTTTTAAAGCATTCCTTTATTTAGTCCTTGAAATGACATGTTTCATCGATGGCAATTTGCTTGAAGGTCCTAAGGGAAACTAGTAGTTGAGCAAAAGAGGAAATCCCACCCAAAGGGTAGACAGTTCAAGTTGGTGCCTCGTTGTTCCCTCTGTCATTTTGTCCCCTTCCTTGTTCTTCTCCTGGTGGCTTGTTTCTGACTTATTTCCAACCTGTCCAGATGGCTTAGTCCTCTGAGGCCTAGGTCAACCCTAGTGGCCAGTAGACTCCGGAGACTGTGCTTTTGAGTGGGTGACTTTCCAGGGTTGTGACCCCATGGCTGGCTGGACCATCTTCTTGATATTCACCTCCTGCAGTGGAAAACAGAGTATATATCATGAAAAACCACGAATGGGTCTGGATTCCAGTTTGTGAATGTGACGTGCCTAGCAGAGGTGTAGGGTCTGGATTAATTATGAAATAATTCTTTTTCCCATGAGTATAGCAACTCAAAACTTTAGCTAGCACAAAGCGACTTTACCAACGGCCATTGAACCTTAGCAGAATGCTGTCGAGAAGCAGTCACAAAAATAATGTTAATCTAGTTTAAAAACATTTTTTTTTCTCCTCAAGGAGGAAAATTTAAGGCACTTGACTCAATCTCTTTTGAAGGGCAAAGAATGTCAGACTTTGTTCACTAAATATCTAAGGGGACCATGTGGCATATTGTCCAGCTGAGGTCCTGCTGAGGTGATGGGGACAATATTAGTAATTCACTGGAATAGCAGGCATAAACCAGAGTCCCCTGGCAAACCAGGCTTTATGGTCACCCCTCAAAATGGTAGGTAAAATGTTAGACTTCTGTTCCTCATTGTTTCACTTTGGGAGTGAAGGAAAGAAATGAAATACGTGAGATGGGCAGGATAATACAGCAGGTAGGCACGAAAGCCAGGCAGAGGAGACACTGGGGAGATGGGCGTGGGGGTGAAGAATGTGTACATAAAACAGAGAAAGAAGTGGAAGATGGAGGAAGTCACGTAGGCACTTAGCTCCAACCCTGGTACGGAACGTGTGGTGCTCCCCAAAAGGTAGCTGTCGGTCACACGTTCCGTGTAGCTGTTGGCCTATGGAAACATTATTCTTTTGAGCAAAGGGGTCAGATGTTCACCTGTGCTCAGTGGTGCTGAATGCTTTGGTGGATTTTCTGGCTGTTTTGGAAAAATAAGGTTTTTCAGATGAAGAACTAGGAAACTTTGAGAGGAAAAAAAAAAAAGGAGTTCCAAAGCCAAAGGATGGGCAGCTTGGGGGAAATGGAAATAGAGAATGTGGAAGTGAACAGAGGATATTTCTTTAGGCTACGAATCTGGCTACCTTTGACCCATATAGGCTGTTGAAGAGGGGAGAGACTTTGGGGTTTTTAATCAGGTTAATGGATATAAATCTTGGCTGCCTCACTCATTAGAAGTTACTTCAGGGTCTCTGATCTGCATTTTTTTTGACTTTAAAATGGGGGTAATAACATTTAGCTCTTGACTGCTCATTGAGGTATAGACTACAAAGAGCTTAGCATGGTAACTGGCAGTTACTGGAAGTCAGTAAATCCTCATTCCTTACCCGGTTTCAGTTCCAAAGGGTGGATTAGGAATAGTTGCACAGCATCTTAGGGCTAGATGGATACTAGAATTTTGGCGTTTCTCAAACTGTGTTCCACGGAGCATGAATTTAGCAAGCTACTCCTATGAGTCTTGCTACAGAGGGTTCTGTCTTTACATAGTACTGGGAAGCAGTGGGTGAAACGAAGTGAGTCTGGTTTACTGCAGGACTTCTTGCAGCCTTTGAGATGCCAGTGTCCCGTGAATTTCCACGTGAGGGAGAGGAGAAGCCAGCCCTTTGTGAAGAAGAGTCCTGCAGTCCAGAGGGCTTCAGTACGGAACTTGAACTTCTTTAAGTTGACCAACTGTGGGCCTGAGGCTTGGCTCTAGCTTACAAAAATATTTCCTTTGGCACCTCCAGTGTCTATAAAAACTTGACAAATTAGTTTCCAGGACTGAAAAATTAGAGGAGTTTATAAGGAAATCTGGACTTTCTGGTTCTCTTAGAAAATGGGAGCATCAAGCCACAGTGGGTTCTGACACAGTGATCCTTGGCCGACGCTGTTCCATGTAGACAGGAAGTGGCCTCCAGCTTGTCCCAGGCCTTACAGAGCAGGTGTCACTAAGTCCCAGAAGCTGATGGTCCTGGGGCCCTTGGGTGGGGACTCCTGATCCAGTTGAGCTCCTTCCCTTGGCTGGTGGGAAAACTAAATCCAAAGTTCATGGTGTCCTTGGAATCGGGACGGGATTCTTGGTCTTCTGACTTTCAAAGCCAAGGCGATAGGAGATTGTGTGACTGTGTTTATTGGCTTAGCATTATTCCTTCTTCTGCAGGCACAGCTCGGGGAGCTCATCTTCAGGTGCCTGAGCCAGCTCTTCTCCCCTCTTTCTTGGGAGCTATGGGTCGGAGTCTGTGTGATTGGAGCAAGGCCTTGTCATCACCCCTTCTCTGCAGGGCACATAGAAGCATGGGAACCATAAGTGGCCTTGCACTTGCCACGTGCCGATCTTGAGCACAAGGGGAGGGTTTCCAGGCAGAAGGGGGAGGCTTCTCTGACTTTTTACTGAATCCACACTACTGTTTCCTGCATAGCCTGTGCCAGGCAAGTAGAAATTTCTCATTGTTATAATATTGGCTCATTTGGGGGCATTTTGACTGCCAAACATTCGCACAGATTGTCTCCAAAAGGGGGGAAATTCAGAGGATGGAGAGTAGTTTTTAATTTAATGGCTTTCAGCATTTTCCTCACAGATTTTCAGCCAATGAGGAAATGCTCAAATGTTATTTCAGGAAACCTAAACTGAAAGACATCTTCAATGGTGACAATACCTTCCTATTTAAGAATCCCTGTTTCCACCAAAAAAACACACACGAAACAAAACAACAAACAAAACAAAACAAAAAAGTAAGAAAGAAAACAACCCCCCAAAACCAATAATACCAAACCACTCAAAAGCATTCTGTAGATGTTTTCTGATCCTCTTGGGAGAAGATCTGCAGCTTACCTTACCTTCCCTGATATGCTGCTGGTCTCCTTAGCTCTGCCCATTCCTGCAGAATTATGGGATCTGATTATTTTCAGCATTAGAAATACATGGAGTTAAACAGAAAGTAGCTTAAGCTATAAACCAATGAATTAGACCTCTCACTCTCAACCTGTTTGGTTCCTGAAGGCACAAACGTTGTGTACGTCCTGTTAGACCATTTAGTTAGGTTGGAGATGGTTTCCTATTGTTCCTCCATTGGACCCCCTTCCAGTAAAAGTTTATGACTGTATTGATAACTACTTTGAAAATTATTGACACTATAATCAGACTTAGAGTCGGGTTATTATTTATCTTTCCTTCTTATCTAATCTAAGTTAATCTAACCTGTTTTTCTACAGCACCTTTTATTTTTACTTATTTGTTTTTTTTGAGAGAGAGTGAGAGTCAGAGAGTATGAACAGAGGATGAGCCGAGGGAGAGGGAGAGAGAGAATCTTAAGCAGACTCCACGCTGCGGCTCATTGCAGGGGTTGATCTCAGGACTCTGGGATCATGACTGGAGATGAAATCAGGAGTCGGACACCTAACTGACTGAGCCACCTGGGTGCCCACCTACAGCACCTTTCAAAACCAAAAATTCATCGGAAACAGTTTCTGCTGCACAGAGTTGACTCAGCCGTAGCAGAAAAGGGAAGAGATAATGCTCGCTGCCGAACATAAAGCTTTTGGTCAATCTGAAAGCTCAGAAAATACAGTTATGTATTAGATCCTTATGTAGTTCTGTAAAGATTGGTTTTTGGTTCGTAAAGAAATTCAAATGCTTTTGAAGTACTTTTCAGTAAAAGATAGAAATACCACTGACACATTAAAACGAGACTACAATAAAACTCCTCAAATACCAGTCATATAATGAAGGAATTGGTTGTACCTAAAAACCTAGGATAGGACTATAACCGAGCCTGAAACCTCCAGCTCTGAGCTTCCCAGTGGCCTAAGGAAGAAGGGAAACTTGATGAATTACTTAGCTCTTATTATCTAATAGTAGAATCTCCATCAAGCCAACTGGAGCCCTAAATGTTTTCCTAAATTGAAAACCCCAGAAATTACCATGTGGTTCTTTATATGGCATGTCACAGCACAAACTCTTGGGTGATAATATTAATTGTAGTTTTTGACAAAGATGTCTCTGGAAGTTGAAAAAAATAAACAAGTAGGAATGCTAAGACTGTTTATGTAGCAGTACAAGTGGACATCCATGGGTTTTTCGTGTCCAACTTCATTTCCCATCTTCTGGTCACAGCACCCTGATCTCACTTTTGGGAATTATTCTCCCTCTCCTGTGTGTGGGGAACTCCATTTATTTCAGGGAGGGGGACTGTCAGTGTGCCCTCCTCTAGCTGTGGCATCCATGTGTGCTCCTGGTATCTACGTTAATCAGACACTTTCTCCCAAAACTGGGTTCCCGAGCAGGGTGGCGAAAAGGCTGGAAATCGCCCAAACCAATTATTCTGCCCACTGAGATCTGTAGTCCTGCTGCATAGACCCCAGCAGCTTCTTGATCCCTATCCTTCCTGAGCTTGGTCCTTCTGTATCGCCTTTCAATCTGGTATCACTCATAATGAATTTGTTTCTTCTCCAGTGAGCTGGAGTTGGTGTTTACTGCTTGCAACTTCTGCCGACTCTGATCGCAGACTCTGACTGATTTTCCTTGAACCCACTGATGGCCAGCCTTCAAATTCTGTGTCCGCCAATGTTCTGTGTGGAGCAGAGCTGGCATGTGGAGAAAAGCGAGACTGCCATGCTTGAAGGGTCTCCAAGATCCCAACCAGAAGGTCATACACACACACCTCTCCTTCCTTATGGGTACCCTTTCCTCGTCAAAAGAGTGCTTGCTCCGCTGGGAAGTGGAGAAAGGGTGCAGACCTTTCTCTGCCTGGAATTTGTCTCGCACCTAGCCTTACTTGAGTAAGTGCCACTGAACAAGAAGAATCCTCCTTATCTTATAGTCCTGGCCCACAGCTTCCATGTTCTGGCCCACTGCTGGAGGACGACTTTTGTCCTTGTTGTTTATAAGGCTGTAGCCCGGCATCTGCTATAAATCTTAAGGTTTTTTATAACTTGGATATCACTCTCCCCTTTCTGCCAAATCTCTGTACTGAAAAAGTGGCCTATGATTTTAAGTGATGATGCTTTTACGACGTCCAAAACAAATCAAGTAATTTTGGTCCACATTATCAAATGAATCCCTCTGGTCTCTGAGTCTGGGGTAGAAATGGTGGTGGGCATGCAAATGGCTGTTTTGGACAAAATAGCCAAAGAGTTCCAGCCTCAGGCTCTCTGAGTCTCAGAGCTCGAGAAACATCTGTAGCTGTTGGTTGAAAATGTGTGGCTCCTTAAGTTCACTCTAGGACAGTGTGGGCTCTTCAGCCCAGAAAGTTAAATACATCCAACTCTGGCAGTCCTGACCTTCTGGTAGAGAATGTAGTTCACTCGTCTTCAAGACTCAATGCTTTGCCACTTTGATTTAATATGAGGCGGAAATCTTCAAAACAAAGCTCCCTGAATCCAGGAAAGTTCATCTGGCATCAGTTACCTCGGGCAACCCCCCTGTCCCCCCTTCCCTACCCCACCCCCTTGTCTTTTCTCTAAGGGCTTGATGCTTTGTAGAAAATGAATGGCTTTGCAAAAGTGCAAATTTGGGAGAGTGTTGTACAACCAAAGAAAATTCAAATTAGTATTCCCCCTGTGGGAATCCTCTTGGGGAAATTGAAATTATACTGAAATGTTCACGTATAGAATACATCCAGTATCTGTTTTAGGATGTTGACAGACTGTTTGAATGATACAGCTTGGTGGTTTTCTGGAAGTAAGGTGGTCTAGAGAAGGAAGAATAAGGAGTCTAAAAAAACGTACTAATTGGTGTTTCCTTCTCTCTGTTGTGTTAATGGTAAATAGCACAGACTCAATGCTGATCTTTTTACTCCTTGGCCCAGAGAACTGGCGTTTTTCTTCATAACGTAATTTAATGCCCTTGTTGGACAGAGGCTGTGCGCGCTCTGAACAGGAGGGGACGTGTGCTGGCAGGGTCCCTTGGAGCAGGGCAAGCATTCAGCAAAAACTTGGAGGGAGTCTTTTGGAAATAAAACCTAATTTGCAGGGATCTCTACTCATAAGGTAGTCTTGCTCTGCGATTTGGGGCTGTATCTGTGTTTTCTCCATTTTGTGTGGACTACCTCCTTTTCTTGCTTTTCTCCTCCTGCTTTCCTTGCAACTAATGGGAGTCAAGCTCTTTCCACTCCTGCATTTCTCTGAGCTCTCTTGCTCACTGCTGTATGTTTCAGACATTTTTTAATAGCTCTTCCAGGGGGCGATGGCCACCTCTCCTTTCTCCCATCTTCCTTTTCAGTGGCACCAGGCTCTTTGGTGGACTGGAAGTCACAGCTAAATTGGACAAAAACAAGTTTGACTTCAAAGTCATTGTTTTTGGGGATTGTTAAAAAAAATTCTTTCTTCTCACTTTTCTTTTTGATTTGGCTGTTGGCAAAGAGTGCATAATCTGTGCCTTAGATGGTCATCAGAACTCATTTCTTGGGTTGTAGATGAAGAAGACAAATTGATTCATTTTGATCCAAGTCCTGGAAGAAATTGATAGACTGTTGATTGCTTGTAAAATGCACTTTAAAAAGTCTTTCTTGGAGCTTAGCAGATGTCTGCTTTCGTTATGTTAAGAAACTGATGCTGTTTATCTTTTTTATTTCAATCATTGGCCCCTCTAAATAGGAAATTTAACTTTGATTTGAAGCTATTAATGCCTGCTGGTAAATAAGAAAATGCGTGATAGAGCAAATTATTTTTCGTCTCTTGCATTTCTTATGGGCATCTCAGACTCAGGGGAATTTTTATGTAGCATAACAATTTCATAAGTGTTAACATGTTTTTTTAAACTTCACATTATAAATAGGAGAAGAAGCCTGCTTCAGAAATTTAAAGCTAGATTAAAGTTGGCCAGAGCAGAAGGCAAAGTCATGGCTCCGTTACAACTCATATCTTGGGGTTTGGGGTAGTCTACTGACAATGCAGTAGATTCAGATAAAATTGCTCTTATTATGGATTAATACTTTTTGACCTATACATCTTGGAACTCGAGAAGGTCATGGAATTTTTTCTAAGACATCTGTGAACTCTGGGGCGCCTGGGTGGCTCAGTTGGTTAAGTGTCTGTCTGCCTTCGGCTCAGGTGATGATCTCCGGGTCCTGGGATCGAGCCCCATGTGGGCCTCCCTGCTCAGTGGGAAGTCTGCTTCCCCTTCTGCCTCTTCTCCTCTGTCCTGCTTGTGCTTTCTTTCTCTTGCTCTCAAATCATTAAATAAAATCTTAAAAAAAAAAAAGACTTCTGTGAACCCTATGTGCATTTCCTATAGACCAAAAATATATACCTTGCAAATATATCAAGTACTTTACAAACCTTGTGTGCTTTACTGAAAGAAATATTTATTTAAATAATTATTGATTCATAGTGACTTTTGGACTTTATGCATATTTTCAAGTACTAGATGTGGGTCCGCTTCCCCTCCTGTCCCTGTCTTGCAGGCTTTACTTTCAGCAAATGTTATGGGTCTTTTATTTTTAGGTGAGGAGCCAAACTGGATTATAAGGTGGGTCTACAGAAGTGGTTCCTGTGTTCAAGGTTTCAGTCAGTTAAATAGAAAGTAGATTGTTGTTAATGGAGGAGCCTTCCATCACAAGACTGAGGAGGGCAAAAGAGGAGAGCCTTTATAATCTGTCCCATTTTATTCCGAACATGAAAGCTTCCCTTCAGGTCCTCCCCAGGGGGATGCTGTCGTCTCAGGGATGAGGACTATGTGTGGCCATATATTGGTCTGGAGGACAGATATTTTTTTACAGATTTTATTTATTTATTTGACAGAGAGCTCAAGCGGTGGTGGGAGGGGCAAAAGGAGAGGGAGAAGCAGACTCCCCGCTGAGCAGGGAGCCCAACGTGGGGCTCTATCCCAGGACCCTGAGCTCCTGACCTGAACTGAAGGCAGACACTTAACCAACTGAGCCACCCAGGTGTCCTGAGAGCAGATGTTTTAATTGACATAGTCCTCTGACATGAACCATCAGTTGACGCTGGTTCCACACAGTCTCAGATGGTTTTCCAGCCCATCTTTCAATAAGACCATGTTGTGCAATGGCATGTGTTGAAAATTGCCAGGATTACTGAGAAAGGGGGACTTTCTTTGTGGTTAAAAAACAAATGTCTCTTCTAAGTGTTCAGAAGTTTAGAATTTTTATGTTTGTTTGGACAGATGCTATTTGGCTAATTTCTTATTTGGGAAAATGTTATTTAGTTGATACTGCTTGTTCTTTCTTCTCCTCTTTCTGCTGTCTTTTGCACATTGGATGTGAGAAGATTGTATGGAATGAGGCCAAATGAATGAAAATGTTGGTGATTAGGCAGATTTCCTTTCCTCCCTTCCATGGCCAGTATTTGTAAAGATCTGTCCTTATCAGATGCTCAAGAGTTGCTTTGATGCTTGGGTTCAAAGTCATGTACCATCTTCATCTCTCTACATCTTTTAGTGCAACCTGGACCATTTCCCACATTTTATGTGTTTTTATGTTCGATACATTTGTTAATGTTTCCTTAGTTTGAAATATCATCACTTGGATGCTCTGCCGAGAGGACCGTACTTCTCCCACAGCAGATGAAATTGCCCTTCTTCTCCCCTTATGACTTAACTCCAAGTGCAGTGAATCATACCTTTATTTTTTTTTAAAGTGTCCACAGTTCTTATGATGCAGTGATCCTGTTTAGCTTATTCTAGTTTTTCTCTTTATTAGAATTACTTGTGGACTTCCACGTCCTCAAAGCCTCTGAGCCCTAGGGGTTGGGGATTGGGTCTTTATTCCTCCTTGTATGTCCTTTGCACCTGGCATAATATTTGGGATATAAAGCTAGGAGCACAACGCAAGCCCAGTGAATATATTCATTTCTGTAGTGTTCAGTGAATTCATGATATTTTTTAATGTATTTGCCATCTCTTAATTTCTTTGGAAGGAAAGGAGAGAGAGGTAGTATGGTATACACATCATTATAGATCAGTGAGGATGCTGAGAGTGGAGTTTGACTTTGGCATTAAGGTGCAGGGGAGGTGGGAGCGCCAAGGGAAGGGGGGAGAGAGAGAGAGAGAGAGAGACACTGTATTTGTCTTTACAGCCAACTTTTAATGGGGAAGCACACAATTCTATGAGTCTGTATAAGTTCTTTAGAAGATATCCTGGATCTCCTTGACATTTAAGTCAAAATATCTTATCTTGTATTTATCTTGTAGCTGCTTACTGTTATTGCCTGCTTACTGTAGGGATATTATCTGTTATATTTAATTTCAGTAATGCAAGAGATGTCAACACCCAGAGCTATTCATAAAAACAATAATTAATTAAAATATAAAATGTAGAATCTGTGTTTTGTTTAGGGTTGCAGCTGTTTCTTGGTAATGGTTGCGTTTTAGATGGGAGAAATGTTTAGGTTGTTTTTCCTTATGTAAGATGAAGTTTTCTCTAGTTGAGCATCTTCAAGAAACCTGGAGACCACCAGGATTGCTAAATACATTATCTGTTGTGCTCTAAAGCGAGGAAATTCTCCAAAGAAAATTATTTCAAAAGGAAACAGAAGCCACCTTGATTTCCACTGACCAAATAGGGTGCACACTGACCCTCAAAATAAATGATAGCTGTTGTGCATTGTAGCCCATTGAATAAAGTAAGAATCCAGGAGGCTATACTGATAGAAACTGATGTAAACAAATAAACAGGTGAGGAAGGAAAGCTCTTCTTTATGACACACTTCTTTATGACACAATGCCAACTGATAAAGAAGGCAAGAATGATGGAGCTAGAAACTCACCATTTTGCAACGATCATAGGAATTGGTCCTGGAAAAGGTCCTTAGTGAACACTAGAACCGTTGGAGGGATGTTCACATAATTTCAAAGTATGTCTCCACAAATTATCAATTGAAAAAAAGGGACTTTTCAGTGAAGAAATGAAGTGGACATCACCTTAAACAAATAATCAAAGTTGGCTTCACCCAAATTGGGCATACCATTATCAGAAGTCTCCCAGGTAGTACCAGGAGTACCACCTGAATGGTATTCCCGTTCTGGGAGCATGTATTCTACCAAATGACTGGCTCATGCTCTTAAAAAATATCAGTGCCAAGAAAGACAAAGAAAGGCCAAGACACTGTTCCAGACGGGACAGCCAAATGTAGTGCATGATCTTGAAGTGGATTCTGGGCCAGGAAAATAATTGCTGTCAAAGACTTCATTGACATGGCTGGTGACTGCTTTTGCGACAGTTATGCAAGAGGGTGTCCTTGTTCTTGAGAAATATATAACTGAACATTTTAGTTGTGGGGGGGGTGACATCTGTAATCTGTGTCTTTGTCTCAAATGCATGTGAGGTAAGGAGAGAGGAGAAAGGGGGAGGGAGAGAGAGGGGAGGAGTGAGAAGGCGAGGAGGTAGGGAATGAGGGGTCCATGGGGAGGGTGAGGGAGAAGAAGGGAGGAAGGAGGGAGGAGGAGAGAAAGAGAGAGATGGGAGTGGGGAGGAAGGGGAAAGGAGAAGGGAAGGTGGGAGAAAGAGAATGATTGAGAGTGAGAATATACGGTAAAGGGAACATTGTCATGTGTTGAGGGCTGATCGATCTGGTAAAGGGTATAACTATTTTTGCTATGTTTGGGTAAACCTGAGATTATTTCAGCATTAAATGCTAAACATAAACACATTACACAGACGTGTTTGCAAAGGCCATTTCTCCTGGTTTGGGGGATGGTGGTCACTGAACTGTCTGGAGCCTGAGGGCAGGGGCTGTTCTATTCTGTTCCTCACCCCACGCCCAGTGCAGAGCCCAGGGCCTGGCCAGAGGAGGCAGTCTGTAAATATTGGTTTGACGGACCCATGGCTGCAGGGCCTTGAAGTCTCTTGAGCTGTGGACTATTGATCTTTGCACAGTTGCAAATGTCAGTCGGGAGTGCCTATTTTACCATTTTCAGGTTCCCTTGCGGCTAAATACGGCCACGTGACAAGTTCATGGTAGCCGGAGGGATGTCAGCCGGAGTCTGAAAGAGAGGGTACTGCCTTCTCGGCCCCTTCTTGCTCTTTTCTGGTGGGAATGTGAATGTGATGGCTGAAGGTTGAGACCATCATCTTGGGGGAGCCCTGTGCTAAGGACGGGGTACAGGAGGACAGGCAGCTGGGACCTCGATACCTGGTAGATGCCATACTAGCTTCCGGCTGCCTGCCCCAGACTTCATTTATGTGAGAGAGAAAGAAACGTCTGTCTTCTTTTTTTTTTTTTTTTAATTTTTTAAATTTTTATTCATTTGACAGACAGACAGAGAGAGAGAGAGATCATAAGTAGGCAGAGAGGCAGGCAGAGAGAGAGGGAAGCAGGCTCCCCGCTGAGCAGAGAGCCCGATGCGGGGCTCGATCCCAGGACCCTAAGATCATGACCTGAGCCGAAGGCAGAGGCATAACCCACTGAGCCACCCAGGCACCCCAAACATCTGTCTTCTTTAAAGCGCTGCTACTTTGCTGTTTCCTTCATTCACCGCTGAAGCTAATCCTACAGGATACACCGTGTTCTCTAAGAATCCTCACCTTGAATTGTTGCTCCTCTGCGGAGTTCTGTATTCCGTTTGTCACGTACATACACATTGACTATAGAAATTCTCTGGCCTTTTTTCCCTCCTTCTTCTTTTTCCTTCTGTTTTCCCAGGGTAGAAGTTTTCTTATTCTGAGTGGGATTCTGTTTCTGTCCTTGAGTTGGTGTGTTCGTGTCTCTGGTTTGGGCGACTTCACGTGCTGAGGACACCCTCCTTTCTCCTCTGTCATGGCAAACCTTCTCCATTTTGCAAATTGCTGAATTGGTCTGAAAAGGTGGTGAGAGCCGGCTTCCCTTAGGAGATTTCTTGTTCTGACAGACCCAGCTGGAGACCGGATGTGCAGAGGTAAGCACTTGCGATAATCAGAAAATAGGCAATTTTAACGATTTCCAGTTGCCAAAACCATTTTGCTTCAGTTGAAGGATTTGGAGCAGGTTTTAAAAGGGCTCCTTCTGCCTGGTGAGTTTTGTGTAGCAGAACTTTGTACTTTTTGGAATCCGCTCATGTTTTTACTTGTTTAGTAGATGGTTCTTCCTTTGGAACTATTTATTGCCACTAAGGTTTGTGGCGCGTTGGGTCCCACAGATAATAAATGGGTGTGGGTGCCCACAGCACAACATAAATAGAGGAACTGACTCCCAGCTTGTTTATTGTCAGACTGGTATGTAAGCAGCAGAGCTGAACTCCTCAATTATGTGTGTGTGTTTCCGTGCAATAGGACCCAGGAACTTGAAAATGGACCCTGTATACATCGTGTACGATGTTCAGTTGTTTCCTTTAAAGGACTTATTTTTTTTTAATTTTTTATAAACATATAATGTATTATTAGCCCCAGGGGTACAGGTCTGTGAATCACCAGGTTTACACACGTCACAGTACTCACCATAGCACATACCCTCCCCAATGTCTAAAGGACTTATTTTTTAGATGCGACGTGAATGAAGATTGTATTGGCTTGCATAGTTCCCCTGGTCATGTTATTTCATGGTCTGGAGGCTCTGAGGTACAGAGGGTAACTTCCTCCCCATGGGCTGTATGGGCTACTGGTGCTCTGGCTAATGGGAATCAGACGGATGCTTCTTTGTCACTTGAATGTAAAGGATTATATTTGGAATTGCCATGGGTGAGGTCTTCCAGCTCTCTAAACTCCCAACTAGCCTGTGCAGGAATCGGTGATGGCTATCCTATGCAAATTTTGATGGCATTCCTACAGAAAAGAGAACAAATCCCTTATTTGTCCAGGGTCACCTACCCGATGAAGTCCCTGTCACAGTACTGTCAGCAAAACACACCAAATGAAACACCAAAGAAAACCAAAAACCAGAGAAACTGAAACCAAAATGCTGAGGGATGCATGATAAGAAGAACTTAAATATTCCCTGGGCCCAAGTGAGTCTGGTGTGAAGAGGAAGGCAATGAGCCTGGGAATCAGCATGTTTTCATGTGAGTTTCATGGAAGTTTCAGCCCCACTAGGTGGTTTCATTATGACCTTGGTCAAGTCACACAAACTTCTGAGCCTCAGTTTCTTCATTCAGTAAAGTGAGTCTAATACTAGAGTTCTACATACTGTAGGGGAAAAAAAAGTGTTTTGTAAACTGGAAAATAGGTTCAAGTATTACTTAACAGTCAGCTAATTAAAGGAGTGGTATCGTCCTCTCCCTGACCTCCAGTGCTGATTTTTCCTGGTAGGAATCACCACAGTTTTGCGCTCTCAGGAATTGTTAAGAATTTGTCAGACTATCTGTAGGATCCACAAAAATAGCTGGTTAAAATGAATTACATTTCCATACCTTCAGGATTATTACTGTTTGAGGAAAGTTTTGAGAGAGAATTTAGGCAAAGCAAAACAAATGTCCTTTCTCCCTTGTCCATGAGCATATACAGACACCTGTGGCATTTACCAGGAAGCTGGGAGTGTTACAAGAAGCCTTATTTCCATCATGGCCCTGCTTGGGATAGAGAGGCATGTGTCCGGGGGAGAAGCTTTATGAAGTCGTGTGTTCCAAACTGAATGCAGAGGAAAAGCAGTGCGAAAGACTTAGTCATGCAGAAGAGTTTCAAACCACAGGTGGGTTTTTGAGAGTGTTGTCAAGGAGAAGATGCAAATGCCATAATTAGTTTGGACAGCTCTTTTAAGTGTAAAGAAAACCATGTCTACTGGCAGAGATGGAATTTGTTACATGACTATATGTGGGATTTTGACCTTAGACAATTGAAAAACAGGTAACATTCCATTTTTAGTACCTGAAGCTTCTGTTCATGGAATTTTGAAGTTCTCCAGGATGGTTTCCCTACCTCTGTAAGCACCAAAGTGGCTAATGCTGTGGCAGATGTCAAACCTGACATTGCCAGAAGCAAAACGCGGATTGGGGAGGATTTTGTAGGAGGCTTCTGGTGGGAATTTAGAGAACAGAGTCTGGGAAATGAGGTTCTGATGAGGAAGTTGAGAAGGAAAGAGGATGTAGTTTCACTTTGAGAAGAGTGGAGAATGACTTTTGCTGATTAGACGATGTGTCGAGATTACAGGGCTGGAAAAAGATATTCCATATCTGTAGTAAATGCATTATTTGGGCAATGAAATACAGATTGATAGGAGAAAAGATAATCAGTTTCTTGGGAGAGGTTGCGTAATTTTGACTGAGTTAAAAATGAAGAAAGGATTTTGAAGGATTGAATCTTCTTCTTTCTTTTTTTTTTGTGAGGGTGGTCTGCAGAGTCAGAATTTTGGGAAAGAGGGTCAAGGATATTTGTTGGTGAAAACGATCACGCTTGGTAGCTTTGAGGGGACGCCCTACAGACAGGCTTGATTCCAGTGCCAGTTTGCACAGCTGGTTGCAATTGTTTGGGTGACGATAAGAATTAGGGATATTTGGTTTTGTATTTGAAAAAAAAAATAATGTTTAGAAGTTTGATTGGGAAGAAAAAAGTTTGAGTGGAAAAAGACTACTGAGTAGAGGTTTTTTTTTGGATTGTGATGAATGCTTGACAAGGATCCCTAGTTTCTATGCCTCACACTACCATCCCAAGTATCATGGATCTGGTGGTTAAATGAGGTTGCACTCATTTTCTGTTGAGAACTAGAAAGTAACATATTTTGTTTACACAATGCTGGTTTTTGCTTTATTCTTATGTTTGTATTAGAAGTGAGTAATTTAGTCTCAGAGAAAATACACGTGGGGCTTTCTGCCAAAACCCAGTGCCAAAAGTGAGTTTTGTGATTAAAGTATCCAATATTAATCTTTGCTTGACAAAACCAAATTAATTTTTTTAAAACTTTATATGATCTGAAAAGAAAGCATTATAGCTAAAATGTAGGACTTAGGAAAAGTTGAGAGTTGCTGAATTGGGCTTTGACCTTGATCTTGTAAAGAGAAAAGATTTTCAGTTCTCTTGGTATTAGAGGAATGCAAATAAAGGTGATTATAATTATGATTAATACTGAGTCTCCTTGTTTGATTGTTGTCCTCAGGGGGATGGGGTTTGCACTGAGGTGAATATTTTGTTCCATTCTTGTTTTTAATTTCTGGGCTTAAAAAACCAAATACTGCATATCCGTAGAAAGTTATCCACAGAAATGTAAAGGGGAGGGGATGTAATGTGAATGTAATGTAGAGGGGAGCCTTGGTGGCTCAGTGGGTTAAGCCTCTGCCTTCGGCTCAGGTCATGATCTCAGGGTCCTGGGATTGAGCCCCACATCAGGCTCTCTGCTCAGCGGGGAGCCTGCTTCCCCCTCTCTCTCTGCCTGCCTCTCTGCCTACTTGTGATCTCTGTCTGTCAAATAAATAAATAAAATCTTTAAAAAAATAGAATGATCTGGGAAATATTCCTTCTCCTCCTCACTTTAAAAAAAAAAGATGTAAAGGCGATATTCATTTATTAATTCAGTAAATGTTTATCAAGCACCTTCTATGAGCCAAATATTATGCTGGGCATTGTCTTTGTCCTCTGGAAGCTCATAGTCTTGAGAACATAATAGACATAAGAACATGTAATTAAAGACAATGCAATGGTACTGTTATCAAATAGAGAGGGGCAGTTGTGATTTTGTCCTAGAGGGGAACGCTTCATAGAGGAGGGGCTCTAAGCTTTTTAAGGAAGAATAGACATTGGATAGGTAGAGAAGTTCCCCCTAGGCATAGGTAAGAACATGTGCAGAGCTGGGAACTTGGGCTTGTCCAGACAGGAGTGAGCACACCATGTAAGGATGGAGGGGTGGAAGGGGTGTGATGGGGGTGAAGGAACGTGGAAGCTAACATGTAGCTCAGGCTTGACTGGGAAGGAAGGGTCTCATATGGGCTATTTCTGAGTGTGGGCTCCATCTTTTAGGCATTGGGAACCCTCCTGGCCGCTAATAGGAGACGAAGGATACAGATGTACTGGTTTTAGGAATATTATTCTGGCAGTGACACAGAAGATGAATTAAAAGCAGGGAAGTGAGGAGGCTATGGGAGACAGTGCAGAAAAAAAGGGGATGAAGATATCATGCTAAACAGTGACTGTTGGGGGTAGGAGTTGGCAGAGGTGTGAGTGGCAGTTAAGCGACAGAATGGATTGACAGCAGGTTAGGTTAGGGAGGAGAGAGAATGTGAAGCATGATATTGAGGTTTCCAGTCTGGGCGGCTGAGTGGAGCATCACGTTACGTATGGAGGCTGCTGGGATCTGTAATAGAAGGGGAATATTTCAGGTGGCAGTGAGATAGGGTGGGGGCAGAATCACGAGCTTTCCTTTCAGACCTGTAACTGTTTTTGCTTATGGGCATCAGTTCTGGTTGTTATTGAAATATATGAGTCACAGCAAGTGGTGTGAGTTTTGATTTTAGCCGGCCTCTAATTAGGCAGAACAGGAAAACTATATTTTAGGTGTTGGATTAGATTTTTTCCTACCTCATGATCTAAAGGCAGAGAGCTCTGCCTTTAAAAATAACTATTTACTGAACACTAACTCTGTACCTGCTATTGTGCTAAGGAGGTACCTGTTGTTACAGATATTTTATAGTCAAGGAAAGAGATGATTATAGAGGTTAAGAGTTTGCCAAAAGTGGTAAAGATGGACTCAAACCAGGTCTGTATTACATGCAAACGTATTCTTATATTTGATTTTTGAAAAATTATAACCCTTATGGGAAAATTATTGGAAAAAATAGGAAAAGATTCTGTTTTAATGGCAGCAGATACATTGTAAGGTGGTTTGGTTTTGATTTGGACATTTAGCTCAGTTATCAAAACTTTTCTGCCCATCTGAGAAAAATAAAACTTGATGTATACATGCTGTGAATTTTGTATTCCTTAAAAGTTCACCAACTCCTCAGAATAAATACAGTTTGAGTATCTTTTAGAATTATACTGGAAGAACTGGACATCTTGAAAATCTGTGCTCACGTAAAGAATGATTTTCTTTCTGTTTTATTTGCGCAAAATTCATATTTTCTATGGCTAGGTAAGCAGTATTTTGTAGGCCTTATTTCTGGATAAAATAGTTTTTCTTTGACTGAGGGGAAATCTGAAATAGACCCATCCTACCAAAGAATAAAAACCAAGCCTTTGCATGTTCAAGGTGATTACTCAGAAACTTATCAGCTTTTTAATGCAAAAAATCAATATTCCTGATTCCAGAGAATGACAGCAAAATCCGGAGTCCTAAAATGTGTCATCTAACATGTTCAGTGTAAAAGGAAAAAAATCTGGCAGGAAAATATAATATATAGCCAAGAGAAGAAGGAATCAATAAAAACAGACCCTAAGAAGACACAGATGTTGGACTAGTAGGAAACGCTTTAAAGTAGCTACTACAAATATGTTTAAAGAATGAAGGTTTTTGTTATAAGAAGTGAACAATAGAGAATCTCAATAGGGAAATGGCAACTGTACATAGAACCAAATGGAAACTCTAGAACTAAAAAGTGAAATATCTAAAATGGAAAATTTTGCTCTATGGACTTAACCACAGATAGAAGAAGGAAGAAGAAAGGGTCAGTGAACTTGAAAACACACCAGTAGATATCAATCTGTTTAGATTAAGAAAGCTTAACAGAACCTCAGCAACTTCTAGGACACATCAACAGTACAGGATACATGTGTAATTGTAGTTCCAAGAAGGCAAGAAAAAGACTAGGGCAGGAAAATTCAACAAATTGGAAAATTTCCCAAATTTAGTGAAAAATATCTTTTTTTTTTTTTTTTTTTTTTTGAAAGAGAGAGTGTATGAGTTGGGGGGTGTTGGGTAGAGTGGGGAGGAAGGTCAGAGGGAGAGGACTAGAGAGAGAGAGAGAGAATCTTAAGCAGGCTTCAAGCCCAGCACAGAGCCCAATGCGGGGCTCAATCTCACAATCCTGAGATCATGACTTGAGCTGAAATCAAGAGTCAGATGCTTAACTGACTGAGCCACCCAGGTGCCCCTGAAAAATATCAAATTTACAGTTCCAAGAAACTTAGCAAATCCCAGGTAGAGAAAACCAAAAGGAACTACACTTAGGCAAATCATAGTCAAAGTCCTGAAAATCAAAATCATGAGAATGATCATGAAAACAATTACAGAAAAGCAGTCCATTACATAAAGGGAACTGTGCTATAAATGATCACTGACTTCTTATCAGAAATAATTGAGTGAAGGAGATTGTGGCAATGACTTCTTTTAAGTATTGAAAGAAAAGAATAATCTGTCAACCCAGAATTTATATCTGGGGGAGATATACCATGAATATGAAAACAGGATTTTCTGATTTTCTTCTTACTAATAATTTGTAAACCTCTGAGCTGAATAAAGTTAAACAGGTCTGTACTTTACTACTCAGTAAATTGAGAAGTTCTATGAAAAGGATATCGCATTCACCAATTTCTAGGCTTTTTTTTTTTTTTAATACCGTACATCATTTGTTCAAGGATGTCTTAGGGACATAGCTTTATTTATAAAATGTTTCTGGAATTAGGAAATTTCAGGAATGGAATTTGATACTACTTACTATTCATTTTTATGTCCAGGATGTCTTTGGGATGAAGTGATTTGGGGAAATAATTGGCAGTTTATTTGTATCTGTAGCAATGAAAATGTGAAGTCGTACCTACCTTGCATTTTTTTTTCCCTTCTAATAACATATTCTTAGGTTGAATGGCTTTGGGTTGTTGCCAGGTGAAGTACTGTCCCGCAGGGCTAAATTGTTCAGTGTTGCCTCTTTAGTCTAGATGAAAATAGAACTCCCACCTAGAGTTCCCAGGGCATATTTTAGGAGTACAGTAGTGCCAGGAATATAGGTTGAGTTGGATTGTAATGCAATTGCTACCTTTTGTGTCTCTGTCTTATGAGTACTTACCTATGCCCTACATGCAGTTTAATCATTAAATGTTGTAAATTAATGCTACAAAAATGCAATTTGTATAAAGGTCGTCAAAACTACATTATAAATGTTGTAAGCCATCTAGTTCAAATGACGTTTCAGCTTCTTGAAATAATTCATTGAAGGATCAAGTGACTTAGGTTTCATTGCTACAGAGCAACATGACCTTCTCTTTGAATATATTTGCAAATGGACCTAAAGAGATCATCATTTACAAGGTTTGTTTTGAATTTGTTGCTTGTTCTCCTCTCTTATTTCTCAGTCAGGTTCTAGGAGTCTAACATATCCCCTTTCCGTGGTTGACTTTGAACCCTCCCATGGACCACGCCGAGTGTCTCCCATTGCATTGACATTGGTTGACAGAAGCGTTTGTGTTTGTCCTCTTGCTTGTGGCTGTTAAGGAGATGATGCAAATTCATCTCCTGTTCTCTCTCTTGTTTCCTCCAGAAATGAGTCAGTCTCAGTCTCTTTTCCCTCGAAATCGAAGATGCCTAAGTACAGAATAAACTTCTAGGGCAGTGGTTCTCTAATTGGTGATCTCCAGATCTGTAGTATCAATCACTTGGAAACTTGGTAGAAATACAAGGTATTGGCCTTCCCAGGGATGTACTGAATTTGACACCCTGAAGGGGGGGCCCAGCTATTCATGTTTTCACAAGTTCTCCTGGTGATTCTGAGACTTGCTTACATTTGAGAACTGCAATTCTACATTAAGCAAACATTTTGACATAGTTTTTCTGTCCTGCTGGTTAGTTAGCAACAAAAGTAAAGCAGAACCCGAGAATTCTTGGTGGTGGTAGTGGTGAGGTGTTGGATGAGTTCCTTTCAAACCCAATGAAATACTTTAAGTAATAAGAATAACACTAATCGGTAGTAATAATAAAGAAACAACAGAAACTAATATTTACAGCATATTTTTTTGTGGGCCAAGCCCTTTGCCTGCCTTATCTCCACTCATTATTATAATATTCCTGAGGCCAGTACTGATACGACTGCTGTTTTATAGTGAAGATGCAGGTTTAGGGAAGAAGTTGGCCAAGGCTGAGGTGAGGTGTTCAGTAGGACAGCCAGGATTATGATGCTGGGCAGACTAGCACAACAATGTCATGACCCACTTGGTAATGCTGTCTGAGGCTTTGGGCAATGCCTCTCTCCCCCTGTCCCAGCCCATATCTCCCGGCGAGGCTGGATACCTATTCATAAATGTAAGAAGTGGAGCCAAAGTTCATGTTGTTTTAGATAGCTCATGTCTTACTTACTCATTTGTGATTTGCCCCCTCTCCCAGATTTGTGTTTGCCCCCTCCCCCAGATTAATATCCAGAGCTATTTTGATTAAGTTGAGTGAATGTGGCAAACACATTCTTATAGTCTGTTTTCTTTCAAAAGTTGATTTCATTCTGGAAGTAACCAATTCACTGACCTTTTATCTTTGGGCCTTAGTTTGTGGTTTTTGAAGCTTTCCAAGATCAACTGAGCAATGATGTGGTTTGGCATTTTAAACAGTTAATACAGTATCAAGCTGGATGATTTTGAAAGCAATTAATGCTCGAATGAAGTCCTTATCCTACTGAGTCATGTTCCCCCTTTCTAAAAAAACTTTATTAGATGATTAGAAGCAGCCTTTCAAATTCCATTCCTGGTAATTGAGGGATTTATTTTACCTCCAAGATAGTTTTGTTTTCTTGACCAATAAGGAAGTAGAATGTTTTCAAGAAGGAAGACAAGCTGTATTAAATGGAGAGGAAAGGGCTTTCCAAATTGAAATGTAATATCATCATTTTTTAACACAAAAGCAAAAACTCAAATGAACTTTCAAAGTTACTAATTAATTTGACGTTAACTCTACCCCTCCACCATGTACCTTCTATTTAGTAGCAGAGTCTAAAAGAAGGGCATTAATTAAAATTGGAATGATTAATTTTGTTTTGTGTAAGTCAGAAAAAATTAATTCCAATGTCAGTATAAATTAACTCCACTGTTAATAATTCCATAGACCTCCTTTCCATGGTTTGCTTCAGTAATGGAGAGTTAATCAGGGTCCAGAAAAGCCTTTGTGTGGGGGGTAGAGGGCAGGTGAAGGTGGAGTAAAGGACATATGAATGTATAGATACTTAAGAAATGTCACTTACACTTCAGGGGTGCTTGGGTTGCTCAGTGGGTTAAGCCTCTGCCTTCAGCTCAGGTCATGATCTCAGGGTCCTGGAATCGAGCCCCATATCGGGCTTTCTGCTCAGTGGAGAGCCTGCTTCCCCTTCTCTCTCTGCTTGCCTCTCTGCCTACTTGTGATCTCTCTCTCTGTCAAATAAATAAATAAAATTAAAAAAAAAAAAGAGAAATGTCACTTACACTTCAAATGCTTCTTTATGTTAGGGTAGCCTTTAGTTTTAAGCAAAATACCTATTCAGAATGATGAAAGTTTCTCCCTCTCTCCCGCTGCACCTAGGTAGATTTCTTCCTTCCGCTCTTAAACCACACACAGGTGGAAACAGCTTTGCACTTGCCTGAGATTCAAAGAAGTGCTCTTTTTTTTTTCCTGTTGCACAAAGTATGTCCTTGCAAATTATTTCTCCACCTCCAATCAAGACCATTTACTACTTAGAGAATAATATTTGTTAGGGCAGTTTTGCATGGCAGTATTTTTAGGGGTAAAAACGGCAAGTGGAAATGTTCATGTATCATATGTTTACTTTTTTTCTTTTTCACCCAGTCATTCAGAACAGTAGTGCTCTTTTTATGGCTTGACTACTTGCTCTGCAAAACTGACAAATGCTGGTGACTGGATATTTTCTCCTAAATCCTTTAATGTATTCACAGAATGAGTAAAAGTTTAGAATTGGTTTCTATTATCATTCTCTGGATGTAAAGGGATTCCTTAGTTCCCACACCGGTTAATTTTCTTAAACAGGACCTACCACCAAGTTCTGTTTGTATTAATATCCTAGTATTAGGTTGAGATTTCATAGTATTTCAAAAACACATGCACTGTGATCTGTATCAGGGCTCAGCGATTGTGTGTGTGTGTGTGTGTGTGTGTATGTGTGTGTGTGTGTGTGTGTTTGCAAAGGGTAGGGCATTATTTTAGGCTTTGTAGAACATACTATGTTGTAACTATTCCGAGGTTGTGTGAAAACAGCCATAGACAGTACATACAAAAAAGGACATGGTTGGGTTTCAATAAAACTTTATATGTAACAACATATCGTGTGTTGATTTGTTCTTGGCTGCTGATGTATCTGTCCTCTCTAACGGTTACCCCTGCAGTTTAGCCTGTTGGCTCATTCCTTCTACTGGAAGAGGAACATGTGCTTTCCTTCTTCCCTATCTTTGCTCATATTGACCCCCATATGCTGCCGTATCTGTTCAGGGAGAATGCTGCTTGGAGGACATGAAAGTGACCTGACAGTAGCCTCCACTTCCCACTGATGACCAAGGTTTTATACTTTTGGTTGACCATCTGCACTGGGCTTCTCCTTCCTCCTTTACGTCTCCTGGAAAGTCCTTCCTGAAGTTGCACGACCAGGAGTAAAAGGTGATCTTTTCAGATAAAGGAGGCTGTTCCTCGGTAAGGGGAGAAGCAGCGGTTGTGCTCCTGGACACAGCAGGGCTTATGAGAGAACCATCTCCATGAAGCTCCCGACTGGCCGCTGTATCTGCAAACGGTGTCTTCCTACCCCTCTGAATCCCTTAGAAGTTTTGGGACCTACCTTCCTAAGATGTCCCTGCTTCTCCCTCCTGTTCCTTTTGTTACCTGTCTTTCTTTGGGGTAGGTTTATGTTAGGGAGACCTCTGTTCTTAAAAGAGGGCCTCATTCTTAGAAGTTTATACCTAAATTGACCCCTTCGGTGACTGTCTACATGTACATGGTTTTCTTAAAAGCTGACACACATTACTAATTTGTTCATAGAGTAAATTGTTTACAGCCTTGTTCAGGTTCTGTGTGGGATGATAGGCTATCATCAGCTCTCACGGAGTCTTGTTGCGAGATGATATTCAGATCTTTTTCTCCGAAATACAGGCTTTGGTTTTCCACTCCATTAAAGAACGGACTTGGCCACAAACTGCTTCTTATGTGCAACCAACCATGAGACCCTTGTTCTCTTGCCCTCTGGATGCCTGGAAGCCATGACATTGACTCTTTTTTCATGGAAACCCTTCTAGTCTGGGTTTCCTTGCTTCAAACTGCAGTGTCTCTTAACCACTTTCCCCAAGTGATTTTAATCTTTCATCCCTTCAAGCCCATCTATTTGAAGTACCTCATAGGATTACAGGATCACTGTCATGTATCCACTTACTGAAGCACAATGACAGTAATTGTCAGTTATTGCAACAGTGGAGGGAAGCGACAATGCCAGTGTTCCAAGGTCTATGTCATAGATGAAAACCAACAACAACAACAACAAAAAGTCAAGAAAAAAATCAGTGAAAATAAATCTTAAATTTCAGATGGAAGAAAATTATAAACATATTAGAAAATACCCATCTGGCTGCTGCTGCATCCTTCCTTCCTGCCATGTCTCCCCAGAAGCTGCCGCCTTCTGATCGCCTGGTCAGTGGACCTCGGGACTTCCTGCAGTTTTGCTGCCCTGAGTGCAACTTTCAGAACCACAACCTTTGGGCAGCTCCTCTGCTCTGCCTGCTGCTTCCAGGAGGCTTGTGGCGGTTCTGATTTATTTCTCCTCCTGAATTCAGTCTTACCTTTGATCTTCTCCAGTGGAAAGACTCACTGCTTCTGAGGGCTCCCCCTGCCACTGGCTTCCACCTATTCATGATGAAAGGTTGGGGTGGAGCCTGCATCTGTGGGAGCAGAATGGTTAAGAGAGGAGCTGAGGATGCTTAGGGGGAGGGAGGTTGAAAGTCCAGGGTCTTGGGAGGAAGAGGAGGGAAGCTGTTGGTCAGAGTATGAAATAACAGCATCATAACTGGCATTTTAGTCCTTAAAATAATGCATGGCATATTAGGTGACCAGGATGCAGGAAACTGGACTTGCACTCTCTTATGTCAGAATAACAGTTAATATTTATCAAGGGTTGTTACATGTCAGACACTATGCTAGTATTTGGAAAACCCAATCTGTTGTAATAATGGTTTTTCAAAATAGGTCTTTGTTTGACAGTAAAATGGGTGTCAGAAATGTCCAGGCTTGCTTGTTTGGTCCTGTTAGTTTGCTGTCCAGTGAGAGGTGAGCACACACAGGTAGCAGGCTGAATGTCCCCACACCCCCCGCCCCTGCAATGTCCACACCCTAATACCCCAGACTTGAATGTGTTATATGTGTTAGTTTCCTCCCGCTGCTGTAATAAAGTAGCTCATATTTAGTGACTTGAAACAACACAGAGCTGCCTTACTGTTCTGGTGATCAGAAGTCCAAAATGGGTTTTGTTGGGCTTAGATTAAGGTGTTCATAGGGTAGACTTCCTTTGCAGGCTCAAAGGGAGAGTCTGTTTCCTTGCCTGTTCCAGCTCCTAGAGATCTCTTGCATCCTCTGGATCATGGTTCCTTTCTATGTTCAATGCTGGTCAGATCTTTCTTCTTTCTCACACTGCATGACTGACACTGACTCTTCTTCCTCTTTCCTTCACATTTCAAGGAGCCTAGCAATGACATTGAGTTCATCTGGATAATCCAGGATAATTTCTTTCCTTTAAAGTCAGCTGATTAACAACGTTAACTCCCCCTTGCATTGTAATATAACATAGCCGTAGGTTCTCGGGATTAGGATGTGGACATCTTTGGTGGGGAAGCATTATACTGCCTACCACATTACATTATATGGCAAAAAGAACTTCACAGATATAATTAAGGTTATGAACCTTAAAATAGGTTGATTATCCTGGATCATTCAGATGGGACTCACTGAACCAAATGAGCCCTTAAAAGCAGAGGACCTTCTCTGGCTGGAGTCAGAGAGATGTGGCAGAAGGGAAAGTGTTACTTGACAAACATGGCTTTGCTTCTGATTCACTTTGTGCAGTGCTACTGGGTGATTCATTCTGTTTTGCTCAAGCACTACAGTGGCTCTCCTCTGTCTCTCCTGCAAGGTTTAAGTCCAGCTTCAAGATCCAGCAGTGAAAGCTCATCTGTACACTTTGGATCCTGTATTTGATGTCTAGCCAGTCTTCCTGCTATGTTTCTTTCTGGGTCCCCCTAGGCTTTATGCCCTTGTGCTATTCTTTGCCTTGATAACTTGTCTTTCCTTAATGTCCCAAATTCTTCCTCACCTTTCGAAGGTAAATTCAAGTCACTTTTTCCATGAAGCAGTGGGATCTCTGGCCAATGTACCCATTTCTCCCCATAGCATTTATCATCTTCGACACATAGCATTCAACTTATTTATTAGGCATCATACATTATTTTCTGGAACTTTCTCACATAAGACTTACCCTCCCAGGTACGTGCTTCTTGAGAGTAAAATCTCTCAGCACAACGTGTCATAGTTAACACTCAATGAATGTTTGCTGAATGACTAACTCAAAGTGATTCTGGGACGCCCAGGTGGCTTACTCATTAAGTGTCTGCATTTGGCCTGGGTCATGATCCCAGGTCCTGGGATTGAGCCCTGCATCACGCTCCCTGCTCAGTGGGGAGTCTGCTTCTCCCTCCCTCACTCTGCCTCCCTGTGTTCCCTCTCTCGCTATCTATCAAACAAATCAGTAAATCTTTAAAAAAATAAAAGTGATTCTATAGAAATAAATGAGGCGTATACTTGGTGGGAGAGGTTTCCTTACTGTACAGGAATCATCAAAAAGCTAGCATACTGGGTACTTTTGGCCATCAGGGACTTTCAGACTTCTCATTTATTTTCTTTCTTCTTTCTTCCTTCCTTCCTTCCTTTCTTTCTTTCTTTCTTTCTTTCTTTCTTTTTTTAAAAACTTATTTATTTATTTGAGAGAGGGAGAGAGACTGTGTGTGTGTGTGTGTGTGTGAGCTGGGGAGGGGCAGAAGAAGAGAGAGAGGGACAAGCAAACTCCTGGCTGAGCTTGGAGCCCAGTGCAGGGCTGGATCTCACGACCCTGAGACTGCGACCTGAGCGGAAACCAAGAGTCAGTCGCTTAACTGACAGAGCCACCCAGGCGCCCCAGAACTTCCATATCTATAATTCTTTCACTCATCTTGGTTCCCAACTCTGTCACCCCCACACCCACCCTGCTCATGTACATCTAGAATTAGTAAGTGGTTCGAAACGCCCTGTGATAGCCTGCCAGCTGGCTCGTATTACAAAAGCTATGATTCTCACCCTCTTGCTCTTCCTGCTCATCTAAAATCTCTCATTCCAGCTTTGAGCGAGTAACCTGATTAGAATAATTTACATTATAGAATGAAAAACTGATAGACAGTTTTGACCGCTTTGGGTTTTTGTTTTGTAACAAAGATCTTATTTTAAAGATTTAACTGAGAGATTTGTGGTTTGTGAGGAAATCCACTGTCTTCTCTCTTTGCCCTTCCTGTTCATGCGAGATTCTTGGCATTTCCCATCTGAACACTTACAGCTCAGCTGTGTTGGTAAACGGAACGCACATTTGTTTCAGGGACCATATTATGATATCAGAAAGCAGATTTAATAAACATATCCTCAGTCTCAATTCAGAGTGCTTTTTTTGCCACTTTAGTCTGCATTTCATACTCCATGTACTTTTTCCAGCAGTTTCTTACTTATGAGTGTGAGTAGATAGACACACAGGCGAACTATATGTCTGCCCGTTTATATATTTTGGTGGAATGTAGGTGGGTTAGGTTGGAATGGGTGGGAGAGATTAGGAGGCACAGCGTCTGGCTTCCATCTCTGTGTCCACAGATGAGGAAGCTGAAGAGGAGTCATGGGAAGTGGGTGGTAGAAAATGGCGCCCCGCATCTAGAATGTTGAGACATATTGGTGACAACAGACATTATAAAACCATGCATACTGGGGAGAACTGACCCAGGTTTGGAAGCTCTGGTACAGCTGCAAGCATGCTGCTTCAGAGCCACACACATTTGGGTTTGTTTCTGGCTCCGTTACTTGATCAACCTTGGGCCGATTTCTCAGATGGCGTCAGCACCATTGTTATCCAGGAAACGGGGCTGGTAATACTTGACTGGTGGGGTTAAAGAGCGTACATGTGGGGCACCTGGGTGGCTCAGTGGGTTAAGCCTCTGCCTTCAGCTCAGGTCATGATCTCAGGGTCCTGGGATTGAGCCCTGCATCGGGCTCTCTGCTCAGCAGGGAGCCAGCTTCCCCCTCCCTCTCTGCCTGCCTCTCTGCCTACTTGTGATCTCTCTCTCTATCAAGTAAATAAATAAATAAAAATCTTAAAAAAAAAAAAAGCGCACATGTTAAATACCTGGGACATGGTAGGTATTAAGTAATTGGTAGACTGTAGTTTTGTCTCAAAGGTTGAAGTGACGTATTCATGTGATGTTATATCCTCAAGAGGAGGGGGGCATCCAAATGGGTGGATTACACAAAAGGCCAAATTTGAGGCTTGGAGGAGAATTTTCCACAGACCAAAAGGATGAGTATGAGTCCGTTGGGTTAGCGGCTGTGTGCTTCACTCGAGCTGAGCACTCTGGTTTGGCCTCCTTGGTTACCAGTGGACCGAGAGTCCACAGAGACTCCCCTGGTCCTCTAACCCACTGTCTAGCCAGACAGGTGGACTGAGGTATGGATGTTGCATATTGTTCCTGACCCTTGGTTGTTGGGTTTCTGCTGGCACACTGTGTGGGGCAAAACCTCAGTGCATCACATGGCTGTGGTCCCCCATTGCTGGGCAGCCCTTGTTAAGAGAAGAGGAATTTAGTGATTTCCATGACTGTCTTATGAGGAGGTCCTGATGAGACATTTATTTAATAAACCTTGCTAGGGGTTATTAAGAGAAACAAATCAAGAGAAATGATAGCATATTTAATGCCTATGTATATATGTACATGAATGTATACATATATACATTTATTTACGTTTCTAGAGAGTTTATGTTTGTGTGTATGAAATATATTCCTTTGAAAGTTACAGTGTGCTGTATTTTTGAAAAGTAGACTGCAATTCGATATAAAAAGTGAAGAAATGAACTTTTTTCATCCCCAGTAACTCACATAAAGCTTCACAAGCAGATATTACAAAGCCCCAAGGGCAGCAATAAATTCCTCTTATTGATTTAAATCCAATTAGGGTCCAAGCTTGTGAAACAAATGTTGAAGTCGTATGGCTGACAAACCAGATAACTTAAGAGGGCTTTATACCAAAGGGGCTTATAGAAGTTATTCTCAGAGAAACTTCCAATTGTTAAAGATAAACAAGCTTTGGATCTGAGTGGTGTTTAATCTGAGTATGCAGTGAAGGCCAAGAAGGGTTCATATTGCAAAATGTGGGGCTTACTAAAGAATTTCAGTACTTTCAAATCCTAGTGGTCTCTATTTCACTGATCAAGGTTTATTATTTTAGTCTTCCTTCTTTCGTTCTCTCCCTCCCTCCCTCTCCCCCTCCTTTCTTCCTTCTCTCCCTCTCTCCCTCCCTCTCTCCCTCCTTCCTTCCTACTTTCCTCTCACCCACCTTTTTTTTTTCCTTCCTAACAGTGAAGTGCAATATGGTATCTGCTTTTGGTATCGCATTACAATTCCAAACACCTTTCTTTCCCGCAGACAGATGTAAAACTCCTTGACCTGTATTAGACATGATTATTTTTGTTTAGATTGGCCAAGGTTAAACATTGCAATTACTCAGAGAAGTCTATAAGCAATGAACTAAAATGTTAAAAACAGCAAATAATTTGGTGCACTGAGAGAGTTGTTTCACTTTGTAAATTCATGGGTCCTTCTCCCAGCATGCCTTGTGTCCTTTATAAAAGTCTTAACATGTACCATAAGTGTAAGTAGAAGAGCTAAATAAAACTTCATAGATCACCTGGGTGAGATTATTGAATAAGACATCTGCTTTAAGCCAAATTCAGATGTGTTCTTTGTAGGTTCAACATGTCATGATAGAGACTACATGAAACAATGAGGGTTTATTTTTGAAATTTTGAAGGTGAACTCAAGCTCTGCCCAAAAAAGAGGAACATATGGAAGAAGTCAGGTCGTAAATAAGAGATGCCCACCTGAAAATCTGGGGATATCCTACATTTGAGGTTGACTGTCTGGTAAAACATTTTGATATGAAGAAAAATACACAACAATTGATTTGTCACCATACACTGACCATAACATTGCTTTGAAACATTCTCTTTGAATGGCACAATGCAGAGACAGCCAATCACCTTGCAAGTTGGGGTAATAATAAATGTGACACATGGCTACAAAAAACACAATGCAGTGTGAAGTCTAGGAGACCATAGTGGCCTCAAGGTTAGCTTGTTGGCAGGATTTCAAGGTGAGGGGGTATTGGTGGAGAAAGGGTGTGTTCCAGAGCAAAGGTGGATTTCATTGCTGACCATTCATTCATTCATTCATTCAGCTTCCACTGTGAGTCATAGACTTTGCTAAACACAGAAAATTAGTCATGGCCTTAAGCTATCCTAGATGACATTGAGACTATGTTGAAAAGGGAAGTCAGCAGACCATTTCTCCGCTATTCCACTTTGATGAGACTCCAGTCCATTAGCCTCCAGAGTGCTGGTGTTTCTCTGAGATAAGGTGTATTTCTTATGTAATTTCTAATGTAAAGGACCAACAAGGGATAAGTTCTCTCCTCCAGAATTATATTTTTAACAGGCTTCAAAATTCCTGTTTTGCATAAGCCTAAGATATTTCTCATGGTAAAATTTCAGGTGCTAACAAATTATATTCCTGTGTATAAAGGGATCTTAAACATTAATCTCTAAGATCATTTTAGGAAAATGACTATCAATATGGTTTTAACAGATACTTTTTTGTTTAAATATGAAAGAGTGTGAGAATCTCTATCCACATATGTTTCCTGGATGTTTATAAATTTCATATAGAGAGACACAAAAGGAGTATGTTCTCATTAAAGGACATCTTTAAAGCAGAAAACTTATCCATATAGTCATACTCAAAGACATTTGTTAAAACTCCTCAGTGTATTGCCATTAAATCTATATTTTACCATCATATTTAAATTTTTTTTTCTTATTTAGAGAAAGAGAGAGAGAGAGACTGTGTGCTAGCACTCCTGTGAGCAGGGGGAGGGGTAGAGGGACAGAAAGAATCTCAAGCAGACTCCCCACTGAGTGTGGAGCCCGAGGCAGGAATCGATCTCAGGACCCTGAGATCATAACCTGAGCTGAAATCAAGAGCTGGACCTTAACTGAGCCACCCAGTCACCCCTATCATCATACTTTAAAGAAAGTTTTTATATTTGCTATATATATGCACATATTAAATAGTAATTACAAAATCTAATCAAATCTTTTTGTGACTATGTTATTTGTTTAAATAAATGAACTATGGAATGTAAGTAAACATAGACATAAATTGCTATTAACAGTTGGATTGTTCTGGACTTAATTATTACAATGATTTGGATGATCTTAGATCTTGGAATATTCAACTCACAGACCCTCACCATTATAGATAAGGATGGTAACAGGAATAGGACTGCTTCTAGTGGAAATGCTTTTTTTTTTTTTTTAAGATTTTATTTATTTGTTTGGCAGACAGAGATCACAAGTAGGCAGAGTGGCAGGCAGAGAGAGAGAGAGGAGAAAGCAGGCTCCCTGCTGAGCAGAGAGCCCAACACGGGGCTCAATCCCAGGACGCTGGGATCATGACCTGAGCCAAAGGCAGAGGCTTTAACCCATTGAGCCACCCAGGCTCCTCTAGTAGAAATGCTTCTAATAGTGGCTTTAACAGGAGAGATAACAGCTGCTCATGTGAAAAGTGTAGGCATGAGTGATTGCTGGTATTGGTTTGATAGCTCCTCAACTATGCTGTCAAAAATGCAGGTTCTTTCTGTCTTTCTAGTCTTATTGAACTTGGTGTGTTGACTTTCATCCTCATATCTTTGCCTTTTGGTTGAAAGATGGGTGCTACAACCCCAAGTCATCATATTGATGGTCAAAGATGAAGAAGGCAAAAGGTGCACTACCTTTATGAGGAAAATAAAAGGTTCCCCAGAAACAAACAGAGTTCCACTTATATCTCATGGTGTGACATTGTGTCACAAGCCTACCAAGGCTATCTACCATTTTTGGCTTCTGAAGAGGAGAGTGGAGGGTAAAGGGAAATGCATACTCACTGCCACCAACAGGGTCTGCAACATCAATGACTTGTAACTGCTGCTACCGAGCTGCCATCAGTGAAGATGTAGATGTGCATTGTGTATTGGATAAGGTAGGTTGACCCAAGGTTGTCCCACAGAACTTTCTGTGATGATGAAAATGTCCAGTCATGTGTGTTGTCCAGTACTGTAGTTACTGACCACACGTGACTACTGAGCCCTTGAAATGTGGCTATTGTGACTGAGGAACTGATTTATCAAACATGTTTACTTTTATTTTTTCTTTTTAAGTTTTAAAGTTTTTAAAAAATATTTATTTATTTTAGAGAGAGAGTGCACACGTGTACATGTGCATGAGCAAGTTGGGGGCAGCGGAGGCAGAGGGAGAGGGAGAGAGAATTTCAAGCAGACTTCACACCCAGCGTGGAGCCCAATGTGGGGCTCAATCCAACAACCCTGAGATCATGACCTGAGCTGAAACCAAGAATCAGACACTTAACCAACTGAGGCTCCCCGGTGCCCCAGATGTGTTTAATTTTGATGAATTTAAATGTAAATAGTCATATGTGACTAGGTTAGTGCCTACCATGCTGGGCAACACAACTTTGAACATTAAACCTATTTAAGTGATTTTTGAGGAGCAGCGTTGACCTTTGAAAGATCAAGTCCTTTTGTGGTAAGTGTGATTTTATAAAAATGGTTGTTTCCTCATGTGTAGGTCTTTATTGTGTGTTTATGTGTTTGTTTTGCTTCATAAAGTCAGCCCAAAGATCAGTTTCTCTGTCCAAGCATGGATTTCTTTGTAGGAAAATTTCTGTTCTGGAGATTGTTCTTTTATCATTAAAAAAATATGACACCACTGCAAATTAAAAAAAAATAAAATTCAAAACACCCTGTTTTTGTCTACATCAGCACTACTGCTGTGACTGTGGAAAAAAAAATGATCCCTAAAGAGGGTCATTCTAACAGTTTAACTCCGTTGTCTGCTATGTATGAACTGCAAATGTCTCCTCCCAGCCTGAAATGCTCCAAAATTTTGAAATGTGTGAGTTTATTTTGGATTTAATGAACTGGCAAGTTTCATGAGAAAGAAAGATCGTAGAAGACCAGGGAATTTTTCAGTATTAGGAGTCCTCCCTGTTCTGATTTCCTTGTACATGTGGGTGTTGGTGAACATTTTGGCAGTGCTCTTTGGCCAAAGCTCTGATGGGATAAACTTGTCCAAGCTGGAAGAGTGCAGACCTCAAATGTGCTAATAGGAACCATCACTGGCTCATGGGGTCTAGAATCTCGGGTGGGGTCACTTGGATTGGGGAAGTGTCATCAGTGCTCAGTTTTGTCAGGAGATGTGACAGCAGCAATTCTATTTATCCTCCAAATTAGCAGGTTCTTATTACTTTGAGGTTCAACAACAATGCATCCTTTGCTTTCCATGACTTTGAGAACACGAGTAATGAAATTCTAGGATGTGAAATTCTTAAAAGCAAGTGTTAAACTAATTCCAGAAAGTTGGGAAGTGTGAGAAGTGATTACCTTTTGACTGGGCCACAGACCTGGGGGGATGTGGACACTGCCACCCACCTGTCAGACCTCTAAGCCCTTGAAGTGTTGTGAACCATTTGCATCCTGAAAAAAGATGGCACACTCAAAGGATTCACTGAGGTCACTTGAAGAACAAACTGTCTATTGAAATGTGAATAGGTCAGAGTTAAGGGCCTGCACAGGAGGTAATGAAGCAGCGGACGCCAGCATCAGTGAGATGCCTTTAGTCCTGAGAAGGGCCCAGTGGAACCCCTGCCTCAGAAGAGAGGTTGCCAGGTGAGCTGTGTCCATAAATAAAGGAGAGGATCCACTATGAAAATCCTGGGAAAGTGAAGAATACAATCCACAGAGGGTAGAGAATAGCTCTTGAGGGTCAATGAGAATAACCAACATATTACGTAATTTGTCCCACGCTTCTATGTGCATACAGGCTTCCAAGCACTAACACACATGTTTGTTAACTCTGTCCTTATTATGGTCTCCATTTCACTAGGAAGAAGACTGAGCTTAGGGAGCTCATGCAGATTTCCCTGAATCTAACACTTGCTCAGTGACCAAGTCATGAGCACGAGCTGTTGTCAGACGTTGACCTCCTGGCTCTTAACTTCTATGCTAGGAGAGGGGTTATGGAGATGTAACAGAAGTTGAAAAAATAGGGAAACCAAGCCTTACGGAACCATCATAATCATAATAATGGGAAGAATGTCCCTGCCTTATATTTCTAGACATTTACACTTGACCCTTATAATATTCTTGGGAGTTAAAGAGGTTAGGTATTATTATTCTCATTTTACTAATGAAAAATAGCAAAGGTTTAGGTCAAATGACATGCCATAAAATAGTATCTCAGAGCTGGCATTTGAATATAGCCTTTTTAAAAAATTTCTGAATCCATTAGTGAGGCAAATATACTATGTTGTTAATTAGAAATGCTGGTAACAGGACAGTTTAATTAAATTAAGTCAGAAAACAATAAAACAAACATCTTATATACATATTCTGTTTAAATATTATGAGTCACTATTTTATTTTGTCCATATTGAAAAGCCCACAGTGATGGTGCATCATAAAATAAATGGATAAATAACATGTGAATCTAAAGTAAGAGGAAGGAAAATAATATCAATTTCTTAAAAAAGAGTTTAAAATTCATATGGTTCACCAAATACCAAAATTAATTCCAGCTAGGCTCCAGAGTTTGATCTGAAGGCATAACTTATGGAGAGATGAGTAGGAGATAGTGTGATCTGTGGGGCTGGTCTTGTTGGGTGGTATGCTTACTGGATGGCAGATCCAATGTAGGGTCTGTAAAAATGTTACTCCCTATTTCTCAGATGAGAAACCAAGGCCCAGAAACCTGTCTTGGCCCAGCGTGTGGGAGATGATGGTGCAGCTTAGTTTGAAGGGGGGCTCATTGTTCTGATTCCAAATTCAGCACAGTCAGCCATCAGAGGTCTTAAGATCATCTTCATCCTGCCCATTAGGACACCATGATGTAAGAGATTAGCAGTTTATTTTCTGGAAAACCTGTTAGAGTTCCCCAGAATGAACAATCATGTAGCTAAAAGCAAACAGGAAAACAAACCAGGACCATATTTGCATGAAATATGACAGTCAAAGAGTTAAGCTTTATATCAAGTATTTTAACTGATGCATAAGAAACACCATGCAGATAAATGGACGAGGAGTACGCATAAACATTAGAATATGCTTCGTAAACAAATTTGAAAATTTAAGCTTATTAATAATAAAAGAAATGCAAATTAAAATAATAACGAGATGGTATTTTACATGTTTCCAGTCAATAATCGTTTTCTTGTTTGTTTTTTAAGACCGAAGTGAGGATAATTGTGAGGTCGTTGTTGTGGTGGCAGTGGAATTTCTAGAGCCTCTTAGGAAAAGCAATTTGGCAATAATTATAACAAATCATAAAATTTCTACACCCTTTGACCCAGCAATCCCACTTCTGGGACTTTATCCTGAGGCAATTATTAAAAAGACAATGAAAGCTATGTGTAAGAAAATATTCATTGCAGTAATGTTTATCATAGTAAAAAATTGGAAGCCACCTAAAGGTCCCACCACAGGGAAATGATTCAGTAAATTATGTGTTTGTATAACCATCAGATTAATTAAGGAAGCTATAAGGTAATATAAGGATACTAATGATCTCAGTTGAAAAAGGAGTGAAAATTATATTTATACTGTGCCTTTAACTGCTGAAAAGTCCACATATGGATTTGCACTGAAAGTAAATATAAAAAAAATAAAAATAATGGACATGACATGATAGGGAGGCCAATGTCTCTCCTCAGACTGTGCACCTGTAGGTGTTTGTGGCTTTGGCTTGTGGAGTTCTGGGTGTGTGAAGAGAAGAATCCCAAGATCAGGTTGAATAGGTACAGTGAAGCCAAGTCAGGAAAAGTTTTAGATACTGTCTTAAAGAGTTTCAACTCCGGGGCGCCTGGGTGGCTTGGTGGGTTAAAGCCTCTGCCTTCGGCTCAGGTCATGATCCCAGGGTCCTGGGATCAAGCCCCGCATCGGGCTCTCTGCTCAGCAGGGAGCCTGCTTCCTCCTCTCTCTCTCTGCCTGCCTCTCTGCCTACTTGTGATCTCTGTCAAATAAATAAAAATAAAATCTTTAAAAAAAAAAAGAGTTTGAACTCTGTCCTTAGAGGCATTGGAAAGCCTCTGCAGTTGTCATAACCAAATTTGTGTTTGGGGAGCTCTGACAGCCCGAGGGCTTCAGAACAGGACAGAGGCACGCAGGGTGGTACTGCGCTGGGGTAGTGAAAGTCACCGTGGTGCCTGGCAGGTTGGGGATGGGGGCGGTGGAGGGAGAAACTCCAGAGAAATATGGAAGGTGGAATCACCAGCACATGCCAAGTGCTTGGGTGTAGGAGTGTGGAAGGGAGAGGAGAGGAAGGGAGGCTGCTTTCTGAGCCTGGACAGGACTCCATTAGAGGGATTGGTGGAGAGGACTCCATTTTGAATGTGTTGAGAGTACAGTTGTTGTGAAGCATTCCATAGTGCCTTCCATAGACAGCTGGAATACGGTCTTGTCATTGGGTGGGAGGGAATGGTGGATGGTTGGGTGTGTTGGCTTATGTGTGTAGCTGAAGTTGAAAGGTTGGAGGATGCCTGGGGAACATTTGTCTTAGGAGAAAAAGGGTCATCAGGGGCCAGAACCCTGGGAAAGTCCAAGGTTAGAGATGGTTGTGAAGAGGAATTGATGAAAAAGTTAGAGGCAAATGTGGAAAAAGAGTGAAGAAAGAGTCTTAAGAAGGAAGGAGTGGACAGGAGACCTGACCAGGGCTGCGGGTCCAGAAGGTAAGAGCCCCATAGAAGGACTTTAGTTGGGTCATTGGATTGTGGATGATACAGTTCTGGTGGAGCATGGAGTGAGGAGAGGGGACAGAGTCCACATGACTGTGGGGTGAGAAACTCAAGGGAGGGGATGACGCCAAATTCTTCCAGACTTGAAGAAGTTCAAAGATAGAACATCCAACTGTCCCAGTTTGCCTGGGACTTGGGGCATTCTCAGGATGCAGACTGCTCAGTGCCCCAGTCAGGAAAGTCCTGGGCCAACCAGGATGAGTTAGTTGCTCTTCTCAAAAATGTGTAAACTAAAATATCTGCTCTTTAAGTGAGATTAAATCTGTGTGAGGATACCAGATGTATGTACATAATGCCGTTAAGTAGCAACACAAGGAAACAAGCCTATGCCCAGCTGCCAATTTAGTGGGATGGAGGGTTTGGGAATATTTTTGAAAATATTTTTGGGTTGAAGCAATCTGGTGAAATTTTGGGAAAAAATAAGTTGTTTTTCTTTTTAATTTTTAGTTAAAAAAACCAAGTCAGAGTGGCACAGTAAAACCGTAGGAAGTAAAGCACTGGTGTAAACATTGACAGTTTTAAACTAAATGGCTTCCTTATTTGAGTTTTCCAATTACTGTTTTATTTATTTAGTTTTAATTTTACACCAAGGCGACTAAAAAACCTATAACAACACCTCATTAATTTGCATTAATGGGGAAATGGTATGTTGTTTGATACATGAAAGCACTGAGTTTAAAGACCCTGAGTGCTAATAGACCATTGGTCCTCAAAAAGACTCAATTCATCTAGGGGAGCCAACTATACTTACAGAATCCTTGTTTGCCAGGCTGGGCCTGACTGTTGCGTCCTGCTGGGGGTTGGGAATTCCAGATCCCTCCTCCACCCATTGGGTTCCCCAGCCTCACTGCCTGTAGGTTCACTGGGGAGTGTGGTCCATTTTGGCTTTCTGTGACTCGTTTTCCTCACTGGTTGTACAATGCTTTTGTTAGAATTTATTACAATGTTTGTGGAACCAAGATGCCTCTCTGTCTGGGGCTCTTTCACTTGGCTACTTGCCATGTGCAAGTTCAGTACAGGTTGCCTGATGTTTTGGGGCCTCATTTTTTCTGTTAAAGAGGTTTCAAGATGTTGTGGGGTTTAAAGTTGATCACATATATGGAGTGATCTGTGCAGAGTCTGACCCACATTTTTGTGAGGTATTATTAGTCGTGGCCCAATGCTTACTAGGCACATGACCCTAGGCAAGTCTCTCTCTTCCATTTTATCTACAAAAAAAAAAAAAAAAAAAAAGGCCCTGACCTAAATGATCTCTGTGGTCCTGTTTGATTCTTGAATAAGGGATTCCTCTAGTGCTGTTTAAAGCTTGGACTGAAATGAATAATTGTGTATTTGTGTAGTGATAAGAGAGACTGACTTTATGAGGTTTCAGTTTAACACATCCTGATTTTTGAAAATGAGAATTCAGTTGAGGAAGACTTTAGGAACCTAGACTACAATGAAAGGAGAGTGGACCAAGATATATTAATCCAACTCTATGAAGATCCATAGAGAGGTTCTGTTGCACCAATCAATATTCTGGGCAAAATTTGGGCATATTGGTCTTTGTCCCTGCTACTCATCTTTCCATTTCTAAGTGTAGCTCTTTCTCCCCCACTTCTGCATCTGGCCTGTGCCTTTGGACCTTAGCGGTCTGTCCACTCCACTCATCTCCCCTGAGTCCTGGGACTCCAAACCTTTCTTCTGTATATGGCACCCACATCCCTACTGGGCCCATATGCCTAGTTTCAGATTCTGAATATCCAGTCTGTCTGCTCCCCCTCTGACACCTGTCTGCCCCATCCTGCCTTTGGTCAACAATTTGGCCCTCCATGTTGTTGCTGACCCTGATCGGGCCTCTTCTCTGTGTTGTTCTGTCACTGCCTCAGATCCTTCTTGGCTCCATGACTGATTCCCAAAGCATGTGTGGGAAGAGTTACCCTGTGAATGCAGCTTGTACAACTTGTCAGTGTGTGGACATGATATGAATGGGAATAAGAGAAAATGAAATATGAGAAGAGGGTCATTGATTTTTCTTTTTTATATTTCTTTTGTTGTCATGACTTTTGCTCAGGAAGCAAAATTGTGGGCAAGTTCATTTCAAGTATAATCATTTCATGAGATAATCCGTGCCAATCTGTGTCATGATGTTTGTATTAGTATTTGTGTTTCAAGCACCTGCTGTCTCTGGACCCCTTTTGGCCACTGAGTGGAGAATATAGTGGAGAATAATAATCAGGTACTGAAAATAAAGGGCTATCACAGAGGGGGTACATACAGAGGTTTTGGGGTGTGCAGTGGAGGAGACAACCCATAGTCTGCAGTGGGAGTTGGGGAGTATTCCCAGAGCGAGTGACATTCGGGCTCAATCTTGGGGACGTGCTAGGTAAAGGAGACAACACAAGGGCATGGAAGAGTGGAGAAATTTTGGGGTGACTAGAGGGTCCACGATTGGAATTGGAAAACAAAGCTGTAAAGACAGAACTGGGACTGTATTCAGAAGTACCTGGGAATGCTGGAATAAGGCGATGGGTGATGACAGGTAATTACCACGAAATCTGAATGAGTTAGGTCTAAATTAATGCACTGTAACTGTGAGGGGTTTGGGAAACAACTCTTGGTAGTGTGTGCTGGGTATCATAGTATTATTTGAAGCCACCAATCCTGATTTCTCTCCACAATTGCCAACCATATCTTGCCCTTCTCCGCTGTCCTGGCACTTGGGCAGAGTCTCATCTTTTCTTTGAAGTCTCTGTTTTCAGGTGGAGGCACTTGTTGCCTCCTCCTCACCATTCTCTGACTTGGAGTGAGATTAAGGAATCGTGTTTACTTCAGAGCCAGGGCCAAATGAGAGGCTTTGAATAGGTCATTTCTGACTGCATTTCTTCTCAGGGCTGTTTTCTTTCCAGAAAGGCACTATCATTAATTAAAGCAAAACAAGCAAAGCAAATCCCAAACAGCTGAGCTTCATATTTTCGAAGACCCATAAACCTCATCAGCATAAGAGAAATTAAATTTGGAGCTTACCTAGTGCAGACATTCATTTTGATGGAGTGTCCCATGCTTTGCTTTATTATCTGGGTTGGAGTTTTCTGGAGTATCCTAGAGCACTGATGGGTTTTGCCTTTATAGGTCCGGGATAGAAATGGGCTCTGTCTGCAGGAGGCTGCAGCAGCAGAGAGGCTAACAGAAAGTCGAGGACACTTGTGGCCAGCCTGCCCCAGGAGACTGGAATGTGTACCTCTGAGCTGTGGTTGTGTAGGGTTTTGATCTCTTTAAAAAGTGGATCGATACAACAGAAGTTGGATGTGTGCATATCACAGTATGTAAGTTGTAACTTACATACTTAAAATTCTAAGTGAAAAAAAAGTTCTTTATTTAAAAAAAGATCTTAAAAAAGTCTTAAAAAAATCTTAAAAAAAATCTTATAGGTGTCTTTTCAGGAAGGGACTTTGCAAACTAGATAGACAATGACAATAATAATAATGTGATTTGTGACTTTGGGTCAGTTACTTCTTTCTGTGTTTAGCTGTCCTCATTCTGCAAAGTGGCATACTACTGTTTTGATTCATTTCTGGGTCTTGTGTCTGGTTTATTTTCTCTTCATAGTGGAATATTACTTAAAAAATACTTTGTAAGAACTGTTTTAAAACTGTCAAAAGCAGCCAAGTGTTACAGTTATTTACTTTTTAAGAGTTGGACAGCTTGAGGATTACCTGCATATTTTTTGAAAGATCAAAATCCAAGGCCCAAATCTACTGATTATTCAGTCTTAGCATCTTCATCAGTTTACTGATCTTTTCTTTGGGTCGTGGGATTATTTATATGCTGGCCATCCTGATGGTGGGATATTCTTCTTTCTTGAGTCCCTGTGTTTCTTTCTGATCCCATCATTTTGGGAGCTAAAGCCACAAGAACCCATGAAGCACAAGGATGATGGGTGCTGGGGCTGGGAAGCAGACTGGCAGTATGACATTCTGAACTTGGAGAAGAAACCTTCAGATGAACATATGTGTCTTCTCCTACTCAACCCAGTATGAACATGGTCCCTGGGAAAATTGAGGAGATCCATATGACAAGCAGCATATTTGCCATTCGCTGTTTTTAAGAACAATGTTTAGATTTTGTTCTGCTGCTGCCTAGTATTTTTTGATCACGGTCACAAGGCCAAGTTTTAAAGACTTCACCTTCTGAGAATAGCTCTTCTTAAAGCCACATGTCAAAACTGAAAAAAGACTGATACATTCTGTTCTATAGGAAAAGTTATGTTCTGTTGGCTTCATCCTGGTGTTCATTGATTTCCAAGCCATGTTTGGCAGAGGTGATGCAGGTGTCCCACAATTTATTTTGATTTGAATTATATTTTAAAATACATTTTCACTACTTAGAGACTGTAATAACAAGGCATCACAGGTGACCGACTATGTGACTGATTCTCTTCTAACATGTTGGAGACCACCGGTACATTAACTGGAGACTGTGATTATAAGTCCATCTTTTTATTTAATTTTTTCTGATTTTACAGTAAAATTTTTCCTGTCATGTC
Source organism: Lontra canadensis (assembly GCF_010015895.1). NCBI lineage: Eukaryota > Metazoa > Chordata > Mammalia > Carnivora > Mustelidae > Lontra > Lontra canadensis. Next base: position 9,283,391 of record NW_022631007.1, on the reverse strand, counting down.
ATGTTCATATTTGGACTTATGGTAAACCATATCCCTGATTTGAAGTTAGCTCTACACAGTTCATTTTGGGGAAAGATGTAGTGCAAACATTTGACCAACAAAGCGTCTATTTTGTGGATATTTAAAGTACTTTCACAGTCAATGGGAAAATGACAAACAATCCAGTAGAAAAATGGGCAAAAAATTCATACATAAGAGTAATAGAAGGAAAGTATACATTTCCAATAAACGAACAAAAAGATGTTCAACCTTATTCAGTGAAAGAGCTGGAAAATGTAGCAGTAGTAGGCATCTTTTAACCCCATCTGTCAGGTAGGTCGTGCTTACGAAGTGAAATGAAGCCCAGTGCTATGGGAGCCAGGCATCATAGATACTTTCATTGTTTTTTTGTGGGAGTATAAATTGCTCTGATCCTTTTTTGGAGGGTTTGGGAAATATGTGCCAAGAAAAATAAGGCACATTCTCTTGACAAGGCAGTTTCCCTTCTGTAAATTTATTTCACTGTTGCCTCAATTCTTGTACTTTTCTGTATTGTTTGTATCAAAAACAATAGTATAGTTGAGCTGCTAGAAACAACCTAAATATCCTTATATGACTAATGAAATTATGGTGCCAGGATTTAAGACAATACTACAGAGCTTAAACGAAAGAGGGGGACAGAGGACAGAGAGAGAGGGGGAGAGGAGGAGGGAGAAAGAGAGGAGAAGGGGAGGGGGAGATAAGATGTGCTGTGTGCTGCTATTAGGGGAAAATGTTCAATATATTGTAAGAAAAAAGGAAGCTATAATATAGTAATTTAATGTGATCACATTTGTATAAAAAAAGGAAATAGAAGATCTCTTTATGCTTATAACTGCATTGAAAATTTCTGGAAAGAGATGCGAAAGAAAAAGAAAAAAATCAAACAACAACAAAAACCTGCTAATGGTGATGGACTCTGGAATTTGACACTGAAATTCAGAGAAAAATGAGGGGTCCTCTGTATTTCAGTATATGCCCTTCTGTGTTAATTCAGTTTCCCTTTTTATGCCAAGCATGTGGATCTTGAGTGATAGGAAAACTATTTAATGAAAAAGCCCTCCATTTTTCCCCTTCTTTAATAATGCCTTCACCCTCCCCATATCTGATTCTAGAATTCTAGTTATTTGTATCCTAAATACTTGTAGATTTCTTTTTAATTGAACACAGCTTCAATTGACTTCGGATATACTTCTTAAGAAGTAATGACCTTTTGATTGACTTGCCCAGACAGCTTTCTAGACTCTTGATGGGAGGACTGGCCAGGATTTAAGAACAGCAAGGTTTTTCCCTGGTGGGGAAATCAGAAAGTGGACTTACAGGTAATGTAGCATTGGCTCTATTGCTAGAGATATGCCTTTGGGAGGATTTTTTTAGCCTCTTTCAACTTCTGTTTGGATCTGTAAAGTGGGGCTAGTTTTAACACCAACTGCAATAGGTTGTAGGAATGAAAAGTTGTACTACTTACAAAACACTTAGAAAGGAGTCCAGAGCTTAATCTGAGTAGCATCATAAATTATTCTTTCATTTTATTTTGATAGGCACACCCACCTTACCTCAGTGTTTCAGTTTTCTTACTTTTAATTTAAGACATTCAAGGTAAAATAGAATGCCTCTTCTGGTTCAAAATTTAATGATTTACTACTCTATTTCCGGTGTACTCTTTATTAAGTCCTCCATGGCCTAAGGTTCTGTATGGCTGTTTATCATGTTTGATGGTGAATTTAATTCTGGCTTGTTTTTTTATCAAGGGCCCTTGGCTAGCTTAATGAAGACAACATATTACACGATTCATGTTTGTTTGTTTTTTCCCATTGACAAAAATCATACACATTCTGTATCTTATAATGTCAAGTGTTTGAGAATAGATGGAAGGCATAATGTCTACCCATGAGATGCACAGGGACATATGACTTTAGAATTTGGAGGGAGGAGCCACCCATAAAATGGACTGCGTCAATCAAGATGTTGTTGATTGAGAAGGTGGTTGGAGGAAAATTGTGAACAATTCATTATTCTTGCAAGGGGGTCCTAGAACTTAAGGTGTGGAAATTGTTCTTCCCTGAATATGCACTTTCTCTGCCTTTCTGGAGTCTTAAGTTTTTCCTTTGTGTCTGGCTCAGACCCTCTGAATTTTATTTTCCTACTTGAAAAAAGCCAGATCTTAAGACAGCTGATGGTGTGGACAGAGTGTCCCTAGAGAGAAATGACACTCAGTGGCCGGAGAACCTGAGGAGTTGAACTCACTCTGTGATTGGATGAGGTGTTGGGAGGGGGATGCCCTGTGTCCTGGGTCCCTGAATTTGTCAGATTTATCTTACTTTATTCTCACAGACACCCTGGAAGTTGGGCATTTTACCTATGAAGAGTGGAGGCTTAGAAGGGTTACTTTACTTGCCTAAAGTTACAAAGTTCCTAATTCACAGAGACTGGATTGGATGGAGCCCAGGTCTGACCTACTCCTTAAGGGATGTATCTTTTTCTTTCTCCCTCTACTCCTGGTTAACTTTGTTTTTTTCATGAACCAGAGTGCATGCTAATTCCTTCCCCTGGTGTAGTTAATTTGTCTTGTTGGTTACAAAGGATTAGTTTGGAGAGTGAGTTTGGAAGAGGAGCTCAGGATTGTGTACTAAAGTGTGGGTCAGCTGAGAGGAGGAGAAGGGAATGACTGTGATTTGGGGCTTAGCCATCCTGCCTTCTGATTCTGTCTCTCCCACTTGCCTTGCTGTGTTTTGGAATAAATAAGCCTTTGTCTGTTTGTTTTTGGTATGTAAAATGGAAATAATTCTACCTTTCTGGGAGGGTTGATGTGAAAAGTAAATGGCAGTTTGTAGCTCGTGCCTGAATCTATGTGCCCCAACTTTGCTTTATAAACCTTCTGATGGCTGCCATGACCATGAGGCCCAACCCTTGCCAAAGAAACCCTCTGGTTTATCTTGGTGGCTGATTCCTGTTAGTACTTCTGCAAGGATCTCTTTGTATGGAAATAGGTTTAAAATAGCACACCGGACAGACACTTTTCCACACTTAGCCCCCTCCCATCTCTAGATACAAGATCAAGAGCTGCTGGGTATGGCTGAGGATTTATCGTCAGTTCTTAGTGACTTTCTCATAGAAGTTTCCTCTACTATAACGAAACCTGGGCTTGTGTTTCTTTTGACAGAGGAGGGAAAAATTAAGAAGTCACATACCAGGTAACAGCTATAGAGCACCTCTCTGTGATGACTTATTTCTTCATCTCTGGGTGAACTTCAAAAAGTTATCCTTTGAAAGGGAATTATAAATTTTTCTCAAAGAGACTTTTGGACACCTGATTTATTTATTTATTTAAAAGATTTTATTTATTTGTTAGAGAGAGAGAGAGCATGTGCAAAGCACGTGCACATGTGAGCTGGGGGAAAGTGCAGAAGGAGAAGCAGACTTCCTGCCAAGCAAGGAGCCCGGTGCTGGACTCCATCCCAGGACACTGGGATCAACACCCAAGCAGAAGGCAGATGCTTAACTGACTGAGCCACCCAGGCATCTCTGGACACGTGATTTAAAGGCTTTGAGGACAAATTTATTTTAAACTTGGCTGAGGAAGTATATTGTTAGAGGGACAACAAGCACACAAACAGGCAAAACTCTTAGCCAGTTCTTCCTTCTTTGTTTCTATTTATTTTTTCCACAAAAACAAACAAACAAACAAACAAACAAACAAAACCAACCCAGACACAAATTCTAAGAAAAAAGAGGCCAGTATAAAGGCCTAACTTTAAAACACAAACGCAGGGTGTGATTTGGGGTTGTCTGGCGTTGTTACACAGTAAGGCAGTCTCAAACTTTTTATATTTGAGAAACTGTACAATTAAAATTGATTTCTGGGAGTGACCTTGAGACCCACTAAGTTTCTTATTTATTAGAGAAATCTTCAGTTATTTTCAAAATTGCATTTAACTTCAAACTGACTAAGAATTTTTTTTTAAGATTTTATTTATTTATTTGACAGAGAGAGATCACAAGTAGGCAGAGAGGCAGGCAGAGAGAGGAGGAAGCAGGCCCCTTGCTGAACAGAAAGCCTGATTCGGGGCTCAATCCCAGAACTCTGGGATCATGACCTGAGCCGAAGGCAGAGGCTTTAACGCACTGAGCCACCCAGGTGCCCCTAAGAATTTTCTTAAAATGCTGATTAATAGAAACTTGTAATAGTGGTAACCATTTCACTGTGTGTTGCTATTGGATAGTACAGATAATGTAGCTTTATGGTGCTTTGTTTCTTGAGAAGTTACTTTTCTGACAACCTCATCCATCCAGAACACAACCCAAGTCTGTCCAGAAGCAGGTGAGAAAAATCCTTGGCCCTTAAACAGCTACCACAATGCCCAAGCATCACGTTCTGTGGTCGTGACAGAGCTCAGAAATACATTTCAAAGATGTAACATGGTACTGTATGGCTTAGGGAAATCCACATTTCTGTAGAGAATCACACATTCCTCAGTGGCCCATGGGAGCACTTCTCCATTTAAGCCCAGTAATACAATTTATGTTCACATCGATAGTAAACGTGATCAATAAACAGCTCCATTTTCCTCATGCACTCTATTTAAGAAAATCCCAAGTATGCAAATAAAGATTTTTTCATTCATCCTGGTCAGTGAAAGATTTGGCACTTAGATTTAGACCACTGTCCTCAGAACAGTACCTGCCTGTAAATGTATAAATGAGTAAGTAAAAGACCTACAGAATATAGATGTTAGGTTGTGTAGAACACCTCATTTCTTGGTACTTGAATGAAGAGTTACTGTATTTTGAATCTAACAAATGCTTTTTTGCTCAAGTCTCTGATTTATGGAGAACTTATTTCCCCAAACCAGCCTCCTACATTTTGTTGTATAATGTCTTTTATGTAATTGTTTCACTGCACCCCCCCATCTCTTCCCATTTTTGAGGAAAGAATACAATGTCATCATAATAAATATTTTTTCATTGTAAGGCAGCTTTATTTGGGAAGCGGTTTTAGAAAATACTAGTTAATGAAATTTTCAGCAGAGGCTGTCTGTAGCCACAAGAAAGCATGATTAAATTTTAATTAAAGTATACTTAATTAAATCCTATTGGCTGAAAGTAAATGGAAAAAGTTATTAACCCTCTTTAATTGTTTTCACCAAGCTTTTAGGTGCCCTGCCTGGAGGGGCCTGCTGCTGCTGGCAGGCACAGGAGTCTGTCTGGAGGGATGGATCTTATTTTCTGATCTGCCATGGTTCACTTGGCTTCTAGTGCCATATTGGCGCATGGCATTCAGCTCCTTTTCTTAATTTCCCAGCAAACTAACTGCACATAAAGAAATAAAATTATAAGTCAACAAGCTATGCTCTTTGAATTTTTATCTTTGCTTATATAGCAAAAGGTGTTGGGAAAAGTGCCTTGAAATCTTCTGACTTCTCCCACTCTCGGATTTTGTGGCAAAATTCCCTTTTGTGGAAGGAATCCAATCTAGAATGCCGATCTTCTCAATGTCTTTCCATATGTTAAACATTTTTTTTAAGTTCATTTTTTTTTTCTTGTCTGATACGAAACTTCCTGGGAGCTCATCATAGGTAGAAAGAAAAGGCAGTAAGCAAACATTTAAGGAAGGGGTCTCTATAAAAAGTAACCATCTTATTCTTGGGAGATAGTTTGTAGTTTGTTTGTTTGTTTGATGATTATGTGAGAGGATTTTTCAAATGTTTGTAAATTTTCCTCTGTAATGACATTTCCTTAATAGAAAAGTGATAATCCTGGTTCTGAGTCTGATCCTAAAGACCTTTCTGAGTGCTCTGGGAAATCGTAATTTCTGCCTTTAAGCAATTGATTAATAAATTAGCTAAACATATCTGAATAGTCACGGGGGAACTTGTGTAACCAGAATTAAAGATAAACATGTCTGGTAAGAAAAATGAAAGCATTCCACTCGCAGTTGAAGGAAGGGCATCTCAAGGATGGTGAAAGGTTACTATTTTTCAAAGCCAAAGGTGAGAGATCCTGGAGGCTGTATTAAATGAGCCATAACTAATAGACTCTAAAATATAAAAAATGTAAAACACTGTACATGTGTTTTTCCAAGTTACCATCCAACACTGTGTTCCTGGGCAGTGGGTGACTCTCTTCCATGTGGGATTTGGGGGTACAGCCCTCTTTCTTGCTGTGGTTCTACACCTCCTCTGGGCTCATATAGGTGGAGAGATAGCCTAAAGAAGAACAACTGCTTATTTCAAGTCTTTCCTCATTAGAGACAGATGTCCTTTCTGCTCACATTCTGTTGGCTAGAACTCAGTCATCAGTTCATACCTCATTTCCGGGAAGGTGGTGAGCTGTAGTCCAGCTGAATGCCCAAGAAGCAGGGGGAACCGATTCTGGTGAGCAGCGAGCATCCCTGCCACAGAGAACATCTAGGTGAAAGTTTGCAAGTGGTTAGCCAGCAAGGCATAATGGCCCTGCTGGTCTGTTTCTTTTGGCAGCCCAGTACTTGTAGGATTTAGAGCTGGAGCAAACACCAAAAGATCAGGAGATTTCTTATAACTATCTGGGCTTCTGGCTTCTCTTGGAAAATTTGACTTGCTGGCGGTGTTTATTTCATATTCTTGCTTGCCACTCTTGTCTGGAGTTGTCTTGAGCTCTACCCGTACAGAGGCCAGGGGCTTTTTTGTTTGCCATGATTCTGGCCACTCTCTGTCACCCCCGAGCAGGCCAAGCCTCCGTTTCCACTTTCCACCTTATTCCAGGCCTGCTCCTCTACCTAATGCATGACTCCAGCGTTGGAAATGAGAATACTGATTCCCAGCCCTGATATCTCTCTCCGCTCTCCCTTCTATCCCTCCCTCCCTTTCCCTCTTTCTTTCTCTCTCATTATACCAAAGGAGACACTCACCTGTAACTTAGGTCTAAGAAATAATATTCTGGTTGGTTAGGAAAGGTTTCCATGAGCTTATAGGATTGTGAATGCTATTAGAAAGAAGGAAAGTAGGCAGGAAACAAAGGGAGAGAGAAGGAGAAGGAAGGAGGGAGTGGAATGAAGGAAAGAGCAAAGGGAATGCATTCTGGGCTTTTGAAAAAACTTCTAGATCTCTGCATGAACACCTAGCTGCATTCTGTGTAAACATGTTCTATAAGCCCTATTCTGTCCTGTCTAAGATTTGTAATTGGAAATGGGATCTTTAGCCTCTAAAACCAGAGTGTAAGAGTAGATTATTTCTTTTTGTGACCACTGTTGTGAGGACTGATTATATACACTGATGGGTGACAATAAGAGACCAGACAGCGGTGAGCTGAGACAAAGTACTGTCCTTCTGACTGACCAGTCTGGTCATGGGGATTTGTGAGGCCTGCACCGGAGATGCACTGAGTGATTGGTTAGTGGTGCAGCACTCATTCTTCTCTTTTGCAGAGAAATGTTAGAGGAAGCCAGAGTCTGGAGGTCACTGGGCAGGGTTTTGCTCACTAAACTTACAGGTAGGAGGACTCACTGAGCTGCCTCCATCATGACCCAGTTGTGGTGGTGATTAAAAGAGAAAAACCTCAGGGCCTGGAGCTTGCAATTGCTGTTGATCCAGATATGGCTAGAGTTATAAAATGGACACATTAAGGGAAGTGGTGCCCACGGCTAAGGGAGTCATTGTGAGTTCATCCTTGAGCCTGTAGATGAGGGCAGCAAGGACACACAGTCTTGTGTCTGGAAAGAGTTTGCTGCATCCTAAGCCCTGTTGCCAAAGCCCAGGTGGCAGGTGGTTGGGCATCACTGCCGTACTCAAGGTATCTGTGGCTATAAAGATGAAGGCAGTGGTTTCCAGTCCTCACTGTTAGGACCATTCAGGAGGTATTTAGTAATACAGATTCTAAAGTTCCATCTCAGATCTATTGTATGAAACAGCTCTTCCAAGAGAAGTTCCGAACCACATGTATGGTCCCATGGATTCCGAACCACATGTATGGTCCCAGCTCTTCCAAGAGAAGTTCCGAACCACATGTATGGTCCCAATGTTTAAGGGAAGGGTAGAATAAAATTCAAATCCAAGTCATTGGTAGGGTGACCCCAATGCCAATCCCACGCAAATATGTCTCTAGACGTCTGTACTTTAAATCCTCCTCTACATTAAGAGTCATGTAAAACATGGCTTTAAATTTTATATCTATTGATTTAAATTAATAATTATGTTAGCAATAGGGAAAGCAAAATTAAAGAGAGCTTCTCTTTCATGCCTGAAGAAAACCAACTATTAATCTACCAAGCCATAATCAAAATGGGGTCCTCACCCACCTTGTTTCTTAAAGTATTTGGCAAGGAGTATCAAGGTCACCTGGGAGTTTGAAAGAAATGAATACTCTTTGGTGCCACCACACATCTGTCGACCCAGAATCTGCATTTCAACAAAATCCCCAGGTGATAACAGTACTCAACAAAGTTTGAGAAGCACTGCACTACCCAACGGATGTTGGAAGCCCAGATACCTTCTGGAGACATAAATAGGCTCATGGTCTTTTCCCTGCCAATGCTCATATGTGAAGTGATGGTTGACAGAGCACGAGGTTGGGGTTTAGCCCAGCAGATGGTTCATAGGTAGAACTGGTGTACCTAAAAAGTACAGTGTTTCATTTAATTACTTTTGTAGAGTTAGTGTTATTTAACTTATGATGTCAGGGTTAAAGAGCTAGAATGGAATCCATTTACCTTGGATCATAAAAACAAAAACAAAAACATGTAACAGAGCACTTTTTCTGGATGAGTGTGTATCCAATGCTTTCTGGGCATGAAGATGTTTATTGTTGAAGTTCTGCTGGGAGAATTTATACACTGAATTTGAGTCAGGTCATAGAGTCAACTAAACTTGAATAAGTTTTTTCTTTTTTTTTTAAATTCTTTTTTTTTAATAGTTTTTTTAAATTTTTTATTTCTTTTCAGAGTAACAGTATTCATTGTTTTTGCACCGCGCCCAGTGCTCCATGCAATCCATGCCCTCTCTAATACCCACCACCTAGTTCCCTCAACCTCCCACCCCTCCCGCCCCTTCAAAACCCTCAGATTGTTTTTCAGAGTCTATAGTCTCTCATGGTTCTCCTCCCCTTCCAATTTCCCTCAGCTGCCTTCTCCTCTCCATCTCCCCTTGTCCTCCATGCTATTTGTTATGCTCTACAAATAGGTGAAAATAATTTCTTATTTTTTATTAACATATAATGTATTATTAGCCCCAGGGGTACAGCTCTGTGAATCGCCAGGTTTACACACTTCACAGCACTCATCATAGCACATACCCTCCCCAATGTCTATAACCCCACCACCCTCTCCCCCCTGACCTCCCGGCAACCCTCAGTTTGTTTTGTGAAATTAAGAGTCTCTTATGGTTTGTCTCCCTCCAGATCCCATCTTGTTTCATTTATTCCTTTCCTACTCCCCAAATCCCCCATGTTGCCTCTCAGCTTCCTCATATCAGGAGATCATATGATAATTGTCTTTCTCTGATTGACTTATTTCATTCAGCATAATACCCTCTAGTTCCATCCACATTGATGGAATAAGTTTTTTTCTGCCCTGATTATTGTTTTTCTCTTACTCATATCCCTTTCCTGATAACTCTTGGGCAGAATATGATGAACACAGAAATGCTAAAAAGCCATAGTAATCATTAGTCATTATGGTTGGTAGGATTTGGGTATTTTTTGTAGTTATATAAGCAATAACTTACTAGCAATAATTATTTCCTTAAGCAGTAATTTTTAATTTGCTTTCATGAGGCCTATCCCGAGTGTGGTTTGCAGATGAATCTGAGCAACAAAAACCACCTTGGCAAATGATTTTATATATACTTGTATTTTTTGGTCTGGGTAAGAAAATTCTAAATTTCACCCAAAGCACACAGGATCTATTTCGGCATCAGCCTGATAATGAGACAGTAATTGGTGTGTAAGCCGTTCATTCTCCAAGTTTTCTCACGGGGCATAATTTGTCTCTTATTTGTCAGGGATGGGTTCTGAGAAACAACACTCCCATTCACGATGGGCAGAGCAAATGTACTAAAACATTATCATAGCTGGGATTAATGGTCCACTATGGATTTATGTCAAGAATGTTAATGATTTGTTTATGAATAAGTGGGCCTGTCGCATGGTGAAACAGTAGCCTGCAGAACTGCTGAATGGACAGTTTGCTTGCAGAGGATTCTTGGAGGAAATAAATACTCTTGCCAGGCCTTTTGCATCTCTTAAATCGCTACTGTGAATTGACTTTGGAATTTGAAATGGCGGCGTTACCTCACCAAATCCTTTGCTTGTTATCGCAGACCTTGTAACTCAGAATTTTCTCGATATAATTTGGAGAAAAGTATTTTCTTTTTAGGATTGCATAGAATTTGGTTTTGTAAAAGATTGAGAAAATAATAATTAAACCTCTCATTGAGCAAAATCTGGCTCTGCTCTTGTTCTCCCCACCAGACTATGGTAAAACGTAATCAAACTTTCTTGAAGTACATGTGAATGTGTGGACAATAGGGATTTACAGTAGATTTTAATTGGTAGATAAAAGTCACTTACTGCTTGGTGGAGCCCAAGCAATGACAAATAAGTCAAGATTATATAGTGATTTATATACGCGCATACAGATTGATGTAAAAAATGTGTGTGTATATGTTTGCATATAGAATAGGTATGTGTAGATGTGTGCGAGTGTGTGTGTGTGTAAAACCTGCCGTGTAAATGTTTATGATGTAATTTAATGATGTGTATTCTAGCTACTTTTTAAACATTCACTTTTTTTTTTTTTTTTTAATTTGACAGACAGATCACAAGTAGGCAGAGAGGCGGAGAGAGACAGGAGGAGGAGGCAGGCTCCTGCTGAGCAGAGAGCCCTATGCGGGACTCGATCCCAGGACCCTGAGATCATGACCTGAGCCGAAGGCAGAGGCTTTAACCACTGAGCCACCCAGGCGCCCAAACATTCACCTTTTATGAATGATGATTTTGGCTTTCTCTTGAGAAGAAATTTGAATTTAAATGTTATTCTATTTATATAAAAAAGATTATTTTTCCTTTTTTTTTGGCTTTGGGATAGAATTAGTTGAGTTTTTCTTGACTTACATTCAAAGGCTCTTAATAACTTAAATAGCAAAGTAACTTTATATAAAGTTTTAATTATAATCTGGGAAGTTTCATACTGCAAATATGACCTAAAGGATGTTAATAACTAGGCTTCTATATAATCAGAAAAAAATGTATAATAGTTACCTAATGAAAGTGACATCAGTATTTACCTGGCAGAAAGGACCCACAACAATTAATTTGCTTGGTCCTCACAATACTCCTAGTTGTTTTGTGACTATAAAGTCATGGAGTCAAGCCTCAAATCAGAACCTTTTCTGTCTAGACCGCATGTTCTTTCCATTGTGGAATATCACAGGATGAAAACCCATGTGACCTCACCCTTCGTGTCCCTCTCTCCTTTCTGTATTCCCATCACGCTGTTCCAGTAGGTGGATAGACTTGCTGAATGCTGTTGGGGAAAAAAGAAAAAAAAAAGAAAAAGAAAAGAAAAGAAAAAAAAAAGCTGGGCACAGATGGCCTTTCAGGGATCAGAGAACTCGTTGACATGATGTGAAAATCTTGTGTAGATCTCTTGTTCCTTGGATTGCGTCTGATTCTTCAAGAGGTTCATGATCTTCCAAAGGATAATTTGTCCATATATTAAGTTATTAACTCAGTGCATGTCTAAACATACTGGAGTAGCTGGACATGTGTTCTTTTTTATCATCATCATGTTGTAGAGCAATATGATTCTGAAGTTAGGAAACTGATCTTCCTACATACTTCCAAGGTGATCTCATTTCTCTTGAGTCAGACCCTATGGAGATTTTATTCCACTCTTAACTGGCAGTTCTTCAATAAGCAACATGTATAGCCTTGACTTCTGACCATTCTACATTTCACCGTCTGAGAAGGGACTCAATACAGGTAAGTTTGGCTCTTTCATTTTAATTTTGTAGCGGACCTCAATAAGATCATTAAGCAGATGTTTCAATTTGGAATAGAGTTGTTAGCAGAGACAAATTAAAATTAAATCCAGAGGATATGTGTTCAACATCAATCGTGAACAAGGAAATCTTCTCCATGTTTGGGGATGAGATGAATGAGGCCTGGGCAGGATGCTCAAGGAGTGGTACGTCCACTTATGCGTAGACTGTGATCAGGATTAACCTGTATGCACAGAGCCTTCATATTCTATTGCTCACATTTGTGTCCATTGAACCTTAGCGTACTAAATATTTCAAGGTAAGAGTGCTCTACCAGAAATGCTAGATTATAGAAGTATACTATATTATAAAGTACAATGGTATACTTTATGCATGCTGTATACTACAGTAGCATACTATCTATAGTATAGAATGCGTACCTAGTTATATTATTTATTTTTCTTATATTCATGCATTTTGGCTTTAGGATTTCCTTCCCGTGTTCCATCCATAGATGTAATTGTAACAAGATTGATTCTGCAGAGAGCTAAAAACCTATCCTATTACCCTATAGCCCTACCTTTTGCATCAGGGATTTTTCACCTGGCTCTGTTGACCTCAAGGACTGTCATCCTCCAGGACTCTTTCAAATCCTGGTGTTTATTAGAATCACTGGGAGGTTTTGTTAAAAATGGAGATACCTTTCTCCTAATCAGGAATCTTCTATTGTGACCAGCTTTCGAAATGATTCTGAGGTAGAATGGGTTCTGTACATGTACTTTATAGAGGAATGACCACAAACTTCTGGAACTTTTTCTGAATTTGGATTCTGTTTCTTTCTCTAGGGACAGGATCCACAGTTTTGTTTAAAATCTTAAAGGGGTCTGAAATCCAGCAAGAGTTTATGAGCCACTGTTCTTGACTGGAGTGGAGGACATTAATTGTAACCATACATCTGTTACTTTTTTGAGCTTGGGAGGTAAATGGATTGAATTCACAGGCAGTGAGATGAAGTCATATTGTAATCAGAATACTATTAGAATAAACCATTTTTACTTTCAAACTAAAAATGCACTACTTTTGGAACACTCTTTTATGTCCTTTTTCAATAGCACTTAAAAGGCAATACTAGTTGATGACCAGGTGACATTTACAGAAAGATTAAGTTTATGTTATAAATGCAGGAGTACGTTACTTATACCTTACCTGAGCCAGATGTGCTGGAATGTGCAGACATTTTATGTTCTTATACTAGAATAGGCAACTTGAAACCCTTTCAGGCAATTAGCTATCCCAGCCCAATATCCCTGGAAGTTTTGATTTTATGCCAAACTCCTCATCTGTCATTCATTTTCATAGAAATAGAATGAGAAGAAGGCATTAATAACTCAGAGCAGGCACAGTGCTAGGAGAGATGAAATAATCATGTTATCAAAGTAATTGACTTGAATTCCAAGAACAATTCTGCTTTGAGGTTCAAAGAGAGAAGCAAACAAAAGCCAAGTTGATGCCTGCCCTGGGTTTGTAGCCTTGTCAGTTCTCGAAAACTTCTTGGTAATGAGGACTTTTTTGCAGAGTAGTGATAAGAACCTCATAGTCTTCAGACATGTTTTCTGTGCTTCTAGACAGTCAAATTAATAGGTAGTGTTTCTTTAGGGATTGGGTATGCTTTCCTCTTTAAGAAATATTTGACAGTTGTTCCTTGGAATTGTCAGGGTCCTCTCTGTGAGTGAAGAGACAAATAATTTAAGTGCTAGCTTCATTTCCATGTCTCTTCACATAATAGCAGGATACAGGGAGAAAGCGCAGGCTTAAAAACACTGTGGGAGCTGCAGTAATATGGCTTTCGCTGGCTAAGGCAGTGAAAGTTTTTCATCTTCAGAGGCAGGAAAAAAATACCATTGAAGCAAAACTGAATGTGATATATTGTTAAGAAAATACAAATCAAAACTACAACTAGTAGATATCTACTTCACACCTATTAGGATGGCAGCTAACAAAAAGAAAACCCAGAAAATAACAAGTGTTGGAGAAGATGTGGAGAAAGAGGAAGCCTTATGTACATTGGTGGGAATGTAAAATGATACAGCCACTGTGGAAAACAGTATGGCAGTTCCTCAAAAAGTTAAAAATAGAATTGCTATATTAGCCAGCAGTTCCATTTCTGTGTATAATACCCCAAATAATTGAAAACAGGGTCTTGAAGAGGTGTTTGTGGGCTCATTTTTATTACAGCATCATTCACAGTAGCCAAAATGTGGAAGCAGTTCACATCCATCGTTGGATGGATGGAAGCACAAAATATGGCATTGACATATGGAATGTAACTCATCCTTAAAAAGGAAGGCAATTCTGACACATGCTGCAGTAAGGATTGACCTTAAGGACATTATTAAGCTAAATGAAGTCATTCAGTCACAAAAAGACAAATGCTGTAGGATCCCACTTATCTAAGGTACTTAGGGTAGTACAAATCATAAAGACAAAGTAGAATGGTGGTTGTCAGAGACTGGGGAGAGGGTAAAATGAGGAGCCATTGTTTAAGGGGGACAGAGTTTCAGTTTTGAGGGTAGAAAGAGTTCTGGTAATGGAGGGAAAATGAATTGTACAGTTAAAACTGAATTGTACAGTTAAAAATAGTTAAAATGACAAATTTTATGTTTTTGTGCATTTTCTTACAATAAAAACATTGAAAGAAAAAGAAAATGATTTAAAGGTGTTTTCACACATTTTTTTTTTAAATGTCTTTCTTAATTCTTTGTCCCTTGAGGGCCAGAAGTCCTCTCATTTCTTTCAGAAATGAGAATGCAGAGTACAGAGATTAAGGTCAAGCTGGGGTCTGCCACCAAGGATGTCTTAGGAAGTGGAGCATTCAACCTAGGTAAATAGTTATTGCCTGTATTTAACAGACATTTATTTGTTCAGTGTCCCTCTGTGCAAGGTGTTGGCTAACATGTGGAGTATAACTCAAAGCCAGATCCATTTATTTCTCTTTTTGAACCTGATATTTCTACCGGGTTTGAGATGCCTTTTTGTCCAAACAGTTGAAATAGTCTTAGTTTTTTTTGTTTTGAAAACAGTGGTATTTTCATAGTAAGAGATTTCATGGTATAGAAAGGTATGAAAAAGAAATAAAAACTCATTAAGACTGTACTTAATGTTTTGGTATATATTCTACATTCATATCTATATACATATATATGTATATATGTGTATATACACACATATACACATACATACATAGGCACACGCATTTATTGACAAAACAGGAAATAAGCAATCCACTCTGCCTTGTGACCTGCTCATTTGGGTTAATATGTCATTTGACATAGTTCCAGAATGATGTGATTTGTTCTCTATTTGCACTTTTAATGGCTAGGAATAAATTTAAGAGCTTGTTAGATGTTTTGGTGAACATCATGTCTTTCTAATGATGGAGGTAAATTTAGTTATGAAAAGAAAGACAATGTGGTTGAAATGCAAGAATACAGAGACAGATACATAGCAGAGTGGGCACTGGATCTCACGCTGCTGGCAGAGATAGAATCAGTGGCAGGTGATAAACATGGGAAGTTTGGGGGCAAGAGACTTTGCAGAGACCTTGTGTTCTTCTTGGATGCTGAGCCTTGTCAGAGGGTCTGGTTCTGAAATCTTCATATTTTCTCGACAAGCCTTGAGTGCCTACCGTGTGCTTAGCAGTGTCTAAATTACTGGTAGTACTGGGTTAAAAAACCCTTTTTATTTCCCCAGAGGATCTGCTGGTATAGTGGGGGAGGCAGACACACTCACAGCTTTGGTGAGATATACAATACATAGAAATTTGGATCAGCTTCTCAACAGTGAGCCCAGCAGATATCAGGCCTTGGAAAGAAAGAGTTCCTTTATAATGTCGATACGGTATTGGGTCCATATTGATGCTGTTTAAGTCATCAATTATTTTCTCAATGTCTAAAGTATAAAGGAAAAAAATAAAAGATTTTGGGATAAATGTCTCCCAAATAGCTCTTAATATATTTTCACTTGATTTTTCTTGGTCCTGTAAATAAGGGAAGTGCAGGTGGATATGCTTACCTGGGAAGGAATATAATCACTTCATAGATGGCCAACGCCTCCCTTCCTGCTGGATCCAGGATAAGCTGGAGAAGCGAAACAACAGAGTGACCCCTTGGCTCAATAGCTTCACAAACGAACTCAAATTTCCTTCTCTCACTTCTCCCTTGTGGGGGAATCTGAGCCTCCTGCCAGAACAAAGAGAAGTGAGACTGAGTTTTAAGTTGACCTCTTGAAAGTGTTGATAACAATAGTTCCCTAAAATTATGTGTGTGTGTGTGTGTGTGTGTGTGTGTGTGTGTGTGTAGCACATGTAGGAACATTTTGTTATTTGATTTAAAAATTAAATGTCTTTGATATACAATACGTGTTTCATTACCTACGCACATTCTGACTTGTAGCATACTGAAATACTGTTGAAATATTATTATTGATTGGCTTTGATGGAAAAATATTCTTATTTTTCCTATTTATTTTTAACTAGAAATTTCACATTTATTTTAAAGAGTTATCTTCTTTGGAACATTAAGGAGCTTTTAAAAAATTCAGTCATAGAGTTATAGATTTCATAAATCCCAAACCTGTCTGCTTAAGGAAGTGTACTCTAATTAACCTTACTTTTTACTTCATTATCTGTGTCCTTGTTATCTGAAAAATATAATGTTGTTTTATTATAGTCAACCACAAAAAAAATGAATGTTTGTTAGAAGTCTGCTATGAGCCATGTACTGTTCTAGGTACCAGAACAATGGTACCGATACAATCATAATGGAGAACAAGAGAATTCTTGCTCTCCAGGGTTGATGCTCCCATGTTGGAAGACCTACAACAAATATACCATCAATAATTGAAACTGTATAGAAGATAACATGAGGTAACATGATACCTGATTAGCTCAGGCAAAGCAAGGGCTCTCTGAAAAGGCATTCTTTGAAACTTGAATAATGAAAAGGCAGTTGTCTCCTGAATATTTAGGAAAGGTACATTGTAGTCAGAAAGAACGGCGTCTGCAAGGGCTTTAGGTCAGGAACAAGCTTGGTCACGGTGTCTAGGACATTCCTAGGAAACAGGACAGAAGAGGAAGAGGTTGGAAAAGTAATCAGGAGTTAGACCTTGTCAGCCATAGTAGGGTGTTTGGAATTTTATGCCATGAGTGATGGGAGCTGTTGGAGAGTTTTCACTGGAGAGTTGACCCATGATCTATTCTTTCAGAAAGAGCATTGTCTGTCTGTTGTTTTCGAGGATGGATTGGCAAACGAAAGTAGAGGCAGGGAGGCTAGTTACGGGGCTGTTGAACTAAACCTACAGGAGAGATGTTGCTCTAACAGGGGAGGTGGTGAGCAGTGGTTGGATATGGGATCTATTTTGAATATAGATCCTATAGAATTATCAATAGATAAAGAATGGACTCTCAGAGAAAGAGAGATCAAGAGTGTTTCCTGGGATTTTAATTTAAGCAAAGACACAAATGGTGGTACCATTTACTGAGATTGAAAGGACTCCAAAGAAAGGATGGCATATTTTTTAGATTTTATTTATTTATTTGACAGACAGAGATCACAGGTAGGCAGAGAGACAGGGAAAGAGAGAGAGAGAGAGAGATTGGAGGAAGCAGGCTCCCTGCAGAGCAAGAACCCGATGTGGAGCTCGATCCCAGGACCCTGGGATCATGACCTGAGCTGAAGGCAGAGGCTTTAACCCACTGAGCCACCCAGGTATCCTGGCATATTTTTAGAGAAAGATCTGTGTATTCTGTTTCGGCAGCATTAATTTTGACATGCTTGCTCAGATTCAAAGTAAAGATACTGAGAAGTCAAGAAGTCAAATGTACTAATCCATATCCCAGATGAGAAGTCTTGTCTAGGTGTATGTGTTTGAGAGTTACTACAATATAGCTGGGATTGAAAGCTATAGAACAGAATGACATTACCTGGGAGAGAGTGTGGACAGAGAGGTGGTCTGAGAACAGATCTCCTTTGATGGTTACTCCTATGCTAGACCTTGAAATAGTTTATTACCACATCCACAGCTGCTCAGGACAGATGTTGAGAACATATTATTGTTTTACACCTTGTAAATGCTTGAAAGCTATTTATGATGCATATATAAATCCTGATAAATTTTGAAAACATGCAAAAATTTCATGTGTTCCATTTTGTATCCTTCTAGTACAATGGGAAGGATAATAAATTTGGGGAAGATTTGTGCATATAGTTTCCAAGAAATATTTGTCTTGTTAACAATGCTTTCTCAGTATGCCCATATTTATAGCTTCCTGTTACTTTAAACCTGAAGGCTATTAGGATTTTATTTGAAATTGGTTGAATTTTCATCAAGAACTCAGAAAAATCTCATTTCAGTTGTTCATTGGTATCACAGCTTTAAAACCTTGGATTTTAAACTAGAACACTAGATTTTGAATGGATTGAGTTTTTCGGAGAAATGAAATGCAGGGCCGCTGGGTGGCTCAGTCAGTTAAAGGTTTGCCTTCTGCTCAGGTCATGATTCCAAGGTCTGGAGGTACAGCCCCAGGTTAGGCTCTCTGTTCAGCTGGGAGCCTGCTTCTCCCTCTCTCTGCCTTCCACTCCCCCTGCCTGTGCTCTCTCACTCTCTCTCTGTCAAATAAAATCTTAACAAAAAAAATGAAGTGCATTTGAAAACAGTCATAAAAGGAAAAACAATGATTTAATAAATAGTAAGATTCCATTATTTGAAGAAGTACAAAGAAAGTGTGCAGTCTAGACAAGACCATGGTGCCCTCATCCCCCTAGTTCAAGAATCTCAAAAATAAAAGCAAGATGAATTATATTACTTGTCCTCTGTTATGGGAAGAAATTTTTTAATCTTGTCATGGTACCACATTGTAATCGTTTATCATCCAACACAATATGTTTAACACTAAGTGTGCATTGTTTCTATAATTTTACTTATTTTGTATTTGACATGTATGGTGGTCAACCTATGCCATAAGAAATATAAGATATATAGGATACAATTACGTAAGGTAGGTAAAGCATAATCATTTACATTTCTTAAGTGATTTCACATTATTACAATGTACCTTTTCTTTTTGAGTTTGATAGAGTCTAATTTGTATATTATTATCTGATGACTTTTTACTGGATATTGGGTGTAATTTCCAGTACTTTAAAATGACAACGATAGTGTCCCAGAAACTTTTTCTTTTCCCTAGTCATTTGTTATAATTTTTTTTTACAGGTTTCCATGGTCTATTGGGGGCTACTAATTTTCATTTATATTAATTAAATCAACATTATTCTTTATATAATTGACATTCTTTGCATGTCTTTTTTATAGTTGATTCTTCAGTTTCTGAAAGTGGTTTCTTAGTGTCTCATAGTATTATCTGCCATTTTTCTTTTGAATTTTGAACATATTTTGTGTTATATCTTTTGATTGTCCATTATTTGACACATAAAGATGCACAATCATTGCAGTTTAATTGAAAATTTTGCTCATAGTCAGTATACAATAATAATTGTTTTTGTCTTATATTCAATAATTGATGTTCTCTTAATATTTTGTCTATTTGTCATCCTTATTTTTAACCACTTATGTAGTACTATGTCAGTGTTACTTACCATAACATTTTACTAGTAAAAATTCAGTAAAAGATTTTTTTTAAAGATTTTATTTATTTATTTGACAGAGAGAGATCACAAGTAGGCAGAGAGGCAAGCAGAGAGAGAGAGAGGAGGAAGCAGGCTCCTTGCTGAGCAGAGAGCCCGATGTGGGACTCCATCCCAGAATCCTGAGATCATGACCTGAGCTGAAGGCAGAAGCTTAACCCACTGAGCCACCCAGGTGCCCCAAAAATTCAATAAAAGATTTATGTCAGCCCTAGGCAAAGCACATAATATACATTTTTTATAATCCATACAAAAACTCTGGGAGGTAGATATCCCACTATATGGTTTTGTTGTTGTTGTTGTTGTTGTTGTTGTTTGGTTGGTTGGTTTCTTTTAAAGATTTTATTTATTTATTTGACAGAGAGAGACAGAGCCAGAGAGGGAACACAAGCAAGGGGGAGTGGGAGAAGGAGAAGCAGGCTTCCTGCTGAGCAGAGATGCTGATGAGGGGCTCAATCCCAGGACCCTGAGATCATGACCCAAGCTGAAGGCAGATGTTTAATAACTGAGCCACTTGGGTGCTCTACTACTATATGGTTAAAGGAAGTGAGACCCAAAGCATAAACATAACTTTTGTAGGATTAAATAACTAATAATGGTGAAGCTGGGGTTTTAAGTTGGGTCTGTCTGACCTTGAAGTCTGCTCTGCATTGTCTCTGAAGGTAGTTGTATATGCAGTTTGATTTGAGTTGTGTGTAACCCAATCTGAGAAAGTTTAACAAGATAATTTGACCCATTTATATTTGTTGTTACAACTGATGTACTGGTAACCATTTTGGTCATCTTATTTTGAGCTTTGTTTTTTCCATGTTTCTTTATACTGCACATTTTAATTATACTTAATTCTGTTTTCTCCAGTAATCTGGAAAGGATAGATAGTTTTTTATTTTTGAAGGTATAGATTCTTTAGTTATATTTGAAAAATGTTTTTGAAAAACCCAACCTGTATTTATTTTCTTACCAAGTTAACAATGAAATTGTTTTTACTTCCTCTAAGTATAAAAAGTTCAACAAACTTTTATTTTCCTCTCCTCTATTTTCCAGTCTTTGAGAATATAACCTAAGGTTTTATACCCAGGCTATTATTGTTGACTTATTTTTGCATGATGCATCTTCACTTTCAAGAAATAGTTTTTGAGTTTTATCTTCAGGATATTATATTTATATATTAGTAATTTTTTAGATTCACTTTGATGTTTAATTGTGATGTAAAATTGTTTAATTTAGTGATCAATCCTCCTATTGTTATACTTTTCCTACATTTGGATTCTTAATTTTGTTATTTTTCTCACTTCCCATCTTTCACTACATTTATAAGAAGAGAAAGAAATGTGGGTGAAATGTATTTTGAATATTTCCATATAAATGGCCTCTTGGGTTGATTCTTCATTGTTTTGATAAGAATCCATGCTCTGAGTAATATGCAGTTACGAAAAGAAATTAAGAATTATCTCTGGGACATATTGATAAGCTAAAAAAAAAAAGCTAAGTGGGAAAGGTTGTGTATGGTATCTTATTGTTTAAGGAAGGAAAGAAGAAATATATGGATGTGTGTGTGTGTGTGTGTAGTAGCGTACATAGCATAATAAACTAAAGAACTAAAAATGGGGGTTACTATGGAGGAAGGAAGGACAGAGTAGAGGTGCTGGGATAGAAACTAGAATTTTATAAATACAGCAAAATTTTGCAATAATTTACTTAATTTTAGATAAAATTGAAGCAAAATGAAATGTTTAGTCTGTAAAAACTGAAAGCAATATTTAAACAATGACAGCAACTCTGTATCAAGTTGATGATTTAGCCTCATAGAAAAGAATTCATCTATCATTTACTAGTGAGATTTAACCTAAAAACAAAGTCCCAAGTCTGCAAAGATATCTGAAAATGCTTTTAGTAATAATTTGCTTTACTAATCTCTTTATAGTAATGAAATTGGCATTGTTTTCCTGAGCTGAGTATGTATGTTTCTCTCTACATGTGTATAATATATGCATGTATAAATGCAAGTTATATATGTATATGCATGTATTCATAATACATATATACCTAATCATTGTTTTATTCTAATTCTGTACAATATTTTTCCCTCTATTATTCCTTTACAATATCCTGTGTGGTCATATACTCACACTCACATATACTGAAAGGTAGATAGTAGGCTATCTATAATATTCTATTATATATATTCTATATACATTATAAAATAAAGCAAATTAGTAATTATGTGAATGTTACCAAAGAACCAAAATTTTAGTAAATATACATAATCAAGAATTACATATGAACCTTGTATCCTGAATTTGATTTGGAAATATCTTTGTATTTAGTGTAATCCTGCTATTGTTTCAATTCACATTCTCCTTAGTTTTAAAAATTTCTGTTTTTCAGAGGTAATGTCATCTTATATGCTATTGAACTTGCAAAAATGGCTTTCTAAAAATTTCTTCAAATTCATATATAAATAATACATGAAAGCTTGCTTTTTCATATAAGTTTTTATAATGATATTTTCGTTCTCTTGTTACATTTTTTCAAAGGCTCTGTGTTGTTACTTCTCTTTGTAAGAGAAATGCCTAAATTCATAAAGATTGAGGTAGTAATAAATCTTATGTCTTCCAGGGCTTTAAACCAATTATTTAGTTTTTGTGTGTATGTGTCATTTTTTTCCTCTTCTGACCTCGAGATTAAATAGACATTTTGAAATTATTTTTTGAAAACTCAGAAGTTTCAGTATTCCCTTGGAATAGCTGTGGGTCTGCTCTAAGCCCAGAACAACAAATTAAATTTAATTTCCTCCTAGAATTTTCATTAGGTTTTCTGGACCATAGCTCAGTGGCAAGGGACTGGAGATTATTCTTGTTATGCATGGAGGTAATAAGTCGTCTTTGACAGTGTCTTTCCATTCCGCAACTTCAATACCTCTTCACAATATTGCTTGCCCTCTTGGGAAGCCATTTTGAAAATAACATATGGCTTCTTTTTCATTTTGTGAAACCAGTGTCTAATTTGGCTGGGAGCAAATTGTACTTGACATTAATTCTACTTGTTTTTATTTCTGGAAAAGTGACTCTGAAAGGTCATTTTCCAATAGGACTACAATATAATTTTATTAAGTGCATAGTATTTATTACATGGTAATTAAATTCTTCACACACACACACACACCATTCACACAGGACTTGACAAATAACAAAATGCAGCCCTTTTCTGTAATTCTCCAGAGACCTGACCCACAAGAGCAGCGATAGTATCATTTGTGTTTACTCGTGGTCTGTGTGGTAGACTAACAATGACTGCACATTTGTTGCTACTTCTCCCCTTGGAAGATGGAGTCTAATTCCACTCCCTCCGAATCTGGCTTCACTTTATGACTTGTCCAATAGGATATGGCAGAACTTTCTCAGATTCCTGATGCTGAGTCAGGAGCAGTGTTATAACAACAGCTTCTGCCACATCTTTTAGAACATGGTCTCTGGGAGCACTGAGCCGCCAGCTAAGAGAGCCTGACGACCCTGAGCCCATCCTGGGGACGCCATGTGCAAGGGTTCTAGCCAACTTGAACTCAGCCTTTCCAGCCATGTCTCCTGGGTTTCCATGCATTATCTACTTTAATCCCCACACCAACCCTGTACATCACAGGTGTTATTATGATTCGTATGTTTACAGACGGGCAAATAGGCTTATATAAATCAGGAAGCTGCTTATATATGTTCTATAAAGTACATCTTTTATTTTTTTTTTAAAGATTTTATTTATTTATTTGGGAGAGAGAGAGATGATGAGAGAGAGAGCACGAGAGGAGAGAGGTCTGAGGGAGAAGCAGACTCCCTGCTGAGCAGGGAGCCTGATGTGGGACTTGATCCCGGGACTCCAGGATCATGACCTGAGCCGAAAGCAGTCACTTAACCAACTGAGCCACCCAGGTGCCCCTAAAATACATCTTTTAACCTCTAGTCTTCCATATGCTGTTTCTTAGATTCTTCAAACTGTGGCTTGTGAATTACAGCTTCCTATTTATGTTGGTTCAAGAATAATTTTTTTTATTGAACCAAAATACATTTCATAGTTATAAAGTAGTACAAAATTAGTCTTGTAGAGAGACCGTATTGTGTTCAGTGCAGTTGATTCTGCTGCTATTGATATGTGGGGACAAGAAAGAGCCAGAAACATCAAAAGGTCCTTTTTTCGGTCTTTGGGCGTGCGGTAAGGAGGTCACCCTCAAAAGTATCAGGCACACCTTCCAAACAGAAACAGACTAAAGCAGCTGATGCACAGTCTATAGAGATGGATCTTGACAGAGAGGGTAGAAAATGTACTCCAAGGCCAGTTAGTGAATGGTCTTGTGCATAAAAAGAAAGATTTCTTCATCTTAATTATTAGTAAAAAAAAAAATTATCCCTATTTTTTGTGTTTTTTTAATACTCCCTATTTTCTTCTAATAATTTTTCTTTCTTTCTATGCTCTTCTTTATATAATGTGTGCTCATCCTCATGGAAGGAAGGAAGAAAAGAGGGGAGGACACCGGGAATACCACTAACATTCTTGGGGGGGCCTTTAATTAGTCAGGCATTCTACTGGGTGCTAGCACCCTGAGCTATTAGCACAGAACATCTGTTATTCCAGGTTTAAATTTTAAAGCTTTTAACATTTGAATTTTTTAGACCGATTGGGTTTCCTAAAGCTACGTGACTCATAGAAGGTAGAACTGGATTCTAAGTCCTTCTAAATCCCTATTTCTGACGATATGCCTCACTGTCTCTCCTAAGCCTGCTTTTTGGTTGGCGAGATTTATTTTACTTACATTTGACTTACCAGTTCTTTTAAAAACCCTAATCCAATTTAAGAGCACTGATTCACATATTGCATGGCATTCCCTGGTGCTCTGAACTTATTAATTTTGGGGGAAGTATTAAGAGTGTCTAAATATAAGCTCATGAATGAACTTGCTGAGTGGATTGAAAAATACCCCTAAGCCTTTTAGGTCTTAGTTGCGGGGCACAAATTAGCTGCTGAACTCACATTTGCTCATGGTGAAGATCTCTTTGAGGCACTGGTGCATGTATCATTTTGTGTGTTCAGTGAGACTTCCTATATAGATGGAGCTGGGCTCTGCACTGTGTCAAATGAGCCCTGAGAGAGGAACCCAGTTATATAAGAATCCCCTTCCATCCTCAAAACTGGTGTATGTTTGTGGCCTTGGAAACACCCTCTTCCCAGACCACTGAGCCATGTGGCTGAGTTGCTGGCTCCCTTTGCTTGATACCTGTGAACAGTTTTGTCTAGCCCTGCCATTGCTAATGGGGACCACTTTGCCTTCCTCCCAGGAGGTATTTGGCAATGCTTAGAGACAACTGGGAGATACAACTGTTATCTACTGGGTAGGGATCAGGGATGCTTCTAAACAACGAGTTATACCAGGAAAACCCCACGAAAAAGATTTTGGGGGTCCAAATGTTTTTTTCATTATTGCTTCACTTAAAATGCTTTTCCCTAATAATACCCATCCCAGTTAATTTTACTATATGATACTATATAATGGTTTCTGTATTGAAGTTGTATCTGTGATTCATATATAAAAAGAGTAAGGCTTTTTCAGCCTCCCCAAACCCATTTGCCTCCATGGGGCCATACAGCCCCCAACGAGAGTGCATGCTCCCATGGGAAGCATGAGAACAGAGAGGCTTGGAAAGAACCCAGTTCACAAATAATCCTTGAATAGGACAGAACAGAAACCAAACCAAACCAACCAAACAAGAAAATGGGAAAAGTCAGTATGCCTAGGAAATTAACAAGAGTTCTTGGAAGCAAACTGTCTCGTGTAGTACCATCAGTAGTCAACTGTAAGTTGCAGATGGGTGGATGGAACAGGTTCTCACTTTCTCTTTCTCCTGCCCCTCAACAGGCACAAAAGCCCCCAAGTTCTCCCTCCATACAATCTACAGGTAGGAATTCAAGGATCAGGTCCTCTCTCTACCTGCCCATCTCCCTTCTGGTTGGTCCATGAGTGGGCATCTCTGTTTTGTTAATTCATTTTAACAGTCTTCAGTGGTGTCTATTCAATATTTAGCAGTGTACCCGACACTGGGGCGGCCCCCAGGCAGACAGATATGGACCTGTCCCACTGAAGCCTGTGGTGTAGCCCAGTGTGGCCCAGCTCTCTCTAGTCTCATAATACAACCAACAGCACTTTGATATTCTCCACTATTTTTACATACCTGCATGCTAACCAGAGTATTTACTCCCCAGTGTCATTAAATCGACCCATCTTATTAGGTAATACATTTATTTAAAAAGGAATATCTTTGTCATTGCTTTCATGGGAACCTCATCTCACTGCCATAAATAGAAGGAAATGACCAAAACAAAGTAGGAAAAAAATAAAATAGTTGACAAGATATTGTTTTCTGAGGGCTCTGAGCTTGGAGCTGTTACTCTGGGCTAAAAAGGAAGATTTACATGTAAGAAAGGTGTTCAGGAAACCGGCACCAAACCAGACTGTCACCTTGATATGATTTGAAAGGGAATTGAAGTGGGCATGACTTTCACCCTAGGTGATT
This sequence comes from Lontra canadensis, assembly GCF_010015895.1. NCBI lineage: Eukaryota > Metazoa > Chordata > Mammalia > Carnivora > Mustelidae > Lontra > Lontra canadensis. The sequence goes on along the minus strand of NW_022631007.1, from coordinate 9,257,165 downwards.
CAATGTCCTAAAATCGTCTCCTGTACCCCAAGGGTCTCTCTTATATTTTGGGAAACATTTGTTGGGCTCAGCCCAGTCAATGTTAAGTCCCTGCCTTTTCTGCCCCTGAATAACCTGTGGTCGCCTCAGTAGTGAACTGTAACTATTTGAAGTTTCTTCTTTCTCGTTGTGTGTCTAGTCCCACACACCGTGCCCAGTCCCACACACCGTGCCCGGCACAGAACAGCGGCTCATGGTTTACTTCTTAATTGCAAGGTCCAAGGATGTGTCCTCATGGTGCGTCGCCCCCGGTAATCCACAGGGGGCGCTGCTCCGAATGACGGCTGAGCGCAGGTCGGTGGGCATGCGCTGGGTGAGCAGAGCTTGGTGGGGGGAAGGGAGGCCTCTCTGCCTCCACCTGCCATTGGCTGAGGTGTGCAAGGGCAGCGCACACAACCACACGTGGCTGCTCTGCATAAGGGAAAGGAGATGCAGATGAATAATTAAGGAGGGACTTGTGCTTCTCAGATATTCCTCAGAAGGATCCTCTTTGTTCTGAGGAGCATTTACTAGTAGTTGTCATTGAGAGCAATCTCATACAGAAGAAAAATAAACTTCACATAAATATTTAAAAGCAGGCTTATGAAAGACCAGGAGGATTTAAGGAGTAATTATTTCATATAATCATCTCTTGTGGTGGGATAAGGATATAAAAGTCAACATTTCTTTAGCCAAAGAGTGTTCTGAGTGGTGCCGCCTTCCTTCTCCTCCTTCCTGCATTTCCTTCTCTCCTCACTTTCTTCCCCAATTCTTACTTCCCTTCCCCCTTCCTCCCTTTCTCTTTCAGGAAAGCAGTAGATGCACCCCAAGTCATGCAGCTGTCTTCCTCTTGGGTGGCGGTACTGGCCGACCTTCCCGACCACCAGGGAATGAACTTTGAAGTTAAAGCGGGGAGGGTTCTGGGTCGATGCCTAACGTCTCTGTTTTCAAGATGAAGAAACCTGGGGAGAACGAATGACTTCACTCAGTTCCATGCTTTTGTGGCCACAATTGTGTGTGTTTGGTGACATGTAATTTGTGGCGTGTGTCATGACTGATGAGGTGCTATGGTTTTAAAAGGCAAAGGAGAAAGGAGGAGTAGGAACAGGGCTAGTTTGCCATTCAGCACATATTTTTTGAGCCACTTCAGTGGTGTGATGGAGTAAATGCCTGGTGAGAGCAGCGGAATGGAACTGGGCGAGAAGGCAGACAAACTTAGGAAACTCGGTTTTGCTATGGAAGAGATGAGGGAGATGAGAAAAACGGCTGTAGGGGGTGGGCTCAAGAGAGGATTTTGTTTTAGCCAAAGAAAATTATAGCATATCTCATGCTTATGGACATGAGCCTGTAGAGAGGGGAACATAAAAGCTGGGAGGGTGGAGAATTGCTGGAAAGGTGTCCCTGAGTGGGCAGGAGAGGATGGAGTCTGTGTGTGCAAGTGGATCCATCAGTGATGCCTAGGGGTGAAGGTGCTGCATCTGGAGAAACATGAGGCAAGACTCCCAGGACAATCCTGAGGACTGTATGCTTAGAGGGGTTCTTTTTTGCGGGACACCAACTTCCTTAGAGAAATTGGAAGTGTATTAGTCTCCTAGGGCTGCTGTAACAAGGTATCACAAATGAGATGGTAAGTGTATATTTATTTGTTAGAAGGAATTGGCTCATGAGTTAAGGGAGGCTGGGAAGTCCTAAGATACCGGTTGGCAAGATAGAGACCCAAGGGAGCTGATGGTGTAGTTCCAGTCTGAGTCTGATGGTCTGAGAATCAAAAGCCAAGGGTGTAAATTCTAGTTGGAAAGCAGGCAGGCTCAAAATCCAAGAAGAGCTGATGTTTGGGTTAGGGTCCTAAGATAAGGAAAGATTGATGGCTAGCTTGAGACAGTCAGACAGGAAGAATTTTCTTACCTGAGGGTGGGTCAGTCTTTTGGTTCTACTGAAGTCTTCAGCTGATTGGGCAAGGCCGACACACATTGGAGAGAATGATCCAGTTTACTCAGCCGACATGATTTAAATGATAACTGCCTCTGGAAACCCCCTCACAGACACACACAGAATCATGTTTGGCCAAATATCTGGGCACATCACAGCCCAGTCAAGTTGACACATAAAAAGAACCACCATAAGTGGCTTAAAACAATAATTTGTTCCCTCACATTTTTGGAGGCTAGAAACCTGAAATGCAGGTGTTGGCAGATTTTGTTCTTCTTGGTGGTTCTGAAGGAGCATCTATTCCTTGCCTCCTCCTTCCCTCGCTTCTGGTGGTTGCTGGAAATCCTTGGCATTTCTTGGCTTATAGACGTATAATTCCAAGCACTGCTTCCATTGTCACATGGCATGCTCCTGTGTGTGTCTGGATCTGAATTCCCCTCTTCTTAGGAGGACACCAGTCTTTGGGTTTGGATGCACCCTAATCCAGTGTAAACTTACTTTTACCTGCTTATGCTTACAAACACCCTATTTCCAAATAAGATCATATCCACAGGTTCCCAAGGTGACGACTTCAAACATATCTTTTTGGGAGTGGGAGGAGGACAAAATTCAACCCATAACAGGGACCAAGACCTGCAGCGGAGAATGAGGATGGGGAAGAGAAGGTGTAAAATAATCAAGTCAGACTGTGTGAGGGTAAGTGATTAACAGAGTACAGAGAGGATGGTGAGAAGCCTGATGTGCCTGCTTGGGTTTATGGTCATGGACTTCATAAAAGAGCAACCAGCTTGATCTTTTGGAAAGATCCAGCCAGATGCATCTCTGTGCATGCAGCCTTGACTGGAGCGGAAGGTTGTTTTTTTCAGGGTTGGTTTTCCAAGGGAGTTGGATGAGGTGGGTATTATAGATGAGTGAAAAGAGGTTGTTGGGAGGAATTGACCTCAGATATGGAGCTGGGTAAGGAAGGCTGAGGCTAAGAGAAGGGTAGATCACAGGAAACAGGTGGTTGATGAATGGGTTGAAGTCCCTGTCCGGTTGAAGATGGTGGGAGTCCCAGGTATTCACTGGAGTGAGCTGAGGATATGAGATCTTAGCCAGAGACTTGGACGTTTAAGATGGAGCTGGACAGTGGCCTCTGAGAATCAAATATTTTAAATAAATTTCCTAAAACCACTCTGCTATTATTCTAGGGAGATTCTTGCATTATATCTGATTATGGCATTTCATCTCCTTGCCCTAGGCAAATTCAGACAGTTATTAATTTTCATAACAAAAAAGTAATCTGTTCACACCAATGGTGCTTGCTCTTTCTTGCCTTCATCACCTAAGTGAGAGACATCTCTGGCCATGTTTACAAAGAGAAATAAAGCAGAATTTCATTTCTGAGCAGTTTGATTGCAATTCAGTGGTTCATGACTTAGAAATGTAAAAGTAAGTTGCTAAGTCTATCATAATTATGAACTGGAATCCTTTGATTATCAGTGGAGATGCTTTCCTTGTAAAAATATTTCGGGATAAAGCATTAGTGGGAGTTGGTGGCTTCACTGTCCTCTTTTATTATTTGTAATGTTGTAGTGGATCTGATTCCCGAATATATTTACTGACAGATCATTAGATCTTGCCAGACTCTTCCGCCAAATTCTCATGGACTTCTCCTGGCCCACAGAATACAATGCTGTTTTTTTCTGACCTGATCCATATCTGTTTTTTCCAGCATCATCTTCTATGTTCACCTTTTTTGTACCATGCATTTTGGCCAAACTAGACTACCTGCTGGTTCCCAAATACAAGGTCTCCTTTTTTCTGCTGGGTTATGCCTCTTCTTGTCTTTGGCCTTGTCCTATTAACATCCTGTTCTCCCATGGGACCTTCAAGGCCCTGATCAGAGGCTTCCTTGTGTATCAGGCTTCCCTTTCGTCAAGTGACTCTCAAATATTAGCATGAATCAGAATCACCTGAGGGGCTGGGAGAAGGCAGATGACTCAGTCCCATCCCCAGAATTTCTGATTCAATAGATCTGGGGGGTGGGAAAGCCTGAGAACCTGCCCTTCCAATGAGTTCCCAGGTGATATGGATACTGGAAGTCCCCAGGCCACACTTCAAGAACTTGTGTTAAAAGCTGAAATGTTTTTGCTTACATTGACATTTTGGAGACTTTTCCCCCCGTCTTGAACTTCATTCTCACGGCAAGCATAATATTAATGCTAGTTATTAAGCAATAATGATTTATCTCATGCCTTTTTTATGCATACAGATTATGTACATTGGAAGGATTACTCCTTTCCAATCAACTACAGTATTTGCAACACCTGATATTTTATTGAACGTAATTTAATCTCGGATGAGTCAAGAGGCACCTCTGTTCTTTGTGTTGCCTAAGGTGTATTATTCTAAATGTCAATTCCAATTTTATGGTACGCTAGATAAAATTAGGTCATTTGAACTTTTCATGAATGTTGATAAAGCAGAGATTTAAAAAACAAGAGAGACTTTAGATTTGGAACACGTTTACAGAATGCATATGGATGGAATTATTGGCATTTATTAGAACTACAGGAGACTTATCTAGTCCTTTGGACCTGGAGCTTGTGTTTGGTGCAGATTTGGGCTTGTGCTGGGTATGGCGGTGGGGGCAGGCATGTCTTGTGAGGGGCTCTGTCAAGAAGAGGGATAAGGTGAGTCCAGACAGAGGGGATTGGTTCTGAGCAAAGGTCCTTCTGGTCAAGAAGGGTCCAGCCTCTTTTGTGGCTTTATGCCTCCCCATGCACAGCTAAGTCCAGGACAAACAAATGACCTACACACAGCTGCCTTTGCTTAAATCAGCTCAGCAGACTGTGTTCTTGTGCAGCCAAGCCAGATAAAATCTGGCATTTACTTTGTATCTAGTGACCTTTGCTTTTAGGAGAGATTTTTTTTTTTTTTAATCTGGGAATCTTGCATGATTGAGTTTTATAATAATGTTGCATTAAAGGGAAAATACAATTGCCAATAGGTTAGTAATGAGATTGGTTCATTTTTTTTTTTTAAAAGGGATGCCATCCCCGTGTATAAATGGTGTTAAAATTTAAGGGCGTTTTTTACTTAACACTTCCTTTTGTGTCGTTTTTCTCCCCCAGCTTCTCTCTCTCTTTGGTGTTCCCTATTCATCACCCCATGTTAACAGTCTGGCTTTCTGGCTCTGGGAGAAGCATTTTCTTCATGGGGCATAAGAGAAGCAGCTTGAGGAGTGCAGACACTTGCTAATGTCTCAGAAGAGATGGAAGTGAATTAGTTCCATATCTGAAGGGCCGGTGGGGGCTGATAGGAGCCATGAGGGTCCCCCGTCTGTCTGCAGGCTTGTTTTCATGGACCAGCCAGTTTCTGGCCAGTTCCCTGCTCTTCCGTCTATTTGTGGGAAACCCAGGATTTGCAAACCTGCCCTGCGTGGATAGGGTGGGGCACCCGCCTTAGGCTAGGGAGAGGCAGCCTTCAGCTCAGGAGCCCCCAAGAGCTGTCGTGGGCCCAAGGCGAGTGAATTTTCACCCTCTTGGTCCAAACACATGCGAACCAGAGGAAAGAGGGTGCAAGTGAGCCAGCAGTTGAAGGAATTATGTGCAATTTCTTTGGACAGAGTGTTCACCTCTGACCTTTACAAAGGGGACCTAGCATTGGGCCGGGTCTTAGTCTCTATATAAAGTCAAGTTGAGCCCCACCCTGAGCTGATGGATTCTTTACACGGTTTGTGCATGTGCCCTGCCATCTCGGCCTTTCCTGACTCTAGCCCAGTGCACAGACGTAGCCTACCTCCCCTTCACATCTTTTTCTGATGCCCTCAAAGCAACAGAAGATCCTTCCCTCCTACAGTGTTTAGACACGCATAGTCTCCTGCATGTAGTGTGGCTCTATATATTTGAAATGGAACTGGTAAAAATTAATTTCCATTTGGGCAAGTCACAGTGCCTTTGTAAATAATAAAATACATTTAACTGAATATAATGAATAAATATACACAATAAAGGAACAGGATGTTTTTATCCTGACCAATTATAGGTAATGAACCATGCAATTTAGGGCACAATTTCGAGTAGCTGAGAAAGATGGTTATACAGTAAAAATTAAGGATGAGAATATAGAACAACAGTAATGAAAAAATCGTTACCTGTATTTTTTTTTTCTTTAAGAAAAGTGATTAAAGAAAATGAAACAAAACCCTTAATGGCCACTATTGAATCAAGATACCTTGAGATTGTCAGATCGTGGGTTTGGGGTACTGAGGACTAATGACTGCCAGACTCAAGAGGTAGCCCAGCATGCTCAGCTGTGGACTGGCTTACCCTTAGTGATGTTGTGGGTCTGCTGTGGTCACTGTCCTGAGGATGGAGAGCCCCAAGTGGTGGGGGGTGTGGATCACAACATCAATTCACGACCACCTCAAGTAAGAGAAGTTCTATTTCCTTTAGCTTCTGATAATATAAAAGCATAGTAGTGGAGGGATTTGATAAAGAGAATTGGCCCCATATTTGGATTCAGTGGATATGCAGTTTTAGAAAGAGGGAATAGTAGAAACCCAGCCCTGGTCTCTGACTTTGACCTCTGCACCGATGCTGGGGCTGAAATGGGCATGCTGGAGAGAGGACACAGTTCCCAGGGAGAGGCCCTGGAGAAGACAAGTAGCCTAGTTTTAGGCATTTTGACTTGGGCGTTTTAATATCTTTCATGTGAATCCTTTTCTTATCAGAAGCCCAAAACAGCCGTCTTTGGAATTCACCCATCAATGAATAGGTCGCCAGTGGAAATAGGTCACTTGGTGTTTCAGAGAGTTGAAAAGAATAAATGTTGAAATCTAGTATAATGAGGAAGGATTGAGGAAAGCGAAAAATAAAAACACGACAAAACAGAACAAAAACCAAAGGAAGAAAAGAGCCGTCCTAGTGTTGAATGCCATTGGCTTTGGAGTAATGATCTGCTTTACAATAGTGGCCAACATCCCCAGCTCTAGCCCGTGTCAGGACCTGTGATGTTAGCCACTCTGCCTGTTTTACTCAGTTAATCCTATATAGCTCTGTGAAGTGTAGACACTGTCTCTGTCCCCATCCTAGATGAGCAAACTCACCTAGGGGATGTGGAAGTTGGGGAGGTTAAGTGAACTCCCAAGTTCATGCATCTTCTGTTTTACGTGAGAGGGTTGAGAAAACATACAGAGCAACAGATGGCACAGAAGAGGACGTCCATCAAGCACCATTGAACTTAGGTTTGGCTGATGTGTACGCTGTATGTTACAGGAAAAGACCTTGTATTATTAAGTATCATTAGCGCTATCTGTACCAACAAGAGTTTTTGAAACTTGCTGGGATACAGGCTTTTGAATTTCAGGGCCTAGTTACCTAATAGAAACAACATATAGCACAAGTTGTGTTGGGAATACGTGCTGAATCCAGGAACTAAAAATCATGGGCCACCCGGGCAAAGTCTGCTGGCTATGTGACTGTGAGTTGAGACAAGGCAGGGAAGCTGGGAGCCAAATGGAACCAATTAAGGTACACTTGGACATGGACCTGAGGTTGTTTACCAAGCCCATTTGCTGGTGGAGAGTCACGTTTCTTTATCCTTCTTGTTCATAATTTAATTTGCTAATTGTCTTTAAGGAAAAAAAAAGGTTGTAGGAACTTTGGCTGAAACTGCAAAAATTCAGATTTTATGAGCATGTTGAATGCAAAGAAGGAAATATAAAGTTATTCTAAATTTACACACGGACTATGCACCTGTTTTGATTTGTAGCCTTGAAAGATGTCACTTTTTAGAATAGGCACAGGGAGCCTGTGTTGTACTTGAGGCAGGTAATAGGAGGCGGCAGGCATGGAGATAGCGAAGTCCATCTCCAGTAATTGCAGAGTTCCCCTGCCGCCTCCAAAAGTCCCCGTTTGGCATCAGTAGAAGGCTTTATGGAGAAATTGCACCCAGCCCTCCCAGACTTACCTTTGTGGCTGTAGATATAGCAAAGTCCATCTGGATCTGTTTCCTGAAGAGGAAATGAATGGAATGCGTGTCACGTGTATCATACAGTTGTAATACCATGGTTATTCATGTTCATGCTGTAAAAATATCTTTTCAAGTAACTCTAAACCATAATGTTGAGTGGCTTATGTTTAGGTCGATAACTGAAGGTGGTGAGCAGAGGCTATGATAAAAAATGATCTTACCGGGGCGCCTGGGTGGCTCAGTCGGTTAAGCGTCTGCCTGCTTATCCCTCTGCCTGCACTCTCCTTGTTTGTGCTCTCTTGATCTCTCTCTCTGACTAATAAATAAATAAAATTAAAAAAAAAAAAAAGGAAGGGTCTTACTTGTTTTAAATCAAAAGAAAATTTGTTTAAGACCAGTGGTCCTCAGAGAAGGATGTGTGTGGTGTGAGGGTGGGATTATCTTAGAATCACTTACTTACTGTCTTCTGTTGTCCTTCCTTACATTGTCCTGCAGGATGGGAGTGAGAACAGTTTGCCCACCATGTGTATTTGAAAATACTTTCCACTTGATTCTGTCCTAAACCACTCTTTTAGGGCTGACTGCTTTTGTTTGTTTGTTGTTGTTGTTTAGTATTTGAAAGTATTATGTGTCTTTTTAAAAAAAATTTATTTGGCAGAGAGAGACACAGTGAGAGAGGGAACACAAGCAGGGGGAGAGGAAGAGGGAGAAGCAGGCTCTCCACGGAACAGGGAGCCAGATGTGGGGCTTGATCTCAGGACCCTGGGATCATGACCTGAGCCGAAGGCAGACACTTAGCGACTGCGCCATCCAGGCGCCCCATTTATTAAGTGTCATCTTGCTGCTGGGAAATGCAGTAATGTTGTTCATAGAGACCCATGATAGTTTTTATTGACAAGCTAATTGATAAACAAGAACAGCTTGAAATAATAAAAAAAAATTACATTTAACAAGGGAAGTATGGCCTGGGACCCTAATAATGAATCACTCACTCGAGCTCTTTGTTTAATCCAGTGTTTGCTTGCATTTCTTATTATGAAACACACTGAGCCATGAGGGAAGCCTGGCTAAGACTGCGGTGGGGTTGAATTTTAATGACTTCTGTGAGATTTTGGTAACTTTAAATCGTGTCTATAAGCATGATGTTCTGGTTATTTATTGCACTGTAACAAATCACCTCAAACATTCTCTGTGTAAAATAGTAATGGTCATCTGTTTTGCTCACAAATCTGCAATTTGGACAGGACTCTGGTGGGGGGAGGGTGCCCAGCTGAGGCAGCTCAGCTGGGGCTAAGAGGCCACTTCAAGATGGCTTCTTCCTGTGGCTGGCAAGTTGGTGCTGGGTGTCAGCTAGGAGCCGAGGGGGGTTGTCCTGTTCTCCACAAGCACCTCTCCTTGGGGCCATTCGAGCTTCCTCATAGCAGAGCAGCTGGATTCTAAGATTTAGTGTTGTAAGAACAGCCGCTGGAGGCTGCCAGTCTGCTAGAAGTTGACTAGAGATGACATAGACCTGAGCCGAGGTCTCCTCTTGAGGTGAGGAGTGTCAGAGAATTTGCAACCATCTTTAATCTACCCCCAACCGAATCAGACCACTTATCTTAGCCTCTATAAGCTGTTCACTTTCGTATCTTTTGACAACTCTCAGGGGACTTCTTTCCCTGTACTGTCCCCCCAAGCCCCCGACCTTTTTTCATAGAGGGCAAAAGTTAGTTCTTGAAGGGAGGAGGATCTTAGATATTACAGTGGGACAATCTATACCATAGAACATAAACAGATACGCAATATATCTGTGATATTAAAATTTCATGGGGGTGAGGGAGGCAATTAGGAAAAAAAAAAGTCTAAGAGGCCTCCTTAGGGGGAGAGAGAATGTAAAAAACTTTGAGAAACACTGCTTTACTTCTAGGTCAGATGTGTTAGCTTCCCTTCCATAAAACCTATCCCAATCTAATCCCGGCAAAGTTAATTGTTCCGTTTTTATATACTTATAGACATTTTATTCATATGTCTGCAGTGTATTTAAGCTGGCCGGATGATGCCTTTTTCTCTCTTATTTGACCGAGAACTTCCTAGATACGTAATACCATGTACCTGCAGTATGCCTATAATCCGTATTTAGTGAGTTGAATTAAAATGGACTAAGGGAATTAGGTTTTATCTTGGTTTGGGTTCTTCCAGAAATAGACCCTGAGGTAAGGATTAAAGCGTCAAGTAGTAGCCTCTTGGAAAGTGAAGGAAATGCTGGTGGGGAGCAGGGAGGTGGAACAGGGAAGGAGAGGAAGCCCGTGAAGGGAATGCTATCAAGCCAGCTGCCGCCTGTGACCAGTGCTCAGTCCTGTGGGGGATATGCTCAGAAATGTAAAAAGCCAAAACCAAAAGTAAACCCAAACAAAAAAGCTTCAGAGCTCAGAGTCAGACCACTTGTGGAGCTGAGGAGCGGCAGGATTTACACTCTCACTCTCCGCCATTCGTTGGCTGAAGACTCCCAGGGTTGTCAGTGGGCTGCGCCTGGCTTCTGGGACAAGCCCCAGGCAGAGAGAAGCAGGCCCTGCTGGTGGAAGTCGGAAGCGGGAAGGCTGAGGGCAAAGGCAGAGCAGCGAAGAGTATAAGCTGGAGGCTTCCTTAGCCCTGAAGCCCTGAACTAGTCAGAGAACAGGCGATGAGAGGGTTTGGGTTGGAATGGGGAACTCGGACTTTCTCGTTGTCAGTTTCCCTGGTTGAAGTTCAGCTACGTGACGATAGGAAACGTGCCAGTCTTCTTCAATACTGTGTGTTCCTCAGAGTCCCTGACTCAGCCAAGAAGAGGGTTAATGAATAAATGGCTGACTAAACCAGCAACAGGGTTTAAGAGGTACGTTCTTTATTGTGTTCCAGTTCAAAGGAGGTCAGAGCAGGTAAGGCACAAGCTGGTAATGAAAGCTGACAAGTGTCAGGTGCAATTCGCCTTCAAGAACCCTTAGGAACAGACAGACGAGCTACAAGGGAGATCCGTTCCTGCGGGTGGCCTGGGTTGCTTACTGAACCACTGGCATTTTTGTGACTGAGCGGTCAAGGGTCATATTCAGGACTACGGACAGGCCAAGGTCAGGTCCTATGCACTTACCTGGGTGTCTTGTCCTGAGGAATTTACCATATTAAGTTCAGGAGCAATGAAAACAAGTAATGTTGACTGGCCGGTGAAATGACTATGCCTCGATGACCTTGTGATCTTGGAGAATCGACTTAGTGTATACCTTTCCTTTCCATCATAGGTTGAATGGTGTGGCCCTTCCTCTCCCCTCCCCCCCACCAAAAAAAAAGATATTTTGAAGTCCCAACCCTCAGTCCCTCAGAATGTGACCTTACTTAGAAATAGGGTCTTTGCAGAGGTAAAGTTAAAATGAGGTCATTAGTGTGGGACCTAATCTAATACAGTGTCCTTAGAAATTTGGACTTGGAAGCAGACACACATAGAGAGAAGGAGATGTGAGGATAGAAAGACAGGGTAGCCATGCGTATCTACAGGGGATGTAGCTACAAGCCAAGGAATGTCAGGGAATTCCAGGGATTGCCAGCAGGACCAGAAGCTAGAGAAGGAAAGGAAGGACTTTACCCTAGAGCTGTCAAAGAGAGTGTGGCCCTGCAGACATCTTGATTTTGGAGTTCTAGACTCCAAAACTGTAAGAAAATAAATTTCTGTTGTTTCAAGCTACCAGTTTTTGGTACTTGGTTACAGCAGCCTAGGAAAGTAGTACCCTTTCTTTTCTTTTTCTTTTCTCTCTCTCTCTCTCTCTTTTTTTTTTTTTTTTTTTGACTAAGACTTTTCCAAATAGTTGTCCCTTTCCTCTCTTTCTTCTTCCTCCTCTTTGCTTGCTTTCTTATATATGCTACAGCAATTAATAGTTGATACTTGCCTGCAGGGTCCCTTGGTTTAGGAAGGACATTCCATTCCTAAGCCACTTGGAGGACAAAAGAGAGGCTCTTCTTCAGATGTCTGGCCCTTTTGGCTGTAGCTCAAAAGGGGGTCATTTTTCTCATTGAAATGGTTTGCTATCTATACCAGGACTGGGTGGGGATGAGCCTTTCCTGTTGGAGTGCAGTGGTATGGGCCTAGCAGATGGCCTCTTTTACATGTTACTCCTCTTAGGGCTGGAGGCACAGATCCCTTCCTTTCCAAGGAAACTTAATGGATTTACCCGATTTCAGGGGACCCAAGTGGGGCCATTAATCATGGTTCTGGTGGCTGAGGCTTCCTGCCAGGGAGGTGGGATATTTGTCTGGTTGTGGACCTGGACTGGAGCTCATTGCCAAGGTGATCTTCAGAGAGGAACAGTCTGGCTGATGGTTGTGGGAAGTGGTATGAAATCATGGAATGGAAGGGAATTGGCTAAAATGAGAACAGTGTGATTCAGGCACGTGTTTAGTTTAAAGTTTTTTTTTTTTATTCCAATAATGTTTTTCTTCTCTTAATTATTTGTTTTTGCATTAAGCATTTATCTCACAGCTGCTCTGTGTCAAGTGCTTAGCTAGGGACAAAGAGACAGGAGGGAAGCAGTACATCCCGATGTGACAGGTAGCATGAAAGTCCTGATTATTGTCCACAGCGCAGGTCAGGCAGAAAGGTAACTTTTACCTGGGCTGGCATGTAGGGAGTTTCAGGAAAGCCTTTATAGATGTGATCATAACTGAGGAACACCACCAGAATATAAGAGCTGTATTCCTTGATATGGACAACATTTTACACTTAGAACAAAACAAAACAAAACAAAACAAAAAACCCCTCTTCTGAAGGTATCATGTATAGCCAATGACTTCTCCATCCTCTGTGGATGACTGCAGCCCGGCGCTGTCCATGGCGCCCTCATCAAAGCAAACTCTGCCTTGCCCAGTCTCTGGCATGCTATCTTCCAGACCATTTGAAGCCTGGGGACAAAATTATTTTTAGTTTCTTTCCAACCTGCCAAGATAATGTTCAGTCGTGTATCCACCAAAATACAGTCCTGCAGAGGAATTTTGCCCAGTGAAAATGAAGTGAAAAAAAAAAAAAAACAAAACGTATGAGCGGGGATGGACATGTTCCTAACACGGACGTGCTGTGTCCCTGTGGGCAGAGGATTTCCTGACACCACAAAGCAGGCATTTCCAATTGGAACATAAAGGTGTCCCTGGGGCTGTACCCGGGAACTGAATGAAGTCCCTTGGGAAAATAGGAGAAACAGCTTTTTTTTTTTTTTTTTAAATTATGTTCCATTAGCCACCATATAGTGCATCATTAGTTTTTGATGTAGTGTTCCATGATTCATTGGTTATGCATAACACCCAGTGCTCATCACAACACATGCCCTCCTAAATGCCCATCCCCTGTGGAATCTTAAACTCATAACATTTGGTTTGGTTTCCAAATCTTACCTTGTTTGGTCTGACTTCAGTCTTCTAAAAGGGTGTTTATGCTGTTTTGTTTTTATTCTCTGCTCTGTGCCCTCATTTATTGCTTTGGAGGAAGACAAGTTCTTGGGGTGTTTCTTGTCATGCACTTGCTTTGGTCTGGGTTTTAAAGGCTCACCTTGTGTTTCACTCATGCTCACGTGTGCATCCGAGAAGGACATGGTTAGGGAGCCACCTGATCAAGGCCTCAGCTACTAGATAATTGCAGATAGTTAACATTAAAGTTTACAGAAAATTAGTAGCAGTTGGCTTTCGGCATGATTGAAAATATAAATTAGCAAAAGGAAAGAGAGCAAAGGAAAAAAGAGAAAAAAATTACATATAATTCAACAACCTGGAAGCAATACTATTTATGCTTTTTTATATGTGCTTCTAGAGTTTTGTTTTGTTTTTTAAGAGAGAGAGTGAGAGCCATACGTTTGCCTGAGCAGATGGGGGAGAGACAGGGGAAGAGGGAGACTCTTAAGCAGACTCCAAGTTCAGCATAGAGCCTGACATGGGGTTCAATCCCACAACCCTGAGATCATGAACCAAACCGAAATCAAGAGACGGACATTTAATTGGCTGAGCCACCCAGGTGCCCCTATGCTTCCAGATACTTTAAAGTGGTTGTCTAAATTTAAATGGCAAAACATAGGGAGGGAAAAAAATAAAGATAATTTGTGTGTGTGTGTGTGTGTGCACGTGCATGCGCGCGTGAGTGTACAGTTATTTCTCTAGGTATTCGATGTACATTGTCGAAGGTAATACCGCAGGATTTATTAGAGACTCAGGACCTTGACGTCAGAGCGCCTTAGAGCAAATCCACCCTGCTTTATTCAGAATGGTATTGGAAGGTAAGTGAGATAATCCTTTTCAAGTGCCTTTGTCACTTGATGGGAAGTGTGGATCCATCTCTCTCTCTCTCTCTCTCTCACATGCGCACATTTGCATCAATTGCTGCTCCTGCGGTATGGTGAGTCATATACTGAGACTCACGACTGAACCTAGGATTTTCTTATTCTAAAACCTTTCATTTCATTCCGTGCCTTATACTATTGATTACAGAATGAAATCTATTATGCAGTTTTATTTACTTATTTTTGAAGATTTTATTTGTTTACTTTTGAGAGAGGGAGAGAACAAACGAGAGAGTACAAGAAGGAGCAGGAGATGGAGAGAGGAAGTGGACTGCCCACTGAGCAGGGACCCCAAAGCGGGGCTCGATCCCAAGACTCTGAGATCACGACCTGACCGGAAGGCAGATGCTTAACCAACTGAGCCACCCAGGTGCCCCTATTGTGCAGTTTTAAAAGATGATACAGCAGCAAGCTTATCTACTCTGGACAGGTGAAGTGATCTGGGCTGGCATGCTGGTTGACTGAACCAGGCCAGTCATTACGGTTTCTTCATCTGTGAAATGAGGGAGTTGGTCTAGGTCATCTGGAAGGTTGCTCCTCTTCTCGATGTTCTGCATTTCTGGGTTGTAATTCCTCCTAGACAGAGTGTCAGGGTTCCTGTGTCCACATTTCCAAAGCAGGAGAGGATGTGTCTGAGAAGGGAGGGAGGAAGCCGACCACAACCAGATAGTAGTTAACATCCACGGACCCATAAATATCTGAGCTGGATGGAAACAGGGCTTGAGGGGAAAGGACCTTTGGAACTTAAGTATAATACTAATATATATTTTATAACATTTTATGTGTATTTTTCCAAATACAAAGCAATCTTCAGTGCACTTATTTTTGGTTGATTAAAAATATAAATTTGACTCTGGCTTCTGCCTACAATGAAAACAGCAAGAAGAGCATCACTTCCCATCCTGTTAACGAGAAAAAAAACAGCTAATTTATAGAGTCAAACCTCTTGAACCCATCAAAGAGCCAGGGTCAAAAAAAAAAAAAAAAAGACACCCAACGGGCCAAAAATATAAAAAAAACAAAACTTCCAAAAAAGGAAAAAAAAAAAAAAAAGGCACCATATGAGTTACAGCTCACTTGTAGTGGAGAATGGTGGAAGATGGCCTACAAGGCAAAGGGGTAGGAAATACTCAGCTAACTTTCTTCACTCATTTTTAAAGGTTGATTGTTGCCTAGTACTCGTGTGAAGAACTCATGGTTACTCTTTATCCAAGGTGAATTTGATGCAAATATGAATTTGCATCAACTCATAGGCCTTTCCAAACAGAGCACCACTGGGACTCATGAGATCTTCTGACAGCGAGGCTGGAGGCCAGAGCATGCCTTCTTTGATGGTCTAGGCCTGGGGGAGGGGTGGCTGTCATGGTTAAGGCCATGTACCCGGACTCATTTCTTCTAAGGAACACGAGACTGAGCAGCTGGGGAAGGGGGAAACATCCCGTGCTTTGAGGGCTTAGGTGAAGACCCATTGTAACATGTGGAGAGGAAAAGAAAAAAGTCCTCTGCATCTGGAAGAAAGGCAGGGAGCCACACTGGATCCAGACAAGTAGTGGTCTCTGAATAGCGGGGACAGAGACAAGATCACTGAGAAAGCCTGACTTCCAAGACCAGAGGACACAGGATCTGCCTAAGGCTGAGGTGGAGCAAGAGGGAAGAATCCTTCCTTGCGCTCCCCTCAGCACACTCCCAGGCTAGAAAGCACCTAGTATCAAGCAGTTGCAGTTAATCTGTGCTGGCAGGGGAAGCATGGGTGGGGGAGATGCTGTGAGTCCTAGGGGTACAGAGAAGTCTGCAAGAGGGAACAGGAACATTGAGATACACCTCCCAGTGATGCAGACCCCAGCCTAAAGACATCATTCTAGAGGAATCAAAAACTGTGTTGCAGCAATAAAACCCAAGCCAGACCAGTTTCAGACGAGATTGACTTGCGACACCACGCTGATGCCCCAGCCGAAGGGATGTGATCAGTTTCAGGTTTAAGCGTTATTTCCCTGGGACTCTACTGCACATGATATCCAGAATCCAACAGAAAAATAGGAGAGGCACAAAAAGCCAGGAGGAAAACGATCCTTAGTGAGAAGACAAAGCCATTAACAGAACCAGGCCCAGAGATGACTCTGATAGGGAATTTAAAATAACTGATAAATATTTAAAGGCTCCAGTGAAAAAAGTGAAGAGCAAGCATGGGGTATTTCAGCAAAGAAAGAATCACACAAAAGTGCTAAGAAAAACAAAAATGAGAAGGAAGACAACAACAGAGTTGACAGAGATGAAGACGGCCTTTAATGAGCTCATCAGTAGACTCAGCAGATACAAAGGAGGAGTTAGTGAACGTGGAGATAGGCCATCATATTGATTATTGATTTTCTGTGTTTTACATTTATTGATTGATTTTCCTTCTCCAATCTTTATTTATTATTTGGTTTCTTCTACTCACTTTGGGTTTCATTTACTCTGTTTAGTCTTCCTTTTTTTTTTTTTTTTGAAGGTTGAAATTGAGTTTATTGAAGAAAGAATTTTCTTTTCTAATATTGGCATTTTGTGCTATAAAATTACCCTTACCCTTACGTATGTTTTAGTGGCATCTCAGAATTTTCGATGTGTTATGTTTTCATTTCCATTCAGTTCGAAGTACGTTCTGCCTTGTCTTTTGATTTATTCTTTGATTTAGGGGTTATTTGGAACTGTACTAGTTTCCATGCATTTGAAAATTTTACCGAGATCTTTCTGTTGATTTTCCTTTGTAGAATTTGAATCGTAAATTTACTGAGGTGTTTTTTATTTTATTTTTTTAAATTGTTTTTTTATGGTCCAGAATTTGTTTTTTTTTTTTTTTTTTTTTTGGTGAAGTGTATTCTATACCCTTGAATTCTGTTGTTTTTGTGTGGAGCCATCTATAAATGTCAATTACATCCCATTGGTTGGTGGCGTTATTCAAACTTGCGAGATCCTTGCCACTTTTCTATGTATTTTATCCATTTGGGAGAGGGCAGGGTTGAATCTCCAACCCTATTTGTAGTTTATGTTTATTTATCCTTTGTGGCCCTATCAGTAGTATTTGCTTCTTTATATTGTGAGCGAATTTCTTTAGGCAACACAGAATCAGGACTCCCTCATCAAAATCTCACTAAATCTGCCTTCTTTTTTACTAGGGGTATCAATTTTATAGATTTTTAAATCTATCCCTTTATGATTTATTTTCTCTTTGTCTCATCTGGATTTTTATTGTTGTTACCTTTTCCCTCTCCTTTGGCCTTCTTTTTTATGATTCTGTTTTATCTTTTCTAACTCTTTGGCTTGTTATATTAGTCTTTGCTTTATGGTTTGTAGCATACACCGTTATTTATTTATTTATTTTTAAAGATTTTATTCACTTATTTGACAGAGAGAGAGAGAGGGAGCACAAGCAAGGGGAGTGGCAGAGAGAGAGAGGGAGAAGCAAGTTCTTCGCTGAGCTGAGAGCCCCACACCGAGGTCGATCCCAGGACCCTGGGATCATGACCTGAGCCCAAGGCAGAGGCTTAACCCACTGAGCCATGCAGGCGCCCGTAGCCTACACCTTTAACTTACTGCGTTCAAGTGATAGTACACCACCAATACCATATTTCCACTTCACCTTTTCTGACCGTTATACTCCTGTGTACGTGTGCTGAAATCTTCCTCCTCCCCAGTGAGCTCTTCGTGAGCCTTGAGGGCTTTCTGCGGGCTCTGTGGGCATTGAGTTATTTTTGTGCCTCTCCCACATAATCTCTTGAGAGAATCTGTGATGTGCAAAAGAAACGCTTCCATAATTAAAACTGTATGAATAAATACGGGTGTGCGAACATGAGTATTTTCAGTTAGTTTAATAATAGCGATCACTTTAACAGATATAGACAACCTTTTAAATTTAGGAGTGTCTGGAGGTAGGCCTTTAAAATTAAGTTGGAACTTTTTGCAATAAAGCAGTTACTAGGACACTTTGCAGCAAGAAGGAAGATGCCAGACTGCTGTAGGTCTTTCTTTTCTTGAAATACCAGATCAACATAAAATGCATTAAACAAAATTAATCCTCAAAGTAAAAGAGTGCAATTTTGAATATGCTTGCTGACTTTGGGGGAGAGTTTCCAACTCTTTTCCTTTTAAAAAAGGACAAAAGTGAAAACCATCTTTTGTATCAAAACATACTCACGTGAAAATTGGATGTACGTGAAATTTTCTTTTACCCATTCATGGGATTGCTCTTAATTGTATAACCAATCATTTGTGGTTTCTCTAACAGGAAAGTATTTTTTTCTTGTTTTTATGTTATTTTGTTTTGTTTTGTTTTGTAAAAATGCCAGAATAAATATTTAAAAGCAGAAAGCTAAGAATTTTTCATTAAAAGTGATAAGTGAGATCTTCTGGAAAGTCAAGGTGGAGTATTGCAGTTGTTTCTTTTCTCATGCTTGAGGCTTGAATCTACTTAAAAAAAAAATGGTATAAAATGTAAGGAAACCACAACAAAGTTTAATTAATTCTTACATACCCCCCAAGGAATAAAATGCAGTGTGGTTATGAACAGAATGTGAAAGCACTACTGATTTTTGCACGCCCAGTACAAATTAACATTTGTTTGGGGAACTGAAGTTTTCCATTTATTTGGTTCACCCACTGATTCCTTGTCATTCTCTTCAGGAGAACATTTGCAATATTTCTGAAGCTTGATTAGGGCCTTACTGAATCAGTAATTTGCAAGTTAAAACTGACCATTTTAGCCAGCCTTCACAATGCAAGGATGAACCAGGGATTAAAACCTTAATGCCTTTTCTTTAATTTGAGGGAGGATAGTGTTCCAGTTATCTTAGAAAAAGAGGAAGCGGGATTTGCCTTCAAAAGATGCTTTATATTTTGGATAGAGAGTCAATACAAAGGTGAGATACACCCGATTTGAATTGGTAAAATATGTAAATCCTTGCCTGCTGAACTGTCAGAGATTAATGTCTGAATAGGAGTAGGAAGCGCCAACTGTAAAATTATACAGGGCATGGCGGTTACCCCATTCGCATAATGGGGCTTGATTTAGAGGCTCTATTTTAGGGTTGCACATAAAGCACCCAATGCAGAAAGCCGAGCTTTGTTTAATTTGTCTGGGGCAGTGCCCTAATTTTCTACAACACTATTCACTTCACTCCTTTAAGAATGAATAACACATTTTCTTTATGGAACTCTGTGCGTCTTTCATTTGGGAGCAATCGCTTTTCCAAACTCCTCTATTAGATTCCTCTTTTGTTGCCTTTTTGTAATGCTCCTAGATGATGGTAAATTGCATTGTCTTTGTTGCACTTGTCTACCCACGCAAAGAACAAGCAATACCCTTTTTGACATGGCATAAGGTAGCCCCTTACACTTGACAGATGGGAAAGCTAAGACCTGGGAAGTCCAAGACTTGCAGTTCTGATAGAGCTGGTTGTCCCATCTCCATCTTTGCTACCCAGCAAGGGAATTTGTCTCCTGAACGGATGTCATCATATGTCCTTTGGCTATCTCTGAAGACTTAGAATTCATCTCATTTCGGCCGGAGCTCAGAGGACTGTATTGCAAACATGGATAACCTAGGGACTGTAATACCTCGTTTCAATTATTATTGGTGTTTATCATTAAGGCTCAACCTATTCAGGTAACAAAATGCAAGATTCACTATCTTTTTTTTTTAATACAATGTTGCTGTTGGCTTCTGCAGTTTAACATTTATGAAGTCCTTTTTGAATTTTGTTAGTGGCTCCATTTTATTGTCTCAGACGATTTTTCTTTTCACTGAGAAGTAATTTGTGTTAGCGAGACTCTTAGTTGCCAGGGTCAGACTCCTAACCCGAGCTCGCTGAAGCATTGGTTCATATTCTCTGTATTGGTTCATATTCTCTGTAAATCCGTGGATGGATCTGAGTCAGATGAGGCTGGATCCAGGGCTCAGCAATGTCAAGTCCATGACCCTTCGTATCCCGGTCCTCTTTGTTTCTGTGCGATCTCATTCTCAGGCTGACCTTGGTGAGTGAGCAGGTCGACAGCAGCTTTGTACTCACATCACCCTGGCCTGGGCAACTTGGTCATTCAGGCTTCTGGAAGAGTCTGTTCAGCCAGTCTTGAGTTTCCTCTAAACCAGCGCCTTTAGCCAGGGACATGTGGTACTCAGGTGGTCAGCCTGTGTCCCATATTCTTTCCCAGGGTCAGGGGACAGGGACAGTCCCAGTCCACAGAGCAGCTAGATAGCAGTGGAGGCATTTGCTTGAAGAGGGCACAGGAGTGTTCTTATCACAAATGGCTAAAACCACCACTTGAAGATTTAAAAGAGCCACTCAGAGTTACATAAAAATGTTAATTTTCCATAAGAAGACATATTATTGTAGACTCAATGACTCATCAGATCATTCACAGTGTATTTCCCTCTTTACCCTCACACTTTCATTGTTGGCAAAAAGGACAAAGCCATTAAAGAAAAAAAAAATAAAAAAAAATTTTTAAAGATTTTATTTATTCATTTGACAGAGAGAGAGAGAGACAGCACAAGTAGGCAGAGCAGCAAGCAGAGGGAGAGGGAGAAACAGGTTTCCTACTGAGGAGAGGGCCCGTGGGACTCAATCCCAGCACCCTGGGATCATGACCTGAGCTGAAGGCAGATGCTTAACCAACTGAGCCACCCAGGGGCCCAAATCGCCCGGCCCTGTTTTTTAAAGGAGTCATTTCTCAATTTCACATTCAGATACTGCCCTAGCATCTCCATTCAGCTAGTCTGATAAACTCACACGATTTGCAGTTGTCATTTGATTTCCCAGTCTCCAGCTACTGGGAGAACCCCTTTCAGGCAGAGGCTAACATTTGATTTCCGTTCCAGCTGTGTCTGCCACAGTGTCTGGCTGAGTGCAGGTGTTCAGGGAACGTGCACTCGATGGCCCGGTGAGCTAACGTGGGGCATGCACCTTGCCTGGCGGGAGATGCCAAGGCTCTGAAGAGTTAGGTAGCTCAAGTTATGCAGCCTGTGTGTTGGGGTTGGCACACTGTCCCTAGTTTTGGGTTTTTAAAATGTTTTTTTCATTCTTTTACTTGGCTGTCTGGCTGTGTGTGTGTTTGTGCCAGTCTGCAGCTTCCCATCTCTCTCTGTGCTCAGCGACAGGACTGAGAGCTGTGACATTGGTCCCACAATGGGGGCCGGGGGACAGTCTCAGAGCTTCTGGGCAGTGAGGTGGTCCAGCCTTCATGACAATAGAGTCACCTCTGGGGCCATCTTTAGGAACATACTGTGTGGCAGGAGTCAGGCTGAGTTGAGCCGTGTACTTCTCATCGAGCACCAGCAAAATGGCAGACGGGGGACAGTGTCCCCACTTGCTCGTCACCTCGTCTTCTAAGCCGTTCTTCCCTTTACCTTCTTCATCGCATGACCTCAGTTGCTGTCCCGCCATGGCAACCAGCTTTGCCTCTCATTCTTAGGTGTCTGTGGTGCTCCGCTCAGACACCTTTGTTACCCCCAGTGTTGGATGAGACCCAATTAAGAACAAAGAAGCTTCCAGATTCATATGAAAACTTGCCTCTCTGTTTTTAAAAATTACAAATCAGGACTCACAGGGAAATATTAGAGTAACTCTTTCTCCCATTTGAAGAAATACCGGCGTGGCAACTTTATCACCTAGAAGGTAGCAGTATGAGTCAGGGTTGGATCAGAGAGACGGAACTAGTAGGAGACATGCAGTGAGATTTATGCAGGGAACTGGCTTATGCAGTTGCGGACGCTGGCGAGGCAAGTCTGAGAACCCTGGGGCAGGCTATCAGGAAGGGTTAGCTGGAACTCTCAGCACAGACTGAAGCTGCCGTCGTCCACAGGTAGGAGTTCTTCCTCCTCAGGGAAGCCTCACCTCACCTGGTAAGGTCTTTTCAGCGGATTGACTCCAGTCCACCCAGATTATCGAGGATATATCTGGACTCATGATTATGGACTTAAAATCATACCTACAAAGTACCTTCACAGCAACTCCTGGATTAGTGTTTAGTTGAGTGAAGGTGGCCCATAAAACGGACAATCAGTGTGATCAGTTGGGAGTTCTAGTAGATTCTCCATGAACCCATTAAACTGTTTTAGGCCCTTGGGATCCTTCACTGACTGAAACAGTTTCTGCTCTTATGGCATTTGTATTCTAATGGAAGATGACAGAAAATAAGATGAATAAAATACATGATTTTGTAGTGGTAATAAGTAGTGATGAGAATAATAAAGCGGAGGAAGGGACGACACAGTGAGAAGTATCTACATGGGCAGGTCTGGCTCCATAATTTGTGAGACCCAGGGCACAGTGAAAATGCAGTATCTCTCCTCAAAAAGTCAAAAAAAGTGCCACCAAAGGTACTGAAACATAAAATTTTTTCCTTTCTTCCCTGAATTTCTCTCTGCGATCGTCATGGTGGATTTTTTTCTTTCTGTTTGGCTTTTGCTATTTTATCTGTTGTAAGCAAAGACAAATTCAGAATTTAGATTCTTAACACAAATCTGCCATTCATCATTAGGTTGTGCAATGCCCATTTTCAATGCAAATATAGAAGTGGAATCACTGAAGTCACATGATCTGCATTTCCTAGTTCATGGGTGTGTCTCAATGTTGTGCTTGCCAGAGCAGTGGAAACACGCTACAAACCCAGCTCATCTGTTTTTCTTTCATCTCTAAGACATGCACAGTCTCCCCACACTTTACCTTTGGTTTGCGGATTCCTGAGGAGGGATGGATGGGAGGAGGAGGAGCTGTGGTTGCCCTGCCTGTCCCTTTCCTTCCCTGTTGTCATTTTTAGTGTAAGTGGTTGCCTACTACAGGAAAAGTCATGCAGATAAAAGGGATATACTAGAGTTCCTTGATCACTCATGTTAGTTAGGATACAACTGACTTCTTTCTGCACTTGAAGCAAGTTCTACTTCTAAGGATGAACTCTTGGGGCTGTCAGTGTTCTGCTTACTGAGCCATAGGCTTAACACCCTTACCTTGTGCTCACTTAGCATCCCGTTGAATTCCTAGGCATCAGGGGATGCACATACTGTGTATATTTCCTCTATTTATGTATGCACACTGCCATCTCATTGGACTTCACTTATGAAATGCAAGCTCAAAGGTACAGTTATGAGGGATTTCAAGATTTTTACTTTAACCCAGGAGCATTAATGCAAGTATGGAGCCTCCTGAGCATGGGACACTGTTGCGACGGAACAGGTTGCATGCCCGTAAAGCCATCTGTGCGTGTCTGTGTGAATGTGTGCACACATATGCTATTTTACATAATGTTGATCAAGAAGGACTGTCCCATAAGGTGACATTTGATCAACGTCCTCAGAAGATCAGGAAACCAGACAGGCGTTACTAGGGCAGGAGTAGCATGTTCAGAGGTTCCAAGACACATGAGTCTTTGCCTTATTCTCAGAAGAATAAAGAGGCCATGGTGGCTGGATCCAAGTGAGAGGGTAAAGGGTGGGAGATGAGGTTAGAGAAGCAGAAGTCCCTGAATGGTGCATGAGCTCTAGGGCCAGGGAAGGGACTTGGAATTTTTCTGTGAGAAGAAGGGAAGGCTTGGGAGGGTCTTAAATAAGGGGTGAAATGCATTGATTGAATCTCCCTTTGGCTGCGCTGTGATAATACTCTGCATTGGGACAAAGTTGGAAGTGGTTGGGCCAGACGCTATGGTAGACCAAACAATGATGGACTGGGTGTATACACAGCAGCAATTAAATATAGTTGGATTCTGGGCATATTTTACAACCAGTGACAATGGGAGCTGGATATAAAATCGATATTTACCTAGAGTCCAGCATATGAAATGGTCTATTGAGAAGTAGTGAAATTCCTAAAGTTCTTCAGCCAATGCATGGCAGAACTGGAGAAGGAAAGCAGGAATCTCGTGTTCTTTTTCACTGGGTCTTCTTTTCTGTTAGCTCTAGACTGCATCCCACTCTACCCCTGCCACCCCCTAACAGCTCTGTTAACATTCTCTCCTGAACATCTTCCCTTATTTGGCTGAAATCGGCATGGTGGAATCTCTAGGATTCTATCTCTATAAATCACTTTGAAAAAACTTCTCAGAGCAAGGTCCTAGGTGATTCTCCTGCTACCCTGTGTTTCCGTGGTCTCATGGTGGGGGTTGGCCGTCTCCCATGGTGTCACATTAGTGCTGTCCTGACAGTCTTTTTCCTGCATTTTCTGAAGTATCTCTTGACCTCCCCTCATAAAACAGAGTTCATAAAACAAAGATTTTCCTCCTGGGTTTGATGTACAATTGTGCCATGTATAATGCCAAAAACTTTAACTGTAGTTGGCTTGCTTATTTATGTATTTATCTTGCTTCTCAGCACTTTCAGACCATGCTGAAGTCCAAGCTGAATGTCCTGACACTGAAAAAGGAGCCCCTCCCGGCAGTCATCTTCCATGAGCCTGAGGCCATCGAGCTGTGCACCACCACGCCCCTGATGAAGACCAGGACTCACAGTGGCTGTAAGGTATGTGGCATGTGGCTAGCAGGGGCTCTCTTGGTGGGACAAACCAAAGGACGTGTAGCCTTAGGACACTTGTCTCCCAGTGGTGACTTTTGAAAGGAATGAAAATGTAACATGACTAATGAGCTTCGTTGAGTGATGGTGGGATGAACCCATATCTGCTGTATTTTTAGCAATCAATCACTCTCCATTGTTTCCAGGTAAAGACATAAATTCTAGTATGTGTGAATAAAATAGTCTTCTCACTTATATTTGCGGTAGCCCTGTGGAACTTTGGGGCTCCCCAGAAAAGTCCTATCCTTAGTGATATTTCCTCCCTTTGTATTTGCACTCCAAATAAGACACATCTTAAAGAATAAAAAACAAGTTTCTCAACAGTGTACTTCTCCGTTGGGGGTTATTTTGCATTTTTGTTTGGCTTCAGCTCTCAGAATTGGTACTAATATCCATGCCTCAGAATCCATTGAAAAACATTTTTTTTTTCATCTATGTAAACTGTAATGCTGACATTAAAGAAAATCTAGAAGTGGAATGTGTAATTTTGGTAGGCTTTTGGGTTCTTTCTTGCATGATATTCTTTTTTACATGAATTGACGAATAAAGCAATCAGTTCAGGAATAACAAAGAAAATATGTTTATGCATATTTTGTCATTAGCTATTTTTTTTTGAGAAGTAAAAAATTAAGGGGCAGAAATTTGTTTTGAGTAGTGAAAATAAAATAAAACAGAAATGTATGTTTGCATGTGGGTTTCTATTATAATCTTGTAGACAGACTCCTTACTGCGTTTCTAGGTTAGGGAAGTCTTTCTTGCCAGAATGTTGCATCCCCTCTCCCATTCTTGCATCGCTATGGTCAGATTGGAGCCTACAGAAATCTTGAGTGATGGCTGTGTACACAGAATTCCACACATGTTCATCCATCCCATAAATACCCAGTGGGTGCTCAGTGTCTGCCCAGCACTGGGGACAGTGGGAGCAATACCCACCAGCATCTTTGTAGGGTTTAACTTCTAGTTGGGGAGGAGGGAGGAGAGAGTACAGGTAAACAAGCATTGGCTGTTGAGAAAGCCAATCAGGAATAACCTGTGGAAGAATCTTTCAGGCAGAAGAGACAGGGAACGTTAATTCTCAGAGGTGGAGATAGTCTGTGTGTGCTTTGTAATAGAGAGGAATGGGCAGTAGAACCCAAAAGTTGAGAAAATTGTGTTCTGTGGTACGGTCAGGCAAGAGTCTGGGTATAGAATGAGCCTTGTCATCGCAGTGGCAAAGAGTTTTGACTTCCTTCTAATTACTGTGGGGAGCTGTCAGATTTGGGCAAGAGAGTTAGTTATATGACTCCATAAAAAAAAAAAAAAGTGATTTTAAATGGTAAGTACACTAAGGTGAACTTTCAGCTTCCAGAGAGCACTTGCCAGAGGTTCTGTTCCAACAGGAGACAGGGGATCCATAGAGCTGGCCTTCGGTCCCCATGTGTGTGATGCTTTTGGTGAATTGATGATACCAAGAATTATAAAAATACTCATTAAATTTGAAAGTGATATGAGATCAAATTGTGTTATACATACTTTAGAGATTTCCTAGAGTCATTTTGAATTCTGTTCCTATTGGGGAAAATGGTCCCTCAAAAGCAAGATGAAGTCATTAGGGACAAGTGAAAGAAGAAGAGTTTCGTTTGATAAAGGCTGCAGAGTGTGTTTAAATGGGAGGGGAAAAATGCAGTTACAGAATAAAAGACTTAGCAATCCAATCGGGATATGGAAGAAATGTGTGTGTGTGTGTGTGTGTGTGTGTGTGTGTGTGTGTGTATGAGAGAGAGACAGAGAGAGAGAGAGAGAGAGAGAGAAATATTTGCTAGAGAGAAAGAAATAGTGCTAGGAGAATAAAAACCTATCATTTTCCTTAAAAGGAGCATAAGGTTTGAGATTCATGGAGTAATTTTTTTGTGTGTATTGCATTAGGTTGTGTTTACTTATTTTACCTCTAAAAGGATGTTGGGAAAAACAGAAGGAATTCAGAAGAGCACACAGAAGAGAGTGAGTTTGCCCTGGCATCAGTATGTCTAGCTAGACAAAGGGAGATCATCAGTGATTTCACCGGGACACAGGGAAGAACTTTGGCATTCAAGGTGTAAAACGCAGTCCACTGGGCTCTAGAAAGTTTGTGAACTCTCCATCCCTAGAAATCTTGAAGATGAGATTCTAGGTGTGGATAATCATGAACTGGAATCAGGGATCTGGGCCAACTCAAGTTTTATGATTCTCTTTGAAGGAAGAAAACACCCAATGTATCCTTCTACAACTTGTATACTATAATGCCCTTTATACAGTTATATTTTAACTTAAACGCACTGGAGTTACATTCTTTAATTCTCAATGACAATCTCATGTTTGTGTTCAGAGTCACATTCTTTCGATAAGAAACAACAAAAAAGTTCCACGTTTGAGCCTTGCAATTTCTGTTTAGACTGTCCTGACCTCCCCATTTGGTCCCCCCACCATCCACAGAAACAAAATGCAATGCTTCCTCTCTGATTCTTAGGAGTAACTTGGTTCACAAAATGCCAGCTGCAGAAGGAGGAGCTCTCTCTCGGGCTCACGCCTGCCAGGAATAATGAGCACAATGTAGCCCAGGCCCAGCTGCGGGGCCAGCGGACAGGACCCTCCATCTGCACACACTGCTAGGTCTTTTTCCCTAAACAGCTCTCTAGTCCTGCCTGCCTAACTGTGGGTTTGGGGTAGGGAGAGAGGCAGGAGGGAGCAGAGTAAAGGAAAAGGGAGGTGGAAGTGGGTTATGGTTAGTACCATCGAGGCTCTGGTTCATGTCAGATTTCGCCTTTCCCTCTGATCTGTATTCTCTGTGGGTTCTGATGGGATTGCCCTGCCAGGCTATTCATGTTGTGGGCAGCTGGGTCTTTGTGTGTGTTTTCCTCTACTGCTGCCACTTTTTTTTTTCCTTTTTTTTCTTTTTTTTTTCCTGGAGTGGAGTTATTTCACTGCAAAATCCAGTGCATACCATTAGGACGCGCCTGCCCGTGCTCTTGTTGGAGATTTCCAGAGTATCCGATGCTGTTTCTGATTTTGCAGCAGCAACAACCATGGTTGATCATACCTGGCTTCTCCTACCTTGCACCACAGAATCCTAGGTGGCTTTGACTTGTTAGCAAACATTTATTTAATTCATAGTCATGGCAGACCTTCTGTGTACATGGAATTGTGGAGAAAGGCATCAAGGCAGACGTTGCAGGTTATGCAATTTGTAGTCAAGTGGAAGGAATAGACGAGCGCCTGAATCCATAAATCCCCAGGGCTGTATCAGAAAACCCAAGGGGGCAGGTTTCCGGACGTTCTTCCCAGAAATTTTGATGCAGGCACTCAGCTTAGCAGGCAGAAAAGAACCTGCATTTAAAAACTAGACTGCAATTTACATGACTGTGGGGCCCAGGCACTGCCTGGAGCTTGAGGACCTGAGCTGCAGAGTGATGTGTGAGAAGAGCCACGTAAGTGACCTAAGTGGAGTCACACCTGGGGAGACGGGAGATCGGCCAGGGCCGTAGAGGATGGAACTAGAATGGGTTTGCTGAAGCTGACCAGGAGGCTGACGTCCAAGAAAGAACTGGGCTGGGTAATTTGTGCATCCGATGTGCGCTCTACCTACGGCGCCTGTAAGTGCCGCCTTGTCTTACAGGGGGCGCTGTTCTCTGTTGGATTGACTTATTTCTGGGCCTAATTGCCATAGTTCTCAAAGCCTTTGTGAAATGGTGGTAATGTTGATGATAATAATAACTAGTGATAAAATACTAATAATACAGAAATGATGGTAATGATAAAGAGCTGATGTTTAGGAATGCATTAAGCACTCTCCTGTGCCCTTTTCATGGTATAGAAACAGTAGTTCAAGGGCCATCTCTGGCCCCATTTCACAGGTGAGTTAGTTGAGGCATAGAGAGATTCTTTGCTGTACCAGAGTATCCAGAGAGTGACTGGCAAAGCCTGCATTTGAACTTCATCAGTCTGTCTCCATAGGCTCTGCTCCTCCCCACCAGATTCCAACCCCTCTTCATGACCTTGAGTGACTCCCATGTGTGTCCTAAGATAGTTCTTAAAACTGGCTCTGTCATGTGATTGTAGCAAGTCATTTTGCTTCTGCGAGCCTCAGTTTCTTCGTCTTCGTTCAGCTAGAACTAAGATCACTGTATCGCAGGCATTCTCTCATCTAAAGTTCCAAAGCTCAAATTTACTTGATTCAATTGGACTCGAATTTTGTCTTGGTTCACAAAACCCAGAAATGATTGGGGATCATGTACTAAAAGTATTGTAAACAAGGAATTTTGTAACACTGAAAAAAAAAATAAAAATGTCATATAATTTTACCCCTAATATACCTCTCAGGCTTTCCAATTTGGTTTTTGAAAAACAAAGAGAGAGAGAGAGTCCACAATGAAAAGTCACATTCCTTACAAAACATGCACAGGAAATGAAACACGAAATGTCCATTGAGCTCCTGGATGCCCATGCTCTGTTTCATGAGATAGTTCTCAGCTTTATGTCATTTATAGTTTCGAACCAAAATAAATAGTAGCAATGCTGAAACAAAGATGCTGACATATAATTGGGATCTAACACATGCTATAACATTTATCTTTCATTTAAAACCTTTCACAAAGTTTGTGAATGGTGGTAGTTTGAGTGTAAATACGCTGATGAGTTGAAGACGGAAGATGACATGGAGGACACTTACCTGGGAAGACAAGAGGTGAAAGAAGCAAGAAGGAAAGGCAGGAAAATAGGCAGTTGCTTATTTAGGTCTCCTGTTTGGATTTGAGTCTGCCTGCCTTGGCTCTGGTTTACCTGGCTGTCTTTCCTCTGCACCTGCTCAGCTGGGGACAGCTAGCGTTTTGAGATTGGTCTCCAGGTCTCCAGGTCTGGCTCTTCTCGACCACCAGACAGGCTTTGGGAGTTGGTAGAGAAGAGGGCTAACTGAGCATATAATATTTCTTCCCGCACCCCACCCTCCTCCCATCCCTGGTTCTCTCATCGCTCAGGATGAAAGGGCCCTTGTGTTCATTCTGCAGCTCGGTGGGCATCAAGCTGCCTCTGTCCCCTCATGCTTCATTGCGGGGCCCACCAGGGCCTCACCTGGGCCTCCTCTCCTACAGAACGCCCCATCTGCCAAATCTCTCCTTCTCCCAAGGGAGGCAACCTGGTTTTGCATCATGTGAAGTCCCATCTAAGACGCTCACTGTCCGTTCCCCTTTGTGAGGGCAGAAGCCATCAAACAATCTAATTCCCAAGAAGGGAGTTGTGATTCATACAGCAGGATGATTTTCCTATTACTCTTCCTGAGGTTCGTGCATTCAGAAGTAAGTGCAGTAGTCACTAGCTCTCAGGAAGGACGGGGCTGAATCCCAGTTGTACGAGGTGGAGAGGTTCCTGAGCTGAATGAAGGCTTTGCAGGCAGTCCTCAGATCCTACCATTTTATGCCAAGGTAGGATGGCCAGTCTTAGAAGTGAATTCCAGCAGCCCTACTTAGGATGAGGGCTCTTACTTGAATTTCAATGTATTTAAAATTAGCATCACATGTATCTCTTTCACACATATTTTTGTGCTTATTGGATCAGTTTTGTATTTAATTAGACATGTAGTCATGTTTTTTTATTTTTATTTTTTTTTCATTTTAGCCAAAGGCCCCTGCTTTTACCCGCTCACATGAGGGAGAAACATTGATTATACCGTGTCATCATCCTCACTGAATGCATTTTGTGGCCTTTTCTTGGTGTAGGTGATTTGGGCAGGGCATGAGTCCAGTTCTGCTAACTGTGCAGATTCTCTCCTTGAAAAATGCATCTCTGCTTTTGATATTGAGACAGAATACAAATAAAATAAAGACTCATAACATATGAAGTTAAGAGTCAAGCATGGAGTCCTCATCAGCTCTTTAAAACTTTTGGTTCAAACCAAACTGTAAATCTCCAGATTTGGAGTAAATGGTGTCTAATTCTAATCCATTTTCTCTTTATTCTTTCTCAGACTTTCCTGTAAACAAATCAAAGCACATTTACTCGAAAGGTAAAAGTTGGTGTGAGCTAACGTCTGTTGTTTAAGAGACAAGCTTTTATTTTTCTGCAGTTTTTACTCTTCGTCAATTTCCCCTTCCCTCCTTCTTCTCCCTTCCCTCCCTTCCTCCTTAACGTTCTTTTCTCATTTCTTTCTTCATCTGCAGGAATACATTGCATGCTCTCAGGATTTCCCAGATGGTAATAGGGGCACAAAGGTAAACAATGGTTTGGGATCCTTTGGGTTGAAATAACAGAAAATGTAACTGGAATTGACTTAAGTCATTGAAATGTATTTGCTTTGGAGTTGGCAAATTCCAACTGGAGGGAAGAGGGAAGGAGATGCTAGAGAGGCAACAAAGGTGTCCACTACAAAAAAAAAAAAAAAAAAAATAGGCTTAATGACCTAAGGGAGGACAAATACATTCTGTAGGAAGAGCAGTGGCAGTAGAAACAAATGCAAAGCCTCAGGTTGCAGAGTGGTGGGGGGATGGGAGGAGGGGAGGTGTACTTTCCTTTTGTGTTACAGCCCAGCTCAGCTCCTTGAATATATACGGGAGATATTCTGGCACAGATGAGATAAGCCTCAGTTTGAGAATCGGCTACTCTCCAGGGCCCCGTGTAGACAGTCCTAAGTGACCATCAGCTAGCAATGGTTTGGCCTTCTGCACCGAGGAGCTTTCGTCTTCCTGGTGGGTGAGGGTGGGGGAATGTTCTCATTCATCGAAGAAATCTTGAGCCCCCCTCTTTCAGGCTTTCGTTCCAGGTTTCTAATTGGGCAACCCATTCTTCAAGGTAGAGAGAGAGAAGTGGGATTTCAGAAGTCATGAATTCAAGCTTATGAAATTTGAAGTTTCTGTGAGACCAGCAGTGGGCAACACCCAAAGGGTACTGTTATATGGAGGTGGAATTTCATAGAGGTCTTGTCCCTCAAGGATATTGGGGCTGTGAGAAGAGGAAGGAGTGAGGTAGGCACACCCACTTACACATGGAAGTGTGTACCCACTTCTAATGTTTGAGGACCACAGAGAGAAAGGAGAATCACCAGAAAAGGAACATTATGAGAACCCAAGGAGGGTCCTCCCCACCAGACACTGAAACTGTCCTCTGTCTTATTCCTGTCATTTCATCCTATACATGGTGCCCACTCTCCTGGCCACCCTGTTCCAGTCTCAGAAGCGTTGAGGGGAGAAAATGGAAACCACTCTGGGATGGCTGAAGCCCTCGTATGTTGTTCTAGAATGGTCTTTGTGTATATGTTTGACATACACACTGCTTACGCCAAAGCTGTGGTGCCTAGCATGGGAGAATACTTTGTGGTTGTAAACTTTTTGGCTGAGAGTCTCCACTTAGGACTTTGAATTCTGTCCTTTGGTCTTCCCACTGACAGCTCTGGTGGCTTCAGCAAAGCTTTTCACCCTTCATGAGCTCACTTTTGTTATTTGATGACTAACATCTTTTCATATGAGGGATTGTTTTCACTTCAGCCGATCGAAGTGTTTAGAGTATAGATTATCCTTTTGCCTGAGTGCTTGTTGAGTGGGATGGTAGGCTTCTTTATGGGGTTGCTCTACCCTTCGGTGGAGGCAGTAGAGCTGTTGGCCCCATTGAGGTATTCTCTGGGGATCTTTGACACCTTCAAACTATTTGTTTCCTGGTGCCTCACACTGTGGGGGCTATGCCTGAAAAATGGGCACTTTAGGGAACCAGTTATGGCTTTAAAGCTTAACCTTTGGACTCATGTCAAAGACTCTGTCTTCCTACATCTCCAAATGTCACTGTCTATTTTACTTCTTGTCTTCAGAAACTCTTGGGAGATCAGCAAAGATTCATTAGTGAAAAAAGGGAAAATAATCTAAGTGCCTAGAAGAGGTATTATAATATTTTGGTTCCACAGCACTATGGAAAACTGCAGTCATTAAAAATTATGTTGTGGAAATTATACTGGTGTGGAAAATGTTCATCACGTATTAAATGAAATAAAAACCTGGTTGCAAAATGCTAGTAGGATTTTATTTTTGTGAAATACTGAAATATGAGCAGAAGTGATCCCTGAATAGCAGGATTATGGGTAAAACTTGTGATTTTCTTTTTCTTTTTTTTTCTTTTTTGCATTTTCTTAATTGTCAACAATGAATAAATACTACATTGGTAATTTGTTTTTAATAATACATTTTAAAGAGGAAATATTTGTTTGGACAAAAGTTTACATGAAGAAACTCCATTCTAGTTGGATCCTTTTGGAAAACAGCTTCTTCTAAGTCACCCTGACTTAGACTTTTGTTTCTTCTCTTCACCCAAATCAGAATTTCCGTAGCTTCAGGGAAAGTGACATTTTTCTGTCTAGCTTGCGACATGGTCGGTGTCGTACGGGTCTGGTGTGTACAGTCTAATAATTGTGAACCTACTCAAATGTATTTGCAGGGATGATGTGGCAGGCTGCTTAGTGGCAACCTCAGTGGTTAAAATGGAAATTTATTCTCCATACATTTAGGGACCAGAAGTCCAAGATACAGGTATCCCTGGCAAGAGTCAGGTGTCCAGGAGCTTCTCTGGAGGTGGTAGAAGAAAATCGTCTCCTTGCCTCTTAAAGTTCATGGTGCTGCAGGCAGCCCTTGGCTTGTGACCATATCACTCCAGTGTCTGCCTGTGTAATCACACTACCCCCTCCTCTTCCACCCATTTCTAACCCCCCTTTGCCTTTCTCTTGTAAGGAAACTTGTGGTTGGATTTATTTATTTGTTTTTTTATTTATTTAAGATTTTATTTATTTATTTGATGGACAGGGATAACAAGTAGAGAGGCAGGTAGAGAAGGGGGTGGAACAGGTTTCCTGCTGAGCAGAGAGCCCGATGCAGGGCTCGATCCCAGGACCCTGAGATCATGACCTGAGCTGAAGGCAGATGCTTAACCCATTGAGCCACCCAGGCATCCCACTTGTGGTTGGATTTTGTGCCCCTGTGATAATCCAGGATAGTCTCCCCAGCTCAAGATTTTTAATCAAATCAGCAAAGACCTTTTTCCTTATAAGGTAATATGTCACATTCCAGGGAAGAGGACCTACTATTTTGGGGTGGTCTTACTTGGCCCATTACAGATAGTTTCTTTATAATTGAGGGACTCTAGTGCTTGCTTCGGCAGCAAATATACTAAAACTGGAACGATACAGAGAAGATTAGCATGGCCCCTGCGCAAGGATGACACGCAAATTCGTGAAGCTTTCCATATTAAAAAAAAAAAAAGAATTCTAGAGATGCCAGAATTCCTAAGCAAAAAGAAATATAACGGTCCCAGTTAATCAGTTGTTTAGGTTATGTTATTTCTTAAGCCCAAGAAAATGCTTTCATTGGAATTCAAAAAGCCACTTTAAAATACAGAAAAATGAGGAGCATTGGTCTGTGGAAGTATCTTGATCCTATGTTAAGCCAAATTTTTTTTTTGTTTTATTTTACTTTATCAAAATTTCTGAAAAGGAAGAGCTATTATAAAATTTTGAATGGAATCACAGGTTTAAGTCCTGACAGTTTATAGTTGACATGTTAGATGAGTATGTTTGAAATTGAGGAGTGTTCCCTCTGTCCCTATACTCTGAAGAGTTTTAATCAGGAAAGGATGCTGTATTTTGTCAAATGCTTTTTCTGCATCACTTGAGAAGACCAGGTGGTTTTTCTCTCTTCTCTTATTAATTTGTTCTATCTCAATGATTGATTTGCGAATGTTGAACCACCCTTGTTTCCCAGGGATAAATCCCACCTGGTCGTGGGATTCCACCTGCATATAGGGAGGGCATGTACTGCGTGGAGCACTGGGTGTTATATGCAAGCAATGAATCTTGGAACACTACATCAAAAACTAATGACATACTGCGTGGTGACTAACATAACATTAAAAAAAAAAAAAAGATGAACATGTTTGTAAAAAATTCCACAGTTCTACCACAGGGAAGGGGAATAATGTTTTGCTCCCCTCCCTCAGTAAAGCTTTAAGGATAATTTTGAAAATGATATGGAAAATATCGTGAGTATAACGTGTGTGTCTGAGCGAACTTTCTCATTATGAAACTAATTTCCCCTCATGACTTCCTGTTTATATCATTTGTCTTTGAAATAATTTGTTGGTTTAGTTCTGAAAATTTAGTTGAATCATTATCTGAATTTAGGGTTCGTTTATTTGGGAAATATGTTAATTATTTTACAACTTTTCCTGGATTAATTCCTTGGATAAAATATAGTTCCTCTGTGGTAGACTTCATTTGTGGGGCAACCTATAGAAACACCACACAGAAAACCAATTAAGTTGGTAAAAACTCATTAATAATATACTTTATGGTTCCAGCAGAGACTGTACAACTTGCTTGAGATGGTTACAAGGTTAAGGTAACTTAAAGCTAAAATCTGGTGTGTAAATGTAAGAAGGTAACGTTTAAAAGACATTTTCAAGTTTATATTTTCTACATATTTTTGGTCAAGTAATTTTTTTTTTCAGTGTTCTATTTACTTTTTAAACTAAAGGAACTTACATATTACATCATGGGTGCATCTGCTACTGGAAGGACTGGTTTAATTTATTGTTTGTTAAATGGAAAATGTTCATTAAATACGGAAGCATATGAATATAACCTCCTATAAGCCTAGACTTTCTTTGCAAGTGATTTTTTTTCTGACTTAAGTTTTAAAACTATATCAAAGGAATACCTGCAGGGATTTACCAACAAAACAAAACAAAACAAAAAAACACCAAAACAACTCTATCAAATAGTAATGAAAAATGAAACACAAACTGTTTATGTGTCCCCCGCATCCCTCTCACACCCCAGTCCTGCTCCAACTGTAATTATTTTAACTGTTTCTTCTCATGCTTGTCTTCCTATTTCAAATGCTATACTATTACCATTTTAGGTACTCTCTTTTGGCTAGTTTGGTAGATAAAGATTTAGCTCCATAATAACTCTATCCACTTGCCTTCCTCCATATTCCTAACATAGTTACTTCTGAAATTTTAGTTACTATCTGTGTGATAACTGAAGAGTGGGTCAAGACACCATGATTTTATTTCCTTTCTTGCATAATATTTTTTGAATCCATAGTCTTACTATTTTTAGATTTGACATTATTTTATATATACTTATACTTAATTTTCCTCAGATGCACTTTCTGATTTGGCATATACCCGTCCATGTGTAGCTTAACCACTCACTTGTGGAGATAGCGTATTCTTTATCACGTTCTCCTGAGCTTCTTTCAGAGTCTGTTGTGCTCAGTAATCAGTAACAGTAACCTGACAGATTACTGGCCTTTAGGCCCTTCTCACTGCTGTGACTTGGGGACTTCTCTCCCTTGAGGTGGATATTCCTCTGTTTGCTTCCTCTCCTTTTGATTTCCTTCTTTGTTATGCTGGAGCATGCATACAAGAAGTAAAAATTGTGTTCCTTGTATGTCTGAAAATTTCTTTATTCTAGCCTCACCTTTTTGAAAGTTTGGGTATAGAAATGAAGATTGGAAATAATTTCTACTTAAAGCTATGGAGGTGGTGTTCATTGATTTCTACTATACCCTTTACTCTTGAGGGATCGGATTCCATTTGATCCAGATAGTGATGTTCCTTTACATGTGACTTTCTTCCCCCTCTACTCTCTGAAAAGTTTGGGGATTTTATTTATGTTCTTTGTGCTCTGAAATTTCATGACTAGGTGCCTTGATGTGAATTCTACCCCCCTCATTCCTATAGTTGGGAAATTGTGTATCTTTTCAATTTGGACACTCATTTCTTGGTATTTTGTACTGAGTAAAATTTTAAGTAAATTTTAAGTAAAATTTCTACTTTCCTTCTCAGTTGTGGAACCATTTGAGAAGTAAGAAACATGATACATGAGTTTCATAGTTACATGATACATACATGATACATACATAGATACATAGTTTCATGGTACAGCAGTTTTATAACACCTGGTTTGGAGCATGTGTCTGTGTAGACTCACTGGGTTTCCGAAAGTTTCCAGATCTCTATTGGAAGCTCTAATAAGTTGTTTCTCTTCTGTCATTCATTTTTTCCTTTTGTGCTTCTGACTTAAAAATGTTCATTATGACAGTTTAGCGGGGTTTGGAGAAGACATGGATGTCTAAGGTCAATTTGCCATCTTTACCCTCTCAGTGGTTTGGTCCTTTCATTGCTAATAGTGGTTTGAACTTCTCTTGTTTTATATCTTCATCTAAGATGGAAACAGCGATCCTTAACTTACTTTCAAGTTGAAAGAAATATTTATAAAGTACTTCCAGCTTTTCACAAGAGTAGAGCTGTGTCAATAAAATACCATTGTTATTCAGACATAGCTCCCCTCGGTTTGAATGGAAAGGTCAATAAACTACAGACATCATGGTAGCAAAAGAGATAAATGTGAAAGTGGTAATAAATAAGCCGGATCATAAAAAAGATCATAAACGATGCTCTTAAATTTGTATAGATATTTCTTATTGTATCTCTGAGTATTTCAACCCCTGATTACCTAGCGAGTAAATGATAAAAACCACTGTGACAACAGGTGCAGATGTGTTCCTTGGTGTGTTGGCTGTTCATTTCTTTGTTTTTCCTGAAAATATGACACCTTCATTTCTTGGCAAGAGAAATGATGTCAGGGTTTCTGTACATACTGAGATCTCTAAATGAGACATTAGTCACATGGGCGTTTATGAGTCATCAGGCATCTTCATAAACCAAATCCAGGAATTAAAAAATAATTTGCTCAGGAATTAATGGGAATAAATAAAGTATATCATCCTGGGGCACAGGAAAGCTACTTTGTGAGCTAAAGATCCAACCGAAATTAGTTTCTCCCCACATTGATGGATTAATGCATTCTTTTTAAAACTTGTGTCTTGCCACTTTTGAGCAGTGTTGGAATTCTTACATGTCACCATCTGGCTATCCCATAATACTCGTTAGGGCAGAAAAGACGTCCATCATCACAAAGACATTGCTGATAGTCTTTTCATGGGATGGTACAAAACACATGTTTGCTTTTCTGCTCGGTTAGCTCACCAGCTCATTCGGAGCCCATCTTGGTTATGTATAAAAAGCTCTCTCCTCTGTCCTCTCCTGCTTATTCTCATTCCAGAAGTTTCCAAAAGCCCTTTTATTCTTTGTCCCTTCCTTGCATCGCCATCTATACTTTCCCAAGGGTCCAGGCCCTTCAGGAGCATTTGACTTGGGGGCAGGGAGCTCCAGGGGGCTTTAGGGCCCTGCACATAAATCTTCTGTAAGACAAACTTTATGACAAAAATGGACTCTTCTATAGCAAAAACCTGCTGCATCTGTCATTCTTATGCCAATAGAATCTTGATTTCATTTCTCCTTTTTAAGAGTCACGTCTCAGGAAAGAGAGAATGGGGAGGAAGATAACTCATTCTGTCATATGTATGCTGGAGTCATTGAGAAAAAGAGCCAAAGGAAGGGTATTTGGAGACTATTGCAACAAAGAAACAATTAGTTTATTCACTCATTATTCACTCACTAAAATCCACTGCTACGGACTTTACACAGTTTTTCTTTTTAAAATCATATGTCTGTTTAAACAAAATAAATATTCATTAATGATCTCTGTAAATTTATGAATATGTAGGTTAAATCTATGTACTTGTTACACACACACAATGTGTATTTTTAAAAAGATACAGAATGGAAATCTTAGGAGAATGAGCTAAATCTGAAATACATGGTATTGTATATCTATCTTCATTGCGATGATTACTATTAACTTAGACAAGGCTCTTCTTTAGGAATAGTGATGTCAAACCAAATCTCAGATGGCTTTGATGTCAGAGTTTTCAGCTAATCTTGTTGGACCCAAAGAGATCATCAGTTTCACCCCAGAATGAGATGGAAAAGATGACGTACCAAGAGGAGAGGGCAAGGGAGTGTATCAACTCTGTCGTTTTCTTGTTGTCTGTCTTGTCTAAAATCTGCCATTTGTGTGCAGGACCCTCAGCTGGGTTTTTGTTAAAACCAGATAATATGACCCATAAATCCACTGAGATGGGCAAGTGTGAGCTATAATGACCTGAGAGATCATGTGAGTGAGGTGTCAGCATCAAGTTCTTCTCCTTTTTATTCTCTCTCTCTCTTTTTAAAAATATTTTATTTATCTATTTGAGAGAGAGACAGAGAGTGTGTGAGAGAGAGATTAGGAGCAGGAGCAGGGAGGAGGAGGAGGAGCAGAGGGAGAGGGTGAGGGAGAGGCAGACTCCCCAGCTGGGTGGGAAGCCCAATGCTGGACTCAGTTCCAGGACCCTGGGATCCCAAGGCAGATGCTTAACCAACTGAGCCACCTGGGCTCCCCTCCTTTTCACCACAGGATTCTCACCTGTAGGAGACTTCTAGCTCCACATCTGACATGTGGACCAGCTGGTGCTGGTGTCCGTCTCTATATTCGTGCTGAATTTATTTCATATTTTTGAAGATAAAAATAACCATGCATAGAAATTCTAGTGTATTGTATCCCCAGCCAAGACGATTCTATCGCACACCTCCTGGGGTGTAGATAGCTTACTCTGGAAACGGAGAACCTTGTCTGTGGTGCTGCAGACATCGAGGCTGCCCCCTGGTATGTGGAAGAGCATGCCAAGATCATTTGTTGACGTCTGCCTCATTGTTCTGGGCAGAGGAAGTGATGGGCTGGTGTCAGATATCTAGATCCAGACCAGATTCCACTCTTGGACCCCTAGTAGGTAAGAAAGCCAAGACTTGTCAGACTGGATGATCCTGTTAACAAGTGGATGGAAAAGCAGAATTCTCATGTCTCTTTCTTCATTTGTGGACCAGTCCTCCGGTGACAGTGCTCCTCCTTCCTGTATGGTGGAAGAGATAAGAAAAGAATTCGTAATCCCTTGTGTAGCTGCTAAAGACATCAAAATGAAGTGCAGCTCATCCAGATTTGGCCAGACTCTGAAATTTATTGGCAACTAGCAGCCGTCTATGATAGCTGAGATGGTTCATTAGTGCGGGGGCAAACTCCACATTTATAAATCAAGGTTCCTTTGTAGCAAGTAGAAAAGAGTTTCCCAATGTTGGAGGTTCCCACTTAGACTTAGGAGTTTCATTTTCTTTTTTAATATCTTGTTCAGTAAGTCATAGCACAGCTTCCTGGAAGGGAAAAATACGAAGATCAGCATTATACAAAATATGGAAAGTTCCAGATACTATTAAAGGAGTAAAATTTATTTCATTGTATTTGAAAGATAAACAGATTCTTTACTCAGCTTGTTAATCTGCAGTCATTCGTCTTCAGGCTCCATCACTTTCTAACTGATGATTACATCATCACTGTGAAGAAGGTGAGATTTGGGACATTATATCCTTTTCTTCTTTCTTCTCTCTCTCTCTTTTAAGATTTATTTATTTATTTTGAGAGAGAAAGAGATGTGGGGACAGAGGGAGAGAATCTCAAGCGGCCCCCCTGCTGAGCGTGGAGTCTGATGTGGGGCTCGATTTCATAGCACTGAGATCATGACCTGAGCCGAAATCAAGAGTCGGACGCTAAACCAACTGAGCCACCCAGGCGCCCCTTTCCTTCTTTGTTTTAAGCTTGACTAAAGATGGGCTAAATGCCGTGATGATGTTGTTGAAGCAAGATTAAGAATGCATGTATTGTAAGGCTGGGTTTGGTGTGAGGAAGCTGTATATTTCCTTGCCCCTTCTTTTCCTGGTCCTTGTCCTTCTCTTTTCTCTCAGTGCTCTTTCCTCCCATCCTTTTTCTTTCCGATCCTTTCCCGTTGTCCCTGCTTACTCCCTTTCTCCCAACTTCCTGCTTCCATTCCTATCCCCATACAGGTCCTTTGCGTGGACAGGCTCAGGTCACCTGCACAGACCCAACACATCTCTGTGGCCCAGGGAGGAGTTTATTAGCCTGGACATGTCTCCTGTGAGGAGCTGCTCAGACCCATCTGGGCTCCCACAGGAAAATCAGATATGTTGTGACCGTTGCGGGGGAGAAATAGATGCTGCACAACAATAGAAACAAATGTTTGCTGTAAATAGTCCCCTTTTTTTTCTGAGAAGGAAATCAGTGTATACAGTTAGACACTGTGAGATGGTGATGGAGAGCCCTGGGACCCGAGGGTGTCATGTTTCCTCTTTTGTTTGGCTTAGGTGATCTCTCAGCAGTCAAATGGGTATTTTAGGGAAGGCTGAGAGGATGTGTCTGGGGTTTTGGGGGGGGGGTGGTCTCTGCAGGAGGCTCTTGGAACCCTTTTTGAAGAGTGGGGATTTCAGTTGAGTTCTGGGGATGGCCAGATAGAGGAGAAAGACTGCCCGAGAAATCCTGAGAAGCTTGTGACAATGTGGATGGAGCCGGAGGACATTATGCAAACAAGCCAGTCACAAAAAGAGAGACCGCATGAGCTCACTTACCTGTGGAATCTAAAACAGTCACACATTGAAACAGAGTGCAGAATGGTGGCTGCCAGGGGCTGGGGGTGGGTGGCGAAAGTGGGGAGATGTTGGTCAAAGTTACAAAGTTTCAGTTGTGCAGAACGAGTAAGTCCTGGGGATCTAACGTGTAACATGGTGACGATGGTTAATAATATTGTATACTTGAAATTTTCTTGGAGGGCCGTTCTTTGGTGTTCTCACCACACACGTGAGAGATAACCCACAGAAGGTGATACCTATGTTAATTAGCATCGTCACGGTGAGCATTTTATGATGCATACATGCACCAAAGCATCAAATTTTATGCCTTGAATATATACAATTTTCATTTGTTGATTATGCCTGAACAAAGCTAAAAAAATAGTTGATGAGCATGATGGTCTTTTAGAAGAAATCTTGTGCACAAGTCGTGCGAGTTTTTGCACACCTGTGGTTGTGGACATCATGTCTCCTCCCACCTTCCAAAGGCCCAGGAGAAGAGGGCAGAGGCTGCTTTCAGTTCCGATTTGATAATGGAGGCAAAGACCGTTTGCTGTCTGTTATCCTCCAGGGCCCTGAGAACTTGTGTGTCTTGCTCCTGGCATGTGATTTCTCAAGTCTAGCTGAGGTCCCGCATTCTCATTAGGGAGAACCTAAGCTCTTTGTTTGCATTTGGCCCTCCAGACAGATGCACGAAGGAAAACTTTGTCTGCTTTACACGTAGAATAGCTGATACATTTCCTTGTGTTCCAGCAAAGTCTCTCCCTTGCTTTATTCCGGTTTCTCAAACAGAAAAATGGGGAGTCCAGCCAGTGCAGCTTGTAATGCCTCAATGTATCTATATTTATATGTGAGCTTAGCAAAGTGCTTTCTCAGTAGAAGGTATAACTCTGTGCTGGGTATGAGCTTCAATTACCTGTGTAATTGCTGCAGGTGCATTTGACCTAAGTGCACCTATTCCATTCATCCCCACAGAGAAGTGTCTGCTTGTCTTGTTGTTACTTTGTTTATTTTTGCCTTTCAGCACTTGAAGATTGATTGAACTTACAGTATATTGAGTTCAAACCTTTGTTCAGTCCTCTTCTTTCATTCAGGAGCTATTGTATTTAAACCATTAACATCTAATTGGAAACCTCAGACTGAATTTAGTGTCCTTGATTTAATTTAGTCCTCTGGTAAGAGATGAATGTCATCTTTACTGTTAGAAATTAACTTAAATGTGTTTTATGGTAAAGAATGATAGAAGAATGAATGGTGATGCTTTATTTACTGCACTCAAGGCCCCCAGTTTTTTTCATTGAAACACATATGTCACAAGCTACTTCCCCATACGAATTTGCATTGACAGAAATCTTTCTATTCTCTCTGCTCTTTTGTTCCTGGGACTTCCGCAAATGTATCAAATAGAGCAGCTGCTTATTAGGAATCAGAAAAGGGCATTGCCTTGTGTAGTTTATTTTACTTGAAATTGGTGAAATATGCAAAAGTCTGTGATTAAAAAAAGACCCTGAACTTAATTTATTAAAGCCCTTAAATGTAAAAAAAAAAAAAAAAAAAAAAAATCCTTCATCTTCCTTTTGCATTTTCTCCCCACTGTTTTGAGCAAAGTAAAGCTTAGTAGTAGGAAATACCTTGCCTTAGGGAGTTAATTTTTTCTGCTGCAGAGACTTTAGTATGGCTCATTTCTACAAGAGAAACATAAAGATATGTGGTAAGTTCTGGAATAAGATCTATGAGCCTGGTACTTAATGTTTTCATCACTGCTCTTCTCTATGGCTGCAGGGGATAGTTTGGGTTAAGGTAGGGCTGAGAATTTTGAGGCAATATTTGTCTGAATTTTCTCAGGGGGTCAAATAGGGCTCAGAGTTTCTTTAGTCAATTTATGTCCCTGAAGGTCAGGATAGCCAGCCAATAGATTTAAATCAGAGAGAGAAAGGGCCAATTCCTTATTGATTTTTTAATGGAAGGTTAATAACCCGTTAGCCCTTATTCACAAAAAGAGACAGAATAAAGCTATTTTCATATAGGAATTTTGTTTCGGGGGCATTAATATATGGCTAAGTCCAAGAGGAAGGAATATTAAATTTCTGAAACAATTCTCTTTATTGATCCATGAAACATCAGAAAACTCTTTTAAGTTGAAAAAAAGTCCCCCCCCCAGATAACTCTTTTATACTAGTTATCTATTGCTGCATAAAAATTACCCCAAAATTAGTGTCTATGGCCGCAGTCATTTATTATCTTACAGTTTCTGTGGACTGGTAATCTGAGTGCAGGTCAGCTGACTGTTTCTGCGTCACGGTCTCTCCTGGGGTTGCCGTCGGGCAATTGGCCAGGACTGCAGCCTTATTCAAAAGCTCAACTGAGAGAGGTTCCCGTGCAAGCTCACTCAGGTGGCGGATGGTGGGATTCAGTTCTCTGCAGGTGGTTGGGCTGAGAGCGGTGGTTCCTCGCTGGCTGTCTCCCAAAGATCTCCTCAGTTCTTTGCCACAATAGCCTCTTCATAGATCAGCTGACCCCGATCAGGACCAGCAAGTGAGAGAGCAAGACAGGATAAGTGAGATAGAAGACAGAGTCTTTTTGTAACTTAAACTTGGAAGTGACATCTTAGAAGCCTCAGGACCAGCTCACACTCAAGGGGAGAGGATTGTACAAGGGCCTGAACACTGGGAGGTGAGGTTTGCTATGGGGCCACCTGAGAAACTGCCTACCCTGTCCACTGACTGCTTTTTCAGGCCTCTTTTCATTAGTTAACTGACAAGCACGCATTG
The DNA here is from genome assembly GCF_010015895.1 of Lontra canadensis. NCBI lineage: Eukaryota > Metazoa > Chordata > Mammalia > Carnivora > Mustelidae > Lontra > Lontra canadensis. The sequence goes on along the minus strand of NW_022631007.1, from coordinate 9,213,234 downwards.
AACTTGGTGCTCAGAGTTGAATTATTTGAGTTTTGTATTTCACATGATTGTGCTTCTCCCTCTTTAAACCTACCCATCCTCAGCTTCAGGTCTTGACCTGGGATGCTTTAATGTTATCAGCTACTCCTGTCTGTTCACTCTGGGCACGAACATCATGAGAAAATTCTTTTTTTTTTTTTACCATCGTGAAGAGATATTGGCACCCCCACGTTCACTGAAGCATATAATTAATGATAGCTAAAATGTAGAAACAACTTAAGTGTTCATTGACAGATGAATGGATGAAGACATTGTGGTGTGTATATATTCAGTAGAAATGAGCCATACTAAAGTCTCTGCAGCAGAAAAAATTAACTCCCTAAGGCAAGGTATTTCCTACTACTAAGCTTTACTTCGGCCATGAAGAGGGAGGAAGTCCTGCCATTTGTGATGACACGGATGGACCTTGAGGGCATCATGCTAAAGGCAATGAGTTAGGCAGAAACAGACAAGTACTGTAAGATCCCATTTATACGTGGAATCTAAAAACAAAAATGAACTCATAGAAACAGAAAGCCGATATCGTTCCCTGGGGCTGGGGGTGGGGGGTGGAGGACATGGGGAGGGCTTCACCGAAGGGTACACACTTGTAGTTGTATAAACTTATAAGATGAATAAGTTCCAGGGACCTAATGTACGGCCTGGTGATTACAGTTATCAATACTGTATTGTACTCTTGAAAGTTGTTAGGATAGTAGATCTTAAATGTTCTCACTATGACAAAAACAAAAATGTTCATTATGTGAGGTGAAGGTTATGTTGATTAACCATCTTGTGGTAAACATTTTTCAGTTTATGCATGTATTAAATGACTACATTGTATACCTTAAATTTACACAGTGTATATGTCAATTAAATAAAGCTGGGGGAAATAAAAGAGAGAAAGGTGATTTCTGAAGTTGGACCTATAAGCATAAAGCTTTTGGCTTTTTTCACAATGTTCCCTCCCAACCTCAATGACCTAGCTAGTTAATTTGGTTGATCATGTGTCATTTGGCAAAAGTGGGAGATTAAGTCTTTACTAAGCTCATGAGCTGGTTGTGGATGAAGGATTCAGAGTCGTGTGCTGTGTTTTTATCCTGTTTCCTTTCCTGCTGAACAATAGTGCCTCCTTTGAGCTGGAAAATTTCAATCAGGCAGCTGGTATGGGGACTTTTCTTCTTTCCTAAATAACTGTGTGGATGATCTGTGTCTAGTTAACTCAGGAGGTTACCGCCTATGTGAGACCACAGTGAAGGATTTTATCCACCTAGTTAGCCTGGTTTTATTCTGTGAGCAAGGTTTCCAATTAGAAGCCAATGCTAATTCTGCCTAGTACTTGCCTCTCCTTCAGTGACTTAACTTTTGGTCTCTCTTTTATGTTATCTGTAAAATGGGAATAATAGTCATTTGTCAAAGTTGTCACGAAGATGAGATGAGACAGGGCTAGGTAGTGGTGCTCAAGAGGATAGCTATTACTTCTCTTGCTTTTCTTTTTATTTATTTTTAAGTCCTTTATGCTCAACTCAAATGCTTTTTATAAAGACATCCCTTTATAATTTGTTTGATTCATGAATTTTTTTTAAAAAGATTTTATTTATTTATTTGACAGGTAGAGATCATAAGCAGGCAGAGAGGCAGGCAGAGAAAGAGAGAGGAGGAAGCAGCCTCCCCGTGGAACAGAGAGCCTGATGCGGGGCTGGATCCCAGGACCCTGGGATCATGACCTGAGCCGAAGGCAGAGGCTTTAACCCACTGAGCCACCCAGGCACCCCATGATTCATGAATTTTTAAAAGGACATCATGGAATTGACCATTTGAACCATTTTAAAGTGTATCATCCAGTGGGTTCAGCACATTGATAATGTTGTGCAACCATCACTGCTCTCTGCTTCTAGAATGTCTTCATTACTCCAAAAGGAAATCTCATACCAATTAAGCAGTCACTCTCCATTTCCTACCCCCGCCCCCAGCCCCTGGCAACTGCTAATCTACTTACTGTCTCAATGAATTTGCTTTTTATGGATATCTCATATAAATGAAACCATACAATATGTGACCTTTCTTGTCTGGCTACTTATAGTTAGCATAATATTTTCAAGGTTTCTCACTTTTATTTCATGTGCCATTTTACTGATGTCTGCTAGTTACAGGAAGAATTGAATGAGGAAGAGTAATTCAAAGTGTATGCTCTCTGAATGGAGGGTGGAGATGGCATCATTTTTGTAGGAGGATGAACCACACCAACCACCTAAAGACTGAGAATAAAAGTGGGAGGGAAGCCAGCCAAGTTCATTTCTAAATCAACTTCTACTGAAGCTGCTTCTCTTTCCTATGACCTCCTCTCCTTCCCTCTATGGTTCCCTCCCTTGTACCTCCTCACCCCAGTCAACTCATCCCATCTCATTTACTACCTACTCTCTCCCTTCCTTCCATTCTTTATTCCTCTCTCTGTACTTTTACCTTCTTTGTTTCATCATTCCCTCTTTTCTTCTCTCTGTGCAAAGGCAGAACTAAAATAGGTTAGTACTCAGAATTTCAATTGCTGGGGATTTATCCCAAGTGAACATAGTCAAAGTAATTGACTTTAACCTTTGAGATCATGTAAAAAGCCCAATATAAGAGCTTGGTTTAAAAAAATGAAATATCTCTTGGAAAGACTCTGTAGCCACAAAATAAAATCATGCTTAATTGAATATTTAATGACAGAGTATATCTTTAGAGATAAAAGACCTTTTTATAAAATAGTAGTGCAATAGGTTTTAATGGTCTAATAGGTTTAAAATAGATTATAATGAATCAAATAATATTATGTGTACTCTATGTGCATCTTTATGCAGAGGAAAATAAAAGGATGCACTTAAAATTTTAACAGTCATTATCATAGTATGGGACGATTACCAGTGGCTTTTAATTTTCCTGTTTGTGCTTATTAGAGCTTCAAAATTTTCAACACATGCATCAACCTTTGGAATCAGGGAAATAGGATAAAAAAAACACTGTTATTGAAAATAGAAAAACTCAGTACGTGGCAATGAAATCAGAGAGTGGTCCTCATTGTAAAGGGTTGATTGATGTATCTCGAATGAGATGATTTTGTCCCCAGGAACATTTGACAATGTCTGGGGACATTTTGGGCTGTCACAAGTGCGAGGTGTGACTGGCATTTGGGGGTAGAGACCAGGGATGCTGCCAAACATCCTGCAACATACAGAATGTCCTCCCCGCCCTTCACCAACACATTCTCCAGCCCCAAAGTCAATGGCACCCAAGGATGAGAAACATGTTAAGTGGCTAGTTTAAATATTTTAAATTAGCTCATTGGAGAATATCAGTGGAAGAGGTCAAATCATTTGGGTTGTTTTTAATGGGTATAAAGAATTAATTTACTTCAAATAACACTACACTGACCTCATTATCTAAGGACTTCAGGTAAAATCATTCTCTTTTTCTACTGTTTCACCTGTTTTCAGCATTTTTTTTTTTTTTTTTTTTTTAATCTGGGCCGTGTATCTCAAAGAGAAGAAGCCAGGCGATATGTTTGAGGCTAGTGTGTTGATACTGACTTAGGACACAAAATTCCATGGATTAATGAATAGAGGTAATTGTCCGAGAGAAAATAGTCCAGTCCTGCAGAATGAAGAAAATTCTGGCTGAGGGAAGAGTGCCACCTACTGAATTGTGTTTGGGTTTTCCCCAGGTTCTAATTTATGCAGGTTTATGCCTGAAAGTGTTACTTTCCATTATGGATCTCACACATTTTCTTAAGTAGTTACTGCCACACTGTTAAACAATATTTAGTTATTATTGGATCAAGGTGTAATTAGAAACAGCTGTGAACAATTGCGTACCATCCAGCTCCTGAAGTAGCAAGCTAAATTGTGCTTGAAGACCTCGGGTTGATTAACAGAGATTGTATCTGGCAGTTAAAACAAATCCATCTCCCGTTTGAGGGCTGCCAGCCAGTCCCATTTTGCCAAGATAACCGGAAAGATTAAAAATGCATTCAAGGGGCACCTGGGTGGCTCAGTCGGTTAAGCGTCTGCCTTAGGCTTTGGTCATGATCTCAGGGTCCTGGGATCGAGCCCAAATTCTGTCTCCCTGCTCAGCAGAGAGCCTGCTTCTCCCTCTCTATCTGACCTCCTCCCTGCTTGCACGCTCTCTCTCTCTCTCTGTCTCAAATAAAATAAATAAATAAATGCATTCAATATACCATTTTCAAATGTCACCAAGTTAAAAAAAAAAAAAGAAAGAAATTAAAGCACCTAGTGTTTGCCATGACAAAACTGTCAATATTTTATCCTTTCCTCAGAATTCCATCCCTGATCTTTCCTCTCTGTATATTTCTATTTTCTTCCTTCCTCCCTTCCTTCTCTTTCTTCCTTCCTGCCTCCCTCTCTCCCTCCTTTCTTTCTTTCCTTTTTGTTTTTCCCTTTTTGTTTTTCTTTTTCTTTTCTTTCTCTTTTAAGTAGGTTTCACACCCAGCATGGAGCGCAACACAAGTCTTGAACTCATGACCCTGAGATCAAGACCTGAGCTGAGATCAAGCATTGGATGTTCAACTAAGGCATCACTCCCCTCTCTTTATTATTTTTAAATGCCCATTTAAAATGCCCTCATATTTTTCCCAAGTATTTCTTTAAAAACTCTATAGGGCAGTGCATACATTTTGCTATATCTACTTAATAACTACATTTTTAGATAACTTGAAAAACCATTTTGAATTACATGTTGAATTGGATGGGTCAGATAATTACCATGGTGAATCTCTTTATTGGGATTAAATAATTTGTCTCATAAAATTATATGCTTCTGTGTAATATGTTAATTCTTGCTCCTAATCAAACATTTAATTACATAATGAGCTTGGATAAATTTGTAACCTGAATCTAAAACACATTTATACGAAATTCAAAATAGTGTGTATCGCAGACAGAGGAACAGTTTCTAGCATTTTGGTTCAAAATTTTAGCAATATCTGCCAATAATAAACATGAGGATTTGTGACAATTTCCAAGTCCAGGAAAACTTGCAGCATTAAGGGCTAGAAAAGCTGGATTTCATGCATTTATTTATTTATACTGACTTGTGGGTTCGAAAGAACTTTTATAACGTTGACTGTTTACTTGATTTCTCTGGAACAGTGACTGCCTCTCACACGAACGTGGAGGAACCAGAACCTTATGAGACCTTCCTTTTTCCCAGGTCTTGTTACCTCTTTCAGAAAAAGTGGAGGCTCTTTAAGAATTGAATTTTGCGCAGTTGACCTGTGTGATTTATTCAGAGATCTGTTGACTTGTGAGACCCTGGCTTTTATTAGTATTTATTTATTTATTTTTGACAGACAGAGAGAGAGAGAGAGAGAGAGATATCACAAGTAGATAGAGAGGCAGGCAGAGAGGGCAGGGGAAGCAGGCTCCCCGCTGAGCAGAGAGCCCTATGCCGGGCTCGATTCCAGGACCCTGAGATCATGACCTGAGCTGAAGGCAGAGGCTTAACCCACTGAGCCATCCAGGTGCCCCGTGACCCTGGCTTTTAATTGCTAAATAGGATTAATTAGTGAAAGACATGTCTGGTATTTTGTGGTACCTTTTGGTAGAATGGACAATTTGAGCTTATTTTGTGGGAGATAAATCACTCTTAAAACATGACTGGCATGGTAATTTTTCTGTGTGAATGGGGTTTCTTTACTCTTCACAGTGTGTGTGTGTGTGTGTGTGTGTGTGTGTGTGTAAAAGTGTCTAATATTTACTTAAAGTTTACTTATGCTCATATGTTATGGGTTGAATTATATCCCCACCCAAATGTGTATATTAAAGTCCTGTCCCTCAGAATGTGGCCTTATTTGGATACAGGGTTGTGTAAGTGTAATTAGTTTACGATGAGGTTGTCTTGGAGTCGGGAGGGCCTTTAATCAAATAGGGCTGGTGTCCATAAAAACAGGGGACATTTGAGCATAGACATAAAACAGTGAAAATGCCTTGAGACCATGGGGGAGTTATGCCGCCTCAAGCCAAGGAAATTCCAAGAGCTGGGAGAAAGACCTGGAACAGATCCTTCCCCACCATGGCCCTTCAGACACCTTGACCGCAGACTGGCAGCCTCCTGAACCGTGGGACAATACCCTTCTGTTGTTGAAGCCACTTAGTTCATGGTTCGTCATTATGGCTGCTCCAGAAAACCAGTATGTCAGACATTATGGACGTTGCTGTTTCCAGTTGAGTTCCACTAACATTTATGAGCACTTACTTCACGCCGGAAGCAGAGCTGGATGCCAGTGACACAAGCTGAATTAAGTTTCCTAGGAACTCAGCCTTGTGGGAGAGGTGGACAGAAGGGATCCAGGAAGTTTGATGTCCCCCTACGTTCAGAGTCGCCAACTTGAGATAGACCCATGAAGTCACCTAAGAAACCTGCTAGCTCCCTAATTATCTTGCTCAAATTCATTCCACAGTGACTATGAAAATCACCACTGTCCTCATTTCCACCCAACCAATGAATTTCTACTCCTGCTCATGGGATATTTCTTAAAGATGGTTTCTTGTTTTTTATTTTTTAAGACTTTTATGTTTTTTTTTTTTTTTCTTTAAAAAGAGAAAACAGGGACTTTCCAAAAGGGCGGTTTCCTTTCCTTGCCGTCAGCCTCACACAGGGTCACCTCCCCACTTTCCAGGTGGTTCCACAGTTCTTCCCGATTGGGGGCTTTGCTGGGACTCGCACCCTTAGTGGGGAAAGTTCTGCATGTTGCAGAAACGTGAGGGCACGTGTGCGTCTGCAGGATTCCAGATGGGCTGAGGGCTATAAAGCCTTTGAAATGACTCCTAGCCTGCCCTTCATGATGTAGTTATTCAGAGCTTTGATTCACAGTTCCGTTATAATGAAAGTTCAAGGGTGTTATGTTTAACAACTTTTAACATCAGTTGGTAAAACTGAACTGACATTTATTTTGGTGATAAAGTTGAACCGATGCAAGGTTGCCAGTGGCTACTTAAGAGCGAAGTGTCCTTGAGAAATATTTCCTTCTTTGTGCGACCGCTTCAGTCTCCGGGTGGAGCTCTTCGCAGCTTCTTTGCTGTAATTAGTGTGAGCGCTGTAGCTGGTAGGTTGCCATGGTTACTTGAGCCCACTGGGCAGACAGATTTTCATTGTAATTAGTGTGAACACCACAGCCCAGCCATGGGTGCTACTCTTCCGAGAAGCCACCTCCCCGGTTAAGCGTGGACGGTCACCACGCAGGGTGAGATGAGAAAGAAAAACATGGCCTTTTCTTCTGTTCCTTCTTCTCAGACTGGTGGAGCAGAGACCATGACCCACTTGGGGGATAAAGACAAATCAGATTGTTTTTAGAAATATGCTTCTTCATAGTGCTGTTTGCATAAGCTACTCTTTCAAAATGGGAATGAATAAATACTTTCTGGATAGCTGAATTCGACTTAATACACTTACACAGAACCCAATACGCGAGCCAGTTGAGGAGAACTGCCAGGCAATGAAATGAAAATTAAAATGCCTCCTACCATAATGACAGTTAGATTTTGGTATGTAGAAGTGCCTGAAATTGCCAATATGGAATTTTCAATAAATTAAGTTCTTTTGGAGTCATCATAGCTTGGTGGAAATAACCCAAATATGGTGGGCTTTGGAGTTCGGGGCATTTGGGATCAAGCCCCATCTTTGTAGTTACTCAGTTTGCATTCCTAGGTAAATCAGATACCTTTTCTAAGCCTCCATTTTTTCATCTTTTAAAAATATGATGTAAATATTTAGAGGGTATTTGTGAGCATTAGAAATAATGAACATAAGTGACCTGGGAAATAGTAGATACACAAAGCATGGTGATAATTATTATTAGTAGTAGTACTAGTTAGTTTTCAGTTTAGAAATAAATGATAAGGAAGAGAAGCTCACAGTTCTGAATGCAGTGTTGGTGCAGTATTCATTGAATAGCTTGGGTTATCCAAGTATTGTCATCACGAAGTCAGTCCACTATATTCAAAAAGAAGGATTCTTTGGCTTTGAACAGTTTTTTTTTCCCCTATCAAAGATTCTCCTTTCAGCGATGGGAAGTAATAAATAAGTCTCTTTGCACATTTCAACTTGAAATACTTGGAACTTTGTACAGTTACACTAACATCAGAGAGCCTTTCCGTAATTGCTGAAATGCAACACTAGTTAGCGGGATAAAATGCAGCACTGCATTTTGGACCAAGATTTTAAAATATTTTTCTATTTGAGTTTTTAGAGGGAGTTTAAAGGGAATGAATTTTCCTAAGCTGGATTATGCTTTGAATAAGTGCCCTGGGATGAGCTCACAAATGTTAAGTGTCTTTACTGCTTCCTTGGAAACACCTTTGGTTGTTGAGAATATGTGAAGTTTGGGAGACTCTGGTGTTTAAAATGTTTTAATCTATTTACCTTTTGTGGGGAACTTGATTCGTGGTTTACTCCCTAACGAATGTGTGACATGGATGCCTAGGGAATGGGAGACACAGACAGAGCCCCTGACAGCTCTCACTCTATAGGAAGGACAGGTAGTCCCATCAGCATCAACAATGCATCCGAAGGAAGCCTGAGTCCTCACAGGAAGATGAGCCCCATGGAGGCCAGACAAAGAGGAGCAGGGACATGGCAGTGGTTTCCCAGGCTGTTCCAGAGACAGAGATAGATACAGAGAAACAGAAAGACAGACAGAGAGACATGCTCTTTCTCTGGCCTGTAAGAGTTTTATGATCACATAGTGGATTGTGTTAGCTCATTTTACCTTTTTATGATCTAGAACTGTGGTTCTCAAAAGATGAGGAGTGTGTTTTAATCCTCTGGGGGACATTTGACAATGTCTGGACATGTTTTTGGTTTTCACTGTTGGGGAGGTATTAATGGCATCTAGTGGGTGGAGGCCAGAGATGTTCCTAAACATCCTTTAGTTCATGGACTAGCTCTACAACAAAGAACCATGTAGCCTGAGATGTCAATAGTGCCTAGGTTGAGCACCTCTGGTCACCTGGTCTAGAAATAGACACATCTTCAGACTGGCCCATGTCCTTTTTTCTTACCCCCTGCTCAGAATGTCACCTTCTGATGGCTTATTTTGCATTTTAGACGCCTTGACTTAAGAAAGGGGTTGTCTTTACAAATGGTTAAGAGACACATGAAAAAATGTTCATCATCATTAGCCATCAGGGAGATTCAAATCAAAACCACATTGAGATACCACCTTACACCAGTTGGAATGGCCAAAATCAACAGGACAGTAAACAACATGTGTTGGAGAGGATGTGGAGAAAGGGGAACCCTCTTACACTGTTGGTGGGAATGCAAGTTGGGCAGCCACTTTGGAAAACAGTGTGGAGATTCCTCAAGAAATTAAAAATAGAGCTTCCCTATGACCCTGCAATTGCACTACTGGGTATTTACCCCAAAGATACTGATATAATGAAAAGAAGGGCCATCTGGACCCCAGTGTTCATAGCAGCAATGGCCACAGTTGCCAAACGGTGGAAAGAACCAAGATGCCCTTCAATGGATGAATGGATAAGGACGATGTGGTCCATATACACTATGGAGTATTATGCCTCCATCAGAAAGGATGAATACCCAACTTTTGTAGCAACATGGATGGGAATGGAAGAGATTATGCTGAGTGAAATCAATCAGGCAGAGAGAGTCAATTATCATATGGTTGCACTTACTTGTGGAGCATAAGGAATAACACGGAGGACATTGGGAGATGGAGAGGAGAAGGGAGTTGGGGGAAATGGGAGGGAGAGACAAACCATGAGAGACTGTGGACTCTAAGAAACAAACTGTGGGTTTTGGAGTGGAGCGGGGGTGGGAGGTTGGGTGAGCCTGGTGGTGGGTATTATGGAGGGCACGTATTGCATGGAGCACTGGGTGTGGTGCATAAACAATGAATTCTGGAACACTGAAAAATAAAATAATAAAATAAAATAAAATAAAATAAAAAGCTTAGACTGCTGTGACAAAATACCATTTACTGGGTGGCTTATCCACAACAGAAATGTATTGTAGTTCTGGAGGCTGAGAAATCCAAGATCAGGGTGCTGGTCAATTTGGTATCTGATGAGAGCTCTCTTTCTGGTTGCAGATGGCTGTCTTCTTCCTGTGTCCTCACTTGGTAGAAAGAACAAGCTAGCTCTCTGGCCTCTTCTTATAAGGGCACTAATCCTATTTATTAGGGCTCCGACTTCATGATCTAATTACTCTTTGATAGCCTCAGCTCCACATATCATTATGTTGAGGGTTTTAGCACATGAATTTTGAGGGACACATAACAAGTTTGTCTTAGTTGGTAAATAGTAAGTTCCAGCCTCCAACAGAGATAAACTGAAAATTTTGCTCACTCATAAGTCTCTTAAAATTCAAGTCAATTCTGAGTCTGAGTAATTTGAATCCATGGGGAAAAAATGGAGCAGGAATAATAATAAATAGGTACAATTTCTGTGCAATAATAAATAGATACAATTCTGAGAGAAAATAGAGAGGTTGTGTCTCACCAAGCGAAGAAGTCACCAGTTCTTTTCTCCATCTCTTCTGGACTCATGGCTAGATTACATCTCCCAGTACCCCTGGCAGGTAGGTGTCCCCTATAACTGAGTCCTGACCACTGAAATGTGGACAGACATAACATATTCCTTGTCCAAGCCCAGCCCATTAAATGTGCAGAAGATCTTTGATTCTCCTTCTCCTCCTACCATTCACATGGAGAAGGTTCCAAGTTTCAAGGGGAGGGGGGAGCCACAAGCTGAGAGCTTTGGTTCTTGACCAGTTGCATAGAAAAAGCTTACCCTTAGGTTGTTACATAAGCAGAAATAAGCCTTTATTTTCTTAAATCACTAAGATGTTGGTTATTAAGGAAGTTTTTAGCCCACTCTAATAAAAAAAATGAAACAGACATGTGCAAACATGTGGGGGACACTTGACCTGTGGCCATCCATCTGGGACTACGTGGAAAATTTCACCTCTACCAACTATGCAAAGGTACTGAATTAATGATTCTTCTGAATATGCCAGTGTTTACATTTACACATGTTCTCTTCTGAATCACATTTTAAAATCAAAGTATTCATCAAACTTCCTTTATTGGTATTTTGCATGATAGGCAAAAGCTTATTTATATCTCAGGCAGTCATTTTAGTAATTTCAGGTTCTTATACTCTGCATGAAGATTCATAAATTCACATATTATCCCCTCAATGCTAAGCATTGCATGTGAGTCTGGGATTTAGCTGAGAAATGTGGAATATGAGTTTTTTTTGCCAGACCATTCCCAGTCGGTTGTGCATCTCAGGAGCCAAAGCTTATTACTTTCCAAGTTGTAATTTAAACTTGTTAAATTGCCTCCAGACCCATCTTTTTCATGTAGCACAATGGGAAAAACTCAGTGCTTTGGCTCCAAATGTGTTTCTCTTTTATTCTTCTCTCTCCAAAATCCTACCTCCTTTGGGGCTGCATCATCATTATTTCATAGAAACTTCAGGCAGGAATATCTTTTTATGAAAAATTTTTGTTTTTCTGTGTGTTTTTTTTTTTTTTTTTTGAAAGACATTTGCCATCACATCTGGCAGGTGTGGGCTCTTTTTGAGAGTCCTTCAAACTTGTGATGTAGTCACATTTTAAGATCTTTGTGGGATGGCTTTACGGAGAAATTAAGCTTTGTAACTATGTAGAAAATTGACCTGGTAAACACATTAGAAATGGATTATCCTCTATTGCTCCCTTAATAGCCACCAAAGAATGTGCAGTCCATAACCATTTCTGGACCTCTCAGGGGCTTTGTTGCTGAGAAATGGAGGGTTCAAATTTTGTTCAGTATGCTCAGTATACTTTGGCAGAGAAAGGCTTCAGTGGTATACCAGCTGCTTGCGTGGAGATCAGCCTCCCACAGACTACAATGCACAGGGGGAAATGTGCACGGAGTATACATGCCAAGTATAGTCAACACTCGATGTCCCATATTTAAATATTTAAGGAATGGGGTGATGTTCAGCAAAATTATCTTATTAAAATTATTTCATTTTCATGGATTAGATTTTTCTGGTGAATGTTTGTAGGGCTTGGGAGGGGAAGGAAAGGGAGGGCCGCTTATACACTTCAGTATTGTAGAGCCTATATTCTAAGCAGTTTTTTCTTGTTTTTTGTTTGTTTTTTGTTTTATTTTGTTCTGTTTTTTTTTTTTGTTGTTGTTGTTGTTGTTGTTGTTTTGTTTTGTTTTTTCTTGGTTTATTTCCCCTCATGTTCCAAGAGGCAGGTTCTGCAGTATGGTCAGATCAAGTGTGATGTGGGTTGTCAGTTGACTGAATAATTAATAGAGAATTTTCAAATGTGTTGAGGAAGAATTGGACTGAAAATGAAGGCAGCAATTTTTATTTTATTTTATTTTTTGCTCCCTTTATTAGACAGGGTGGAATGTTATGCTGCTGTAACAAACATTCCCTAAGTGTTATTAAGTGAAAACAACGCAGTAAGGCAAGTGTATTTTTTACTTACTTACTTACTTACTCTGATTAATGTCATCTTTACCCTGAGACCCAGGCTGATGGAGGTGCATTATAAGGATTTTACACAGAAACAGGGAACACAGCATGGAGAACCACAGATGGGCTCTATAATGCTTCAGCAGAAAAGGGACACACATCACTGTTGCTTACTTTTATTGGCAAGAGCAAATCTTAGAGCCAAAGCTAACTTTGGAAACATAGGGAAGTGTGATTGTTCTGAATACCAGAAATAGAAACTGGGTATCAGTAAAGAGTAGAAATATTGACTTCACTCTCCTACCCCAACAGAAATATATGCTCACACACATATTTAACCCTAAGCTCAATCATAAAATTGGCCCCCAATGGAAAACGAAGATTCATTAAGGGAAATTTTAGAAATACAGCTCAGAGTAGAAGATACCCAAAGAGTTAGATCTCCTCTTGAGTGCAGGAATTTTTAGCCAACAGGTACTGGAAAGGCATTTTGTTTTGGGGGCATCTCCTCCACCCTATGCTCAGTCAGGAGCAATCTCTGAATTGAGAGTGTTAATTTTGCCATCTCATTAAAAAAAAAAAAAATAAAGCTCAGACTAAATTTTGATTTTTCTTTTAACTTTCCCTTCTTTTTAAATAGCAGGTCAAATATCAGTGAGAATTATGGCCACAGATGTGAGACATACTCACTGAATCTCATTCTCAAGGTCTGTTGAATAGATGAAAGGCAAATATGAAGCATGAGAAAAATACTTTTTACATTTTTTTAAGATTTTTTTTTTTTTACTTTTAAGTAATCTCTACACTCAGAGTGGGTCTTGAACCCATGACTCCATGATCAAGAGTCAGATGCTCCACTGACTGAGCCAGCACCCCAAGAAAAAATACTTTAAACATGTAATTATAGAGAATTAAAGGTGGTGCTATCAGAATTTACTGCTGTTTGTAGCTGTTAATGACATTGAGATAATCTCATATTTTTCTTTTCCTCTTTTTGATACCATTATTTTTTAAAAATTTCCTTTGCTCAAAATAAGTAAGATGCCAGTTGCCTGGGAGAAGCTGAAAGAAAGACCACAGCAATAAAATGAAGCCATCCTCAGTTGTGGGGAGCCAGGACAGATGGATTCATTATGATAAGGCTAATATCCATCTAATGTAGCCACCAGCAAAACCAAAACTCCAGACTTTTGAAACTCCTCATTAACTCAAGAAGAAAATAATAAAATTCACTCAGCATGGCTATTGAAGAGCAAATGTTTCATTTTACTTCGTCTTTGCCCTAGGTTTTAATTTATCAAACCACATACGGATAAAATCTCTCATGCTACCATCAAGTCTTGCTGTGTTTTATTTAACATGTAGCTGAGCCGGACGGAAATCTGACCTACAGAGGCAGCTTCCCCTTAAGGGAAGTTCATTACCTGGTATTGGTCTACTTTGTCCACTTATCTTGAAGAAAATATTTGCAAATCATATAACTGATAAAAGATTTGTGTTCGGAATGTATAAAGAAATCAGAGGGGGAGACCAACCATGAGGGACTGTGGACTCTGAGAAACAAACTGAGGGTTTTGGAAGGGAAGTGGGTGGGGGGATGTGTGAGCCTGGTTGGGGGTATTAAGGAGGGCACATATTGCATGGAACACATGAATATTGGAACACTGAAAAAATTAAATTAAATTTAAAAAAAAAAGAAATCTAACAACTCAGTAATAGAACAAATACCCAATCTTAAAAATGGCAGGTAATTTAAGGAGACATTTCTCCCAAGAAAATGTGCATGTGGTCAATAGGTACGTGAAAAGACACTCAGAGTCTTTCAATACAAAGGAGATGCAAATCACAACTATCATAAGATACCACTTCACATCCATGAGGATGGCTGGAATAAAAAAGACAGATAATAACAGATGTTGGTGAGGATTGGGGAAGGTGAGAACGTCACATGCTGCTGGTGGGAATGGATGTCAAATGGGACAGCCATTTTGGAAAATACTCTGGCAGTTCCTTAATAAGTTAAGCTAAGGTTATCGTATAACACAGAAATTCTACTTCTAGGCATATATACCCATGAGAAAGTATCCCTAAGGAAGTGAAAACATATGTCCCTGCAAAAACTTGTGCACAAATATTGAGTAGCATTATTCATGACAGCAAAAAATTAAAAAAACCCAAATGTCCAGCTGATGAATGGATAAGTAAAATATAATACATCCATAAAATGGAAAATTATTTGGCCATACGAAGAAATGAAACAATGACACATGCTATACAACATGGATGAACCTTGAAAACATGATGCTAAGGGAAAGAAGCCAGCTACAAAAGACCATGTCTGCCATGATTCTGCTTATATGAAATGTACTGAATGGTCAGATCTGTAGAGAGAGATAGTAGATCAGTATTTGCCTGGGCCTGGGCACGGTGGGTGGGTAGTGGGGAGTGACTGCTAATGGCTACAGGCTTTCTTTACGGAGTGATAAAAATGTCCTAAAAGTAGATTGTGGTGATGGATGTGGTGATGGTGATGGTTGTGATTATACTAAAAACCATTGAATTGTATACTTCAAATAAGTGAGTTATATGTTATGTGAATTATATCTTAATAAGGCCGTCCTTCATCTCCTCCTCCTCTTTCTTCTTCCTCTTCCTCTCCTTTTCTTCCTTCTTTCTTCCCCTTCTTCTCTTCTCTTCCTCTTCCTCTGCCACTTCCTTCCCCTCCTCCTCCTCCTCTTCTTTCTTTCTTTCTTTCTTTCTTTCTTTCTTTCTTTCTTTCTTTCTTTCTTTCTTTCTTTTTTAAAGTAAGGTACATTTTATATCCAGCTCCAATACTGAAATGTAACCCTGCTTGGTAAGTTTTCTGGCTCAGTAGTTTATAATGCTGTACAGTGGGTTCCAATTTCTGGTTCCAAGTCACCTAAGGAACTAGTAATAACCCTTCACTGTTCCAATGATCCCAACCCCTCTCCCCGATTCCATTCCTCACCATCTATACTGAGATGCCTCATTTCCTCCTTCAGAAGTGATACCCATTCATTATTATGATAGACTCGCTTTCCTTCAGTGTGCTCTGCAAACGCTGGCTGCCAGCTTGACCAATGACTCTGCTGGGTGTGTGATGCTGGAGCTATCTAGAGCTTTATCTAATCTCAGTACCCTTGGTCTGAGTCTTGGTTTACTATAGGGTCACGCACACTTCCCTAATCAATCAGAATGCCCAGGTATGGTGGCCTTGGGGAAAGGAGTTGCAAAGCTCTTTTAGAGAGGGGAGTGACTTCCTGTTTGGGATTTCAATGGAAAACCGTTCAGTCATTGTATCATTGTACCCTCTGTGTGTCATTGTGCCCTCTGTGTCATTGTACCCTCTCTGCGTTGCCACTGGACCTATTGCTAGCTGAACCACAAGTGGATATGACTGTTAAAGCCATTCAGCCTAATAGTGTATGAACTACATTTATTTAAATATTGTAGGCACAGAGTAAATTTTTTGCACTAATTAATAATTGTGTAGAAACCATCTCTCTGCTAAGTTATGCAAAGGAAAGCTGAATTGTTGTAAATTATGTAAATTTTCCCATTAACTTTTCAGCTACTGAAACTCTTCATTATATCAATGAGGATTTACTGTAAACTAAGGAAAGTAAATACTGATTTTCCTAGAGATGTTTATGAAAATTGCAATTTATTAGGAATAACAGTCCAGCTGTTTGAATAGCCCATTCTCTATGTTCATGCAGGTATCTGCTCGGTTGGGACCATTTTTAGAGTCCTACCCTGATCAACCTGTCACAAACCTTACTGCTCCCTATCTCTTTGCCCTTCATTGTTTTTTCTCTACAGCTGTAATCGCCCCTGTTTTGTGTCATATTTATGTCTTTATTGTTTATCTCCTGCATAGAATGTAATCCTCATTAGGCAGGACTCTGCTAATCTTGTTTGCTCTTCTGTCCTATCACCTAGATCGGTGTCTGGATTCTTGTGGGTACTCAATAAATATTTATTGAATAAATAAATAAATAAACAAATAAATAAATAAATACACCTCTCTCTCCTCCTCTCTCCAAAATACAGTTTGAGAGAAGAGAGAAGAACCCCACAGAGCATGTAGCAAGTGAGTAAGCTCATTTCTCTGGTGTAACTACTCATGACCCATCTTCCAGACACCTAGTATCACACAGACAAAAGGAGAAAGGATGTCAAAGTTTGAGAGGGTCTTCTCATTCAAGTCCCTTTCCTGATGAGGAGACTGAGGGTCCAGGTGGCAAAGGGACTTTCCCTTGGTCATCACAAAAGTGAGTGACAGAAGGAAGACTATCTCTCATTCCTAGGTATGTGGTTCTCGAGTTAGAATGTGGAGAAAAACACTAAAGTTACATTGGAATGTTTAGCCCTTCTACATTTACTAACCATGAAGGTTATACGGTATTACAATTACAACCCAAATGTCAGCAGGGGAAACTTGCTCCTTGGAGATTTGAAAATAATCAGCTGTGACGCCCATCTCCCACATGGTACTCTCTTCACGGATTTGTGGGTATAGGGAGAGGTGCTGTATTCCTACTCTGAGTAGTCCAGTTCATTACCTTTTCTTCTATATGCTGTCCCTTTGTTACTTTGTATTATTCCCAAGTGGTCTTTCTAGGTATTTTGCTAAACCAAAAGAAAAGTTACATCATACTCTTTGGAGGCAAGAATGGCTTTCATTAAAAAACAAAAACAAAAACAAAAACAAAACAAAACAAAACAAAAAAAACAAAAAAAGAAAAACAAAGGCAATTAAAAAGATAAAAAAAAAGAAGAATGGCTCTCATCAGTGATGAGAGCTTTATTTTTATTTTTAAAGATTTTATTTATTTATTTGACAGGCAGAGATTATAAGTAGGCAGAGAGGCAGGCAGAGGAAGGGTTGGGGGGCAGGGGAAGCAGTCTCCCTGCTGAGCAGAAAGCCCGATGTGGGGCTTGATCTCAGGACCCTGGGATCATGACCCAAGCCAAAGGCAGAGGCTTTAACCCACTGGGCCACCCAGGCACCCCAGTGATGAGAGCTTTAAATAAGGAATACAAAACATGAAGGTAAATATTTGGAAATATTTTCATCCACTAACCATTACTATTTTAGGTGCTATATTAGGGTGTTAAACTCTCCAGGCATCGTCCTGATAAAGTAATACAATACTCTTATAGGGATGAATGGTACAATAAAAAGTACACAGACTTTGGTGGGCGTCATGGCCTTCCCAAGTACTACCAGTCTAATTTTAGACAAAGTAATTGATTTCCTTAAGCCCTAGTTCCTTGATTGTAAAATGGAGAAAATACTTTATAGGCTACTGAAAATTAAATGAGGTCATATACGGGAAAGTGCTTTGTTATAGAAGACGGCATGCAAATAATGTCACCACTGTCACTGCATGCATTCTTAGGGTCATTTTATTTCTTTAGAAAGTGACTGCATGAGTTCCCCATGCTTCCTGTCCCAAGTCATACCTTAGTAGTTGAAACTCTGCAAATAATATTCCCTCTGGTGTGGAAAGGGTGGCTCAGGTAAAGAAAACCAATTATGTGTAATAGGTTAGAAAGCAGCTTGAGAAACAGTTTGCCCAGTTGGATTTTGTTAGTAGGTAAGTGCAGTTTCATAAAATGTGACAAATACCTGTGTTCAAGACTTTTTTGCTGCTGGGATGTACCAGATTTCTTGTCTTATTTACACTGGTCAAGATCTTGGTTTTTTACTGACTCAGAAAAGTAGAATTTCACGGGCAAATATCCTGCCCTTCTCCGCAGGATTAACCTATTGTGCCTTCTGGATGTACTTTACTTTATTATTATTATTTTTATTTTTATTTTTCATATTTTCCCCAAAGAAATGTCATTTTAACCTTGTTTGAATAGACCAGCAAACACATATGTGGCTTCTCATTTGAGAATATGATTGTTTTCTCATTTGCGTGGGGTGGATAGTGGTTTCTCTTTCATCTTTTGCTATTATGAAACATTGCCATATAGCATCTCAAAATATGAGATCAGTAGGCTTGCCTTACCCCTTCATAGAAGAAAGATTGGGGTGTAGAGCTATTGAGTGATTTACCCCTAGTCTCAGAGCTTGTAAGAGTAATAAGATCCTCTTGGTATTCTTCTGACACATAGGCATGTGAATAAGTAGAAACAAGGAATCCTTTATGAAGCCTGGAGAAATGGAGAAAATATTCTAGCCCTCCTCTAGAATAATATGTTTTTTGACACTTCTCCAATGAAGACAAACAAATGGCTATCAGACACATGAAAAAATGTTCATCATCACTAGTCATCAGGGAGATTCAAATTAAAACCATATTGAGATACCACCTTACACCAGTTAGAATGGCCATAATTAGCAAGACAGGAAACAACATGTGTTGGAGAGGATGTGGAGAAAGGGGAACCCTCTTACACTGTTGGTGGGAATGCAAGTTGGTGCAACCACTTTGGAGAACAATGTGGAGATTCCTCAAGAAATTAAAAATAGAGCTTCCCTATGACCCTGCAATTGCACTACTGGGTATTTACCCCAAAGATACAGATGTAGTGAAAAGAAGGGCCATCTGTACCCCAATGTTTATAGCAGCAATGGCCACGGTCACCAAACTGTGGAAAGAACCAAGATGCCCTTCAACGGACGAATGGATAAGGAAGATGTGGTCCATATACAGTTTGGAGTATTATGCCTCCATCAGAAAGGATGAATACCCAACTTTTGTAGCAACATGGACGGGACTGGAAGAGATTATGCTGAGTGAAATAAGTCAAGCACAGAGAGTCAATTATCATATGGTTTCACTTATTTGTGGAGCATAACAAATAGCATGGAGGACAAGGGGAGATGGAGAGGAGAAGGGAGTTGAGGGAAACTGGAAGGGGAGGTGAACCATGAGAGACTATGGACTCTGAAAAACAATCTGAGGGTTTTGAAGGGGCAGGGGGTGGGAGGTTGGGGGAACCAGGTGGTGGGTACTGGAGAGGGCACGGATTGCATGGAGCACTGGGTGTGGTGCAAAAACAATGAATACTGTTATGCTGAAAATAAATTAAAAAAATCAAAAAAAATATGGTTTTTACCCCCAATCCTGAGTCGGGGAGACTTTCCAGAGAAGCCACCACTTTCCTTTTTCTTTTGTTAATCTGTGTCTATATCGGGTAGACAAAAAGAGGTGGATGGTTTGAATGCAGAAAGAAGCAGAAAAGAAATTGAACAAATTTCATTCCTTCTAATGGGCCCATAAGTTTATTGCCTTACTCATCAGGCATTTTTCAGTGCCAGGCTCTATCTTAGTCACTGAAGATACAGGGGTAAAGAAAATAAGAACTACTGTAGTCTCATGGAACTTCCAGTCTGTTGAGAGAGGCAGGCAGGCAGTGCCTCGTTAACTGCTTTGTATCTGTGATAGCAGTGAGGGGAGATGCTTCAAAGAAAAGGACAGGGTGCTCAAACCCCTGTAATAGGGCTTTTGAACGGAAAATATGAGTTCAGGAAGTCTCCTGAAGGAGTGTCCATTAGCTAAGGCTAGAAATCTGAGTAGTAGTGTAGCAGGTGGTGGCAGAGATGGTGGACAGAGTCCAGGCAAAGACAAGAGTACAAGCAAAGATCCTGAGGCAGCAAGAATCTTGTCATATCCAAGATAGAGAGGTTGAAGGCAGAAAGCAAGTGGAAAGAGATCATGGAGATAAGCAGTTAAGAGCCACTGATGATCTTTGGTCTTAGTCTTGGAAGAGTGTTGGTGATTTTGACCTCTGTGTAGAGCAGTAGGAAATTAATAAAATGCTCTGAGTAGGCAGGAGTGTCCAAACTCTGGCTCCGGAAGGGCAGAGAAAGGCAGGGCTGCCTAAGAGATCTCTTAGGAGATGTTTGCAGTAATCGAGGTGAGCAATAATGTTAGTTTTGCCTAGGGAGGTGGTAGGGGAGGGAGTCAGGATGGATCTGAACCCTTTTGAAAAGGATGACTTGAAAGGAAGTAGGGTCCCAGGGAAGGGAAGCTTTTGGTGATAGATCCTTACATTGTGGCATGGGGAATTGGTAGAATGCCATGACTCCATTTACTGGTGAATGGATGACTGAAAGAAGAACAAGTTTTTGTTTTTTGTTTTTTTGTTTTTTTTTGTTTTTTTGAGAGGCCAGTAATAAAGAGTCATCTTTTAGACCTGCTAAGTTAGGCCATTATAATAGAGATGTCAATTCTCGCATTAATCCAGGGCTCAGGATAGAGAAGTGGCAGCCATTAGTTGTATCTAAACAGTCCACTTAGAGTTGGCATATAAAACCATGTGGGAAGATGAGATCATCAAAGAGAAAAAGCAGGTGAGAGAAGAGGGCCTAGGCCATGCCCCCAAGAAATAGCTGTTCTGTCTGTTAAAATGTACATTATAGGAAATCATCTCTGGAGACCATATTTATGTATCAGAAAGAGAGAGTCTCAGAGGAAACTGAGAACAAGTAACTGGAATGGTGGGTGAAAACCCAGGAGAATGTGATGTTGTGGAAGGCACAGGGAGATGTGTGTGATGCTGCTTGGGGCACGGTGGGGGGATGTGGTACCAACAGGATAGCAGATAACCCAACTTACACTGGACCAAACCCCGAAATGGAAAGTCTTAGGATCTGATTTTTCTCTAAATAACTCAATGGCTCATTACTAAGACGTAGAGAATTTCTAATAATTAAGATTATTTATTTATTTATGTTGACTTTCACTTAGGAACTAGTGGGAAAGTAGAACAAAAACATGAAGCAATGAGAAACTGCACACAGGTGACTCGCCTCTGGTTTGGGGGACCAGTAGAAAACCCATGTAGTGACTTTTTATAAATGCTGTCTCTGGATTGTTACGTTGAAGACCTTGACAAAATAAAACGTTGAAAATAGCCTTTCTGGTATTACTGGAGGATGTGGGGCTTGTCTGTGGTGTCGTTATTGTGTACCAATGTTCCCATGGTTTCCTGATAGACATTTGAGTCTGGATTCTGAATAGGGAAGAGTCTAAAGAACAAGATTTAGGGGAAAGATTTTTAAAATATGGATTAGGAAGGACTCCTGTATTTCCTCTCTTTAAATTCTGCTTTGAAATGTGCAGTTTGCAGTACATTTTTTGAACATGCTCTAATTTTTCCTTGGGTTTATAGAACCTCCTTTAATTCTTAAGTAGTACACAGCTGAATAAAGAATGTACCTGCTTGTTTTGGTTGACTGGTTGAGTTTTTCATATAAAAGAGCAACACAAAATAAGACACCAGATTCTCAGTTGGATATAAATTCCAGATAGTCTATTTAATGTGCAAACAATTCAGATGGTTGCAAATCTAAACTCATATCTTTTTATCTGTCAATAATATTATGTGAGAAATAAGACAGAAGGGCATAAACAACTTTACCTTTCAAGTTAAATTAGGTCTATCATTGGTTAAGAGCCAGGATACTTGGTTTTTATGGATCCAACAAAAATTTATAGAAAATCCATTGTGCCAGTTCCTAGAGACTCATGAGATGAAAGTCCTGATTTGAGAGAGCTTATAGTCCAATATGGGAAGATATAGGTATAGGGAAGTATTCAGAAGATGTAGCTATGTGAATTGAGTCACACTGAGTCATCAAGGTAAAGAGTAAGGACCTGGAGGAAGGGGTCATTTGGCATGAGTAGCACGAAGATGTCTCTAGTAGAATGGAGGGCGTGTGTGAAGGTAAGGAGGGCCCAGATTCTCAAGGACATGCAAACCAAGTTAAGGACTGTTGAAGAATTTCAAGCAGTTGCTTGGTAGGTAATTTATTCATAACAGGAGGTCATCTGTGGCCAGGTTAGAGCAGATTTGGAAAGGGGGGGATTGAAAAAGATACTATTATGGTGGTCCAGGTACTGGACAGAGGCAACTACAAGAAAATGAGCAGCAAAAAGATGGCTGGACCCCTCCCTCAGAAGCATCCCTAAAGAGTGAGGGAAAAAAAAAGATCTGGCTTCTAATTTCAATGCCAGAAATGTATTAGGGTTCTCCAGAGAAGAGAGAGAAATTTATTTAAATGGATTGGCTGACATGATTGTGGATGTTGGGAAGTCCAAAATCTGCAGGGTGGGCTGGTAGACTGGAGTCTCAGGGAAGAGGTAATGTTGCAGTTTGAGTCCACTAGCAGTCTCCCAGTGAAGTTCCTCCTGCTCAAGAGAGGTCAGTCCTTTCCTATTAAGGCTTTCAACTAATTGAACAAGGCCCACCCACATTATGGAAGGCAATTTGTTTTATTCAGAGTCTACTGATTTAAATGTTGACCTCATCTTAAAAATACCTTCACAATTAATCATGGAATACTACATCAAAAACTAATGACGTACTGTGTGGTGACTAACCTAACATAATAAAAAAAAATTATATAAAAAAATACCTTCACAGAGACATCCAGAATAATATTTGGATAAACATCTGGCTACCATGGCCCAGCCAAGTTGGTAGGTAAAATTGACCATAGTAACTAAAGGTCTTAGGCAAATTACTTTCAATTTCTGGGTCTTCTCCCAGCTTCCTCATGCATAGAATTATGACATGGACTTGATACAGTCTAAGATCCATTCTAGCCTTGAACAAAATACATTTATTCTTTCTTGCCATGGAGTTAAGAATGGATGTTGTGTAAATTATTTTGAGATTCTAGAATTTTAGATCCACCTTGGCATTTACACCAACACATTCTTGTATGAATAAAGAAGTAGGATGACCTGCTTAATCCATAGAAATGGTGACCCCATTGCTGTCATTTTAGGATGCCATGGTCCATAGCGGATTTTTTTTTTTTCCCACCAAAGTGTGCTAAATCAGATCCCTATAGCTTAAATCATGTTTGAAACTTGCTAGGAAGCTTTCCTATTTAAAAGCCCCTTATCTTCTGTTGGGAATTCAGGTATTAGCATACACTATTGGATTTTTGTGGGGTAGAGATTCTTGTTAAGGAGACGGAATCTTCCAAAACTACAGAAAAAGAAATATGGTTCATGTTACCAGGCAGAATCAACTGATTCTGGGGAAGAGGGCTCTCTGACAGCAGTGGCATCTGTGAGCTAATATTAGGGTTCCATTGTTTCCCTGCAGGTATGAGACTTTCAGAGATAGATAGAATGTCTCATTTTTCTGAAAAACATGTTAGAAACATCTCACCCCTTCCATTTCAGAGAAGCATTTCTAGATGACAAGTGCATTGATAAGCTGAGAATATTGATAGGGAGTCTTCGTGGTTTTACTTGTGATAGAAAAACTAATCATCAGAAGCATTTTCTTGTTATCAGAGAAACTAGGAAAATTTCTAATAGGCTCAAATCTTTTTGTTGTTGTCCCTTCCCACCTGTCTCTGGTGAGATTTTGTTTGGCTTTGCTTTGTCAAAAGTGTATGTGGACTGACATAGGCTGAGAGCCTTGTATGGACGAAATAGTCTTAGCAGTGAAATCATAGATGAGGAGCTCTGAACATTTTCAAATTAGTTACTCCATGCCCTCCAGTAGTTGAAGTTAATGCGCCATTTGCTGTTATCCAGCTCTAAAGATTTTAGGACCTTTAGACGCTAATCTCTGCTCAATCACAGAAATTGGAACGTGATATTCCTCTCTGAAGAGTTTGGCCACCTTTTCTCTTTCCTTGCTAAGCTCGCTAGGATTTTGTCTCTGACATTTCGAGACAATTTTTGAAAGATCATTTCCAAGTTATTTCAAATTACTTTCATTCTTATTTTGATGTCATTTAATTTATCATATAATCAGGACTTGAGGCTCACTACTGCCCCTTGGACAGGCTGTTTTAAATCTAGTTTGCCTCTCAGTCAATATATTCTTTATTAAAAGGCTTAAAAAGATTTAAAAAGTCCATTAAAATGTTTACGCTTCTGTCTCATTTTGGAACAGTGTTTCTGTTGTTTGGTCCACATGGAGAATTCAGTCTGTGCAGAAAAAAAAATAAGAAAAATAATTCATTTTCTACTGCTTAAATTGGGATGTGGGAGGTCAAAAGTGGCCTTGTTTGAGTTCCTTTGCCTTAATCTCATATCTTTCATCCATCCTTTTTTGTTTTTTAAAAGGCAGATTTCAAGTAAATATATAACTTTGAAGATTTCTGGGTCAGAAAGTATTACTCTATTATTACATCCTCTTATAATTTAATTTTTGAGACTAAAATTGCAGTGGCATCTGCTGCTCACCAATCTTCCCTTGCTGTCTTGGGGTCCCTCTTGAATGTCCAGGTGAGTTGTTGGGGAGCTGGGTGGGGAGGAGGACAGAGGGGACCCATCCTTACTGCCCTACATATGACTTTTCTCATCCCAGCAAGGACGACACCATTCCTAAGGTGTGATAGGCTACAATGTATTTAAGGGTTTTCTTTTTTTCTTTTAACTCCCAGGGAAAATAAACAAGATATAATAGTTATGACAGTTTTTGAAAAGTTTAACCCTTTTAGGAATGATTGATCTCAATATTAGGCCTTATGTTTAACGTTTTATTTATGTATTATATCATCATGTATTGTTTATAATAATTACATAATCATTTTCATTCAGAGACTTATGTTTCCTTATTTATCCTATGCAGTTAATGGTCCCCCCCACCCCCAGTTGTCATCTCTGGTTAAAAAAAAAAAGTTTGCCATTATATGATTTCAGGTCTTAGGAACTTTCTCTGTTCCTACGTGGCTCTGTTCTGTGATAACATGCCTTCTGTTCTACCCCAGGAACTGCTCCTTGGCTTGACTTCCATTATGTCAGGGAATCTCTCCTGCCTCCTCTCTCACTGAATCTTGTGGTCCCTCAGTGCAGACCCTTCCTGTTAGACAGGGATCTCATCCTTGTCCTAAACTCTCCGGGGTTTGGTTCCTGGGAGCTCATCTTTCCCAGCAGTGGGTGAGCTGTGGCCACGCCCAGACCCAGCTCTGGCTCCAGGATCTCCAGCCCAGCTGACTTCAGATCCTCCCCCAGGGCCCGAAGGTGCTGGGATGCAAGGTACTTGGATCTGAGGTTGTCTTGCAGCCTAAGAACCTAGGCATCTGCCCAACGGATGAGGTAGACATTCCTGCAGATCCTTCCAGAAAGCACAAGCAGGTGGAGAGACTCATCTAGTTACAGGGCAGCCAATAGAAGTCATCGTAAATATGTCCCATGTGATGAGCTGGGGCACCTTAAGCAGCTTGGGGATTAAAAGGAAAAAAAGTTGGTTTATGACATAGGACAGCTGCAGTGATGGAATCTGTGTCCTGGATGCCCGGCAGCCCTGGCTACCTGGCGTGTGCACCTGCTGTTTGTTCACCAGGCACCGATCCATCGGGTTTGCTTTCTCATCCCTTAATCCACCCAGGACACCAAGCCTTGCCGTGCCCTATTAGACTCCAGGTATTATATCTGTGTCCTTTGGACTCATGTGTGCTAATTAAAGGTATAAAATATGATTATGCAGATGATTATAACAAGAACAGATCACACTTAAGTTTTCTGTTCATAACGATTATTCTACTGGCCCATCTTCAGGAACTCAGGCACAGTGGTGATTTTGGGAGGCAATACTGACAAAGGTCCTAAATCATCCATCACCTCTTGCCCGATGCCTTGTATGGTGGGGGTCATGCGTCTGCAAGGCAGCTGGTGGGAGGTAATGATGCCATTTGTGTCTGTGGACCAGCCCACGTGGGATTCAGTGCCACAGCCCTCCATACATTACCATGCCAACCAGTGTGTGGCTGACACACAGGCTTTTCTACTTCCCTAATTGCCTGGAAAATTCCATGTTGTTTTTCTGACTCTTTGCCACGAACACACAAATACATACTGTGTCAGAACTCTGGGTTTTCTATAGCCTGAAGAAACTGAGTTTGTACAGCCTCCAAAGACTGCCATTGCCTTATCTTAAAGAAGATTCAAAAAAATTTCTTTAGGTGACTCAGCTGCAGATTACCACGATGATTTTTATGACTTTTTTTCAGCAGAAAATGTTTTTCAAGATTGAAATCCACTATTTTATCCCTATAAAATCCCTACAAGTCTTGGTATTAGTGAGCTTTCTCTTGTAATATTTTATAACACTGAATTATTATTATTGCACTAAATTAACCATGTGATATGACCTAAACATTTCCTGTGTTTTATGCTTTGTCATCATAAAATCTAATTGATGGAAGTGTCCTTTTTAGAAGTGTCCTAATTTTTGCTAAGGTCATATTAAGAATTTTTACAGTTTCATTACTCTTTTGTTGAGCCTGATTTGTGAGATGCTCCAGAAAGGGAGACTTCAGGCTTTTTATTTCTGATCACCAGCAGCAGGAAGATGAAGTGCCTGTCATTCAGACAACAATGTCTGGACTCCTTGGCTGTCCCTATGGACTGGCCTCTACCTGCCCCTCTGGCTTCATTTCAGTCACTCTCTGACTCCTACTTTGTGCTCCACAGTTGCCAGAATCTCATTTTTTTTCATGCCTCTGTGCCTTTGCTTATGCTGTTCCCTCCTGCTAGACTGCCTTTCTCTACCTTCTTTTTCAAGACTCTTCCAATTTATTCTTTAAGACTTTGCATAGACACCCTTTCCTTTAGGAAGTGTTCCCTGTCCCACCCTCCCCCTCGCATTTCAGCAGGCTTCCCTCTGTTAGGGCACTTGCCTTCCCATGCAGAAAGAGATAGTGTTCCTGTCTCCTTTCCTTGGGCAGGGTGGAAGTCACTGTGTGCTCACCGTTGTATCTGTGTCACCTGTCACCCAGTGCAGTGTGCTCACCAAGGTGCTGCAAAGGGTGATTGCCAAAGCTGAGCTACCATGGGAGCATGCTTGGGCTCTTCTAATAAATTGAGATAATTGTTGATCAAAGCCACAGCGATGATTTAAAAATTTAAAAACATACTACTTCTGATCCCTTAGATTTCTGGGTCTAACTCTTCCCTAGGAGTCTGTTAACCCAGTTAGAAAATACTGCATTCAGTAAATACAGTGAAACGCATAAAATATTCCTTTTCATTTTTTCCTTTAAAAAAAATCAAGACTGTGTACAGTTTTTGCCAGAATCAAAAGAGCTGAGAAGGGTTTTAAAGCATGTGTGTGTGTGTGTGTGTGTGTGCTTCATGAGTTCCTGGTCATTCATTCT
This sequence comes from Lontra canadensis, assembly GCF_010015895.1. Classification (NCBI taxonomy): domain Eukaryota; kingdom Metazoa; phylum Chordata; class Mammalia; order Carnivora; family Mustelidae; genus Lontra; species Lontra canadensis. Next base: position 9,185,607 of record NW_022631007.1, on the reverse strand, counting down.
TGGTTTGAGAGGACATACTTTTGTAGCCATTGAAAAAGTTGTCAAGTGAATGCTCTGAAGGAGAAAATGTCAGATTTTCATGTGCCAGCCAGACACCTGGGGCTCTCAGTTAGGAACGCAGATTCTGATTCAGTGCAGCTGGAGAGAGGCCCGTGACTGTGCATTTCTGAGAAGCTGCTGGGGATGTCTGTGCGCCTTGTCCACAGACCACATCTAGAGCAGGGAGGCAGGAGTGCTCAGATGGTGGGTCTGTATTTCTATCCTGTGAGACTTTGAAAGCAAAATTGTTTCCTTCTGTTTCAAGATGCCCAGATGAAAAAGCACCACAGTTGACTTGATTATAAGAATCCTGGGCAAAACTCCTATTGTTTGTCTGTCTTATGTAGGACATTTTGAAGTCTGGTCAAGCTCATGTCCTATGAACAAGACTCCTTTGAGCTCTTGTTCCTGGAGGTCAGATTGAGATTGAAAGGAGGCATGCTTCACCATCTCTTGAGTAAAATTTCGCTCAGAGTAGCTAGTCAGTTCATGGCATTCTTCAAAATGATGCGTTGCTCCCATTTCCGTTGAGTAGAATATCCTTGTATTCAGGACTGAGGCAGCCTTTCTCACTGGTTCCAGAAAATGCCTGCGCGTTAGATCCCAAGGTTCTGTGTAACAGCTCCCCAAATTGAGAGGCTTTCAATACTAGATTTATTCTTTCACGGTTCTGGAAGCTAGAAGTTGAGACTAAGGTGTGAGTAGCACCAGGGCCACATAGCCATGTTCCCTCTGAAGGCTTCAGGAGAGAACCCTTTGCTTCTTCCAGCTTCTGGCGGCTCCTGGAATTCCTTGGCTTATGGCTAAATCACCATGGTCTCTGCCTTCCTCCTCACAGGTCACATGACCCCCTGCTCCCCCCACCCCCAGTGCCTCTCCGGGTTTCAGATTTCCCTCCCACATCTAAAGATGACAGTCCTTGGATTTAGGATATACCCTAAATCCAGGATGACCTGTAATAACATCTAAAAGACCCTATTTCTGAGTAAGATCACATTCACAGGTACCAGGAGGTGTTGGGCCTTGTACGTGTTTGGGGGTGAGTGTTTGATGCACTGCATCTGGTTCCTTGATTCCATTGTGAATCCCAGGCATCCCATGGTTGATGAAAACATCCTAGTATGTACAGAACAGATGGGAGATGCTTTGTACCTGGTTTCTCGGAGGAGGGGGGTTAAGAAGGTGTCTACACCATCTTTCCAGCCCTCCAAGTAACCTTAATGAGAATTAGGGAAACAACAATGGACAAGTATTCAATTTTTATATAACGCAGAACCTGTGTAAAGACTTTTTAAAATTTTTCGTTTTATATTTGCAACTATGACATATCCATTATTGAATGATATTACTGATTTGTCACTTATAAGAAATTTTCTTACAGATAGTTGGTCTTTATTTCTTCCTTTTTTTCTCTTTTTATTTATTTCTCTACTGCTGTACCAGCCCCTTTATTCTTTCTGACCACTGGTTGAAACCTATCTAGTTGTCCACCCAGCTATCTACTGATCCGTTCAGCTGTTTTCACCCCAGCTCATTTCAGAAATACTAAGGCATTTTTCAAGAACATGGATTGCTATTGTCTGTAAGTCTTGAACAACAGTTCATTAATTACTCAGATAAGAATTTAGAAGGCAATGCCGATTACTATGAGGGTAAGGTATTTCTAAGGCAGTTAGAAAAGACCAATGAGTGGATCAAAAATTCATAGCTTTTCAGTTTTTAGCCGGTTGGACAAAGTATGATGTGTCCCCTTGTACAGTGTAAGTTTCATATTTGACTACTTATCTGTTTGGCTAGCTAGTTTCACAGCAGGACAGGATAGTGGATATAAAGTTCATTCTTAACTGTATCATTTCTATAAAGTCTCTGCAAGATGTGAAGAAATTCTTTGGCTGTTTGCCGTTAGATAGGTAGGGAATTTGGTCTTACCTTTCAAAGAGATGGCTAGTTAACAATTGAGTTAAGAAGCAGCTATTGGAAGATTCATGGAGGGCAAAGTGCTTCATGTCTTTTCGGATGGATCACTGTATCTTCATATATTGAGCCCTAGTTGGCCACGGCCATCCCACAGAATTGAGCTGTGTTAGTGCGTTATTTTAGGCTTCATCTGAGGATCTGGAATCAGTTGAAACCAAATTTTCCAAAAATCAGTATCTCTGCATAGATAGGTTTCCAAGACTCTAATTGTCCACAAAAAGGAATATACAATTTATTCATTGGTAGGGAATGAGGGCTGAACCAGAATAAAATGATTTTAAATGTCTGCCTTTAAAGATGAGAATATGTATCTTATGCCAGACTTATTGCTATGGAAATATCCCATCCCCGAAGAAAACACGCTACTTTGGGGTTCCAAGTTATTTGCTCTTAACCTATGAACTTGAATTTATGTGTAGGTCGTAGATCCTTTAGCAAAATACGGGATAGCCCTTTATTTCTTTAGTTACTTCCCTATGTGTCCAACCACACAAACTCCATTGCACAGAAAAAGAGACAATGCCTTGTACAGAGTGGTGTTTAAGAGGAGATTGGGCTCTGTCTGCCTAAGGCATATCCAGCCTCAGCTTCTCACCAACTCTGTGGCTTTGGGCAAAGTACTTCCACCTGCCGTGCTCAGTTATCTCATCTGTCAAATGGGGCTATTGGAGTCTCCATGGTATAGGCTGCATGGGATGGTTAAATGAGAAAATAAAAGACTTGCCCTAAGGCAGCTCTATTCAATAGAAATATAATATGAACCACACTGGCAATTTTAGATTCTTGAGTAGCCTTGCTAAAAAGTGAAAAGAAACAGGTGCAAATAATTTTAGTAATATATTTTATTGAACCCAATATATTCCAAATATTTTTGTTTCAACATGTGATCAAAATGATTAATGTGGTATATTTCTTTATCAATCTCTGGCCACCACCCATGGTGATTCAGTTTCACTTGGTCTGGGGTCCAGCCCAGTCTGGGCTTGCTTGCCGAGCTCCCATCTGGTTCCCATGGAGAGACCAAGAATCAGACCAGTGTCCTAAGCAAATCACCTTACCACATCTTAATATGGCAAAGTTTGAGGCTACTGGCTAGAACAACTTTGCAATGTTGCTGATAACAAAATATGATATATGTAATGAAATGTACTGTAAGATACAAATGCCAAAAGAAGGGAAGAGCTTTCAGCTTTCGATAATTTCATCAAAATATGTAGGGAAGGCTATGCTTAGGGGCCTCTCCTCTCAGAAGGTATGCCAAGAACCTGTGTAGTCTTGGCTTTGATTCTAAGTACTCCTTTTTCTTGAGAGGAGGTGCATTTTTCCCCCCTGAAACTGATGTTTACTGAGCACTACCTTTGTGCCAGGCTGGATGGATAATGGACAGAGGGTGTTTTTGGAAGTAATCCTCACTAGAAGCAAGAGCCAGCCCCATCTGCTTATTAGCATTCTCTGGGGCTCTGTTTCCTTGTCTGCGACTGGTTGCCATGTACATGGCCAGGCTTCTGTGAAGCCTGATGTAAATGATGGATACATGCACGTAGCTCCAGTCTGCTCTCGCCCCCGCACCCCGGGCGTTCTGCGTGTGGCTGCCGGTGACTCGGGCAACTGGCCACGCTTGTGGAAGTTGAAGTCACTAGTGCCATTTGAACAATTACAATTGCTGGGGAGGACACACATCCCCAGAGCCCACACTCCTTGGCCCTTTTCTCCCTCACGTGGACAGAGGGACTCTTTTTTTTTTTTTTTTTTTCCCTTTCTACATAAGAGATCCCAAGAGATTTGGCCTAATCCATGTTCAAATGGACTATTTCCTCTGTCCTGAGGGGAGAGATTGGGTTTAGTGTGGCTGAATTGGTTATTCAGCTTTTAACTGCCTGCAGCTGGAAGGAAACCCTCCCTTGCTGATTGAATCTACCCTCAGGAGGGTGGGCAGCTGCCTCTCCACCTGGTGCTTCTGGAGGGAAATGGGCCCCCATCAGATGATCAGATAGGAGCCGGGGCTAAAGGAAGTGCCGCCATCTCCCTGGTTTATGGAAATTCTTTCCTATTATTCTCAAATGGAGCTAAATTAATCAGCAACACACTACCCAAAGATATTTCAAAAGTCCACTGGCCAAAAACCAAAACCAAAAAAAGAAAAGAAAAGAGGGGCGCCTGGGTGGCTCAGTGGGTTAAGCCTCTGCCTTTGGCTCAGGTCATGATCTCAGGGTCTCGGGATTGAGCCCCACATGCTCTCTGCTCAGCAGGGATCCTGCTTCCCCCCCACCCCTCTCTGCCTGCCTCTCTGCCTACTTGTGATCTCTTTCTCTCTGTCAAATAAATAAATAAAATATTTTTTAAAGAAAAAGGAAAGAAAAGAGGAAAACGAAACCAAAACAAAAAAACCCCAACCCCCCAAAACTTTATTTTATAAATGCACCCAGGACATAACCACATCATGGGGTGTTCATGGTCACCTGTCTGGCTTGGCACAAATTCTGTTTACTGCTTGGGTACTTTGTCAGAGCAGGGTCCTTGGTTCTGTGGTGTCCGGGCCTCCCGTTTTCTAGGTGAAGCAGTTAAAGCTCAGAGAGGTGCGGATCTGCCCCAGACCATGTACCAGTCATATGGACAGTCAGCTTTGTGGATGACCTCCCCAGCCAGGGGCTAAGAGGTGCTTCATGTGGGGGATCCCATCCAATATTCTATGCCCACTGGATGGGTCAACTCAGAGAGTAAGTCGCTTCTCCAAGGTTCCACCTCCAGGAAGCAACAGAGACAAGATGAGACCCTGAGCATCTCAGCTGGGCATTTCCAAGTGAGCACCTCCTGTACCAGGTTTATGGAAGCTGGAAGCTCACTGTTATAATTAACAATTTACTATGGGTTCAAAGCAACAGGAGAGATGCCATAAGATAGTCTATAATTAATTCCCAATGAGTGACACAGTCAATAATTGCCATACGCATTCAGACTAATTTGAGTCTAATGCATTTTTAAAAATGAGATAAAACATATAGTTGGCTAATCACAGCTTCACAGCCCCCTCCATTTTCTGCCAGGAAGTCAATGCCTAGTCTATTTTTAGTTGTATTGTTGCACAGGCTGCTCACATTAAACATTTCTTGGAAACATTTACATTTACAGTGTTGCTTTGTCAGGCTAATTAGTAGCTGTCCCACAGCAACTGGTGCGGGGACCATGCAGAGGCTGGTTCAGTTGAACCAGTGTCTAAGAAGGCTGAACCGAGTCACCACGTGGTGGGCAGGAGGGGCACATTCATTCATTCACTCATCATTCATTGAGTCCGTCTCCTTTGCTAGTGTTGCTTCAGAGGAGGAAGGCAGGGCGAAGTAGAGAGCTGCTTCCCAGAGCTCAAAGAGTCTTCCAAAAGATCAGTAAGCCAGTTGAGGTAAAGTTGCCTTAGCTAATAAGAAATAGCAGCCTGATGCAGCAGAGCACCCTGCTTCTTTGATGATCCAAGGGCAGGCGGTGGTTTCCGCAACTGCTGAATCATCAAACTTGGACACGTTCTTGGTGTGTAGAATCCCGCGTATTCATCCGGGCCGTTTCTGTAACTGGTGGCCTTGAAACCCCAGTAGCTTAACAGAATGAGTCTTTATTTCTTACACCCAGCAAAGTCCGATTTGCTCTTCTCTAGGGTCTAGGGTCTCAGCTCTGACCCTCTGGTCAGTCTAGGCCCAGGCACCTGGATCCTCTGCGTTCAGCTGACAAAGAGAGAAAGAGTATGGACCGTATGCCTCTTCCTAAAGGCGACCTACATCAGCCCTGCCCCTAGCCCATTGGAAGTGCTGGTCCCACAAACCCCCTTGCTGCCGGGGGGCTGGCAACTGTCATCTAGCAGAGTGCATCAGTCCCACAGGGGACCCTGATGTTGGTGGGCACTGGAAGTCTCTCCCACGTCTAGCATGGTTGTAAAAATAGAAATCTATCATCTCTGGGACATGCACTATGGCACCATTTAATGGCTCAAGTGAGAAATCTTAGCCCTATCGAGGTTGTGCTCTGTTGACATTTGATGTCTGATGAACTGACTTTATTCTACCTGCCTGTCAGCTCTCAGGTGTGAACTGGAGTAACCCCTCTTCATCCAGGTCCTTGGTTCTGAGAGACTGGACAAAATCTCTACTAAAACCCTGAGGAACTCAGAGGCTCCAGTTCCCTGAGAGATGGCATTTTCTGTGGTCCTTTATGGAAGACCGTATGGAAACTGTCCTGTGTTGCAGGCTGCATGGCAAATTGAAATCGGTTTTACTGGCATGAACATGTCCAGAATGTTCTGGGCCTGGTTTTGCCCACTCTGCGTGGCAGTTTTGACTCTAATTGTCAGGTGGAGGCCTCCCAGGACGGACTCTCTATATAACAATACCTAGAGGATTCTTTTCCTGTGGGTTCTGTTGCGATGGCAGAGATGTTTGATGAGCATGACTGAGCCTGCAGTCTGTAAAGGGAACACACGCATCTCCCTGCCTAATTATAGTCAGCACCAGAAACAATGCACAGTTGCTCCTCACATCCGCCTTTGGTTTCTCTTCCCTGAGGAACAGGAACAGACTTTGAACTAGTTTGGAGAGGAATTGTCTCTACTCCATCTTACCCTTCTCCTTACCTGTAGGTCTATGTCATTCTTCCGTCCTCTTTTTGCTTCAGGACTCTAATTACCGAGTCTCTGGCTCCGTGCTAGTATTCCCATTGCCTTTATAACAAAGTCCCACAGATTGATGGCTTAAAATGACCCATATATTGTAGTACAGTCCTGTAGGTCAGAGATCTAGAACAGTCCTTGCCGACCTAAAATCAAGGTGTTGGCATGGCTGTGTTCCTTCTGGAGGATGTAGGGGTGGGGGGAACCCATTTCCCTGTCTCTTCTGGTTTCTTGAGGCTATCTGTGTTCCTTGGTGTGTGTTGCCTTCCTCTGTCTTCAGAGCCAGCCATGGCCTACCAAGTCTCTCACTGTGCATCGATCTGATACTCACTCCCTCTTCTGCCCTCCTTGTCCACCTGCAAGGAGCCTGATGATCACGGCAGGCCCACGTGAATAATGCAGGGTGATCTTCCTATTTTAAGGGTGATGACTAGCAGCCTATGAATCCAGAACCTGTGAATATGTTACATTACATGATAGAGAGGAATTAACCAATGGAAGTAAAGTTTCCAGAGGGTGAGGTATGGACATCTTTGGGAGGTGGTTATTCCGCTTCCCACAGGCTCTGCAACCTGCCCTGCTCGTGGTCTTAGAGCACCAGTTTCAGCTGAGACTAAGAGGGGGGCATTTGAAGCAAGGGATGGAGAGCACAGTCTCTCCCAGTAGAGGGTCTGGGATTACTTGCCTTTGTAAATTACGATCTTCACAACTTTGGGCAAACTCCAGCTTCTGTGTGCCTCTGTTCCTTGAACCATAAAATGAACATGATAATAGGATTGCCCTCATAGAGTCATGGTACTTTTAAATAAAATAATGCCTGCAAACACAGTGGCCAGCATATGGGCCACAGTTAGAGCTAATATACCAGCTGCCAATACTTACTGAATTATTGTCGTTGATCACCCAGGGCATGGCTCTGTCCTTTGTGGCTCAGTTTCTGCACATGCCTGAGCTGGTACAGTGGGTCTGCTTGTCTGTACAGCTCCAGACCTTGTCCTGTGATGTCAGATTTCACTGAGCATCTGGCTTGCCAAGGAGCTGGGGGGTGTAGGGAAAGGCTTCTGACTTAAAACCTTTTGCTGCTGATCATCCCTCGTGGAGGGGCCCCAACTCTGCATTTGATTTTAATAGTTGTTCATAACCGCAGCAGGCTTGGGGGACTTTATCTGAGCACCAGAGCGTTTAGAGGATGAAACCACCTTGGAGAGTTGAAGGATCATAGATCTACCTCTTTATGAGTAGGCTTAGAGGATGACTTCTTTAAATTCTCTAGTCATTACTGGAAAAGGAGGAAATCTGGTGTGTGTCTGTATGTCTGTAAATGCTAGAAAATTGTTGCTTGTGCCAGAAGCAGAGAGATTTTATATATATATATGTATATATATACACATATATATCTACAAGAGAAGGGAAATATATATATATATAGATATATATCTCTCTCTATATATATCCCCCCAACCTGAGTAGCACTGTTGTATGTAGGTGAGAAGCCCTGTTTTTATCTTCTGGAAAAAAAAATGCACTGGATCATTAGGGAGTCATCATTCCCTTCGTGGTCTTCTAATTCCCTTTACTTGAAATGTTGTTTGATATGATTAAAAGAACCTGTTTCAAATTGTAAACTAGCACATGTAAGCATTTCATGAAACTATTAGCATATATGACCTTATTGTAGACTATCACAATTCTGCTGAAATGAAGTTTGGAGACTAAAATAAATATCAGGGTGTGATGTTCTAGTTTTATAATGTAGGAAGAGAAACTTCTGTGAAGAACAGAGGGGAGGATTATACAGTTTCAGAAATAAAGGAGATCAATGAAGAGTTTTGCACAGAATCATTTTATACTTTCAGTCTCATCCTTTGAGACAATGAGAGCATTTCTTGACTAAGAGACAGGTCTTCCAGAAAGGAACTCCAAATTATGATGTGGCCCTCAGTGTCATCTCCTCTCAGGATGAATTTTTTTTTTTAAGATTTTATTTGAGAAAGAGAGAGAGAGCGAGCATGAGCAGAGGAGGGGCAGAGGGAGAGGGAGAAGCAGACTCCCCACTGAGCAAGGAGCCTGATGCAGAGCTCCATCCCAGGACCCTGAGATCATGACTTGAGCCAAAGGCAAGCACTTAACTAACTGAGCCACCCAGGTGCCCCTCTCAGGAGGAATTTTAACTCACAGTTGGATAGTCACGTTCAGTCAGGATATCGTTTGAAAATGGGATTTAAATTTTACCTTAATGTGCTAACTCCAAATTTCTAGCTCAGTGCAGTCTTCCATTTCTCTGAATTTTTTTTTTTTTTAACACACACACAAGTGGAGGGAGGAACAGAGGGAGGGGGAGAAGGAGAGAGAGAATCTCAAGCAGACCCCTGACTGAGTGGGGAGCCCGATGCAGGGCTCAATCTCACGACCCTGAGACCATGACCTGAGCTGAAATCAAGAGTTGGATGCTTAACCAACTGGGCCACCCAGGTGCCCCTTACTTCTCTGAAGTCCTTATGTATCTTTCTTTATACATGTTCAGTTCAGTATTCATGGAATCCTGCAACAAGTTAAGCTATTGGTGCCTGCCTTTGATATTGAATTTCCTGCCTCAAAATGGTCCATGTTAAAGCCAGTGGGTACACATCTGCCCATGTAAAGTGATTAACAAAACCCACATCTGCTGCCTTGTATGTGTAAAGTAGAGAGTAAAGTAGGATATTTCTACCCCCCTCCCCCATGTTTCTACTCTCCACCCAACCTAGTCCTTGACTTCTTTTTGAATTAAGATTAGTTTTTTTCCCTTCTCTTGTAGACCCATATTCTAAGAATTTTTCAACTGGTTTTTGACTTATTGATTCTATAGTGCAAGATTGGGAAGCCGATGGGGTGGGAAAGAGATTGATCTTTTAAAACATGTCCATGGTTGAATGATGCAAACGTTGTTAAGAAATAGTTCTGGTTCCTGAAAGTTCCCAGGCGTCGGCCAACTTCCCCACTGTGGCCACAGTGCACCAGGCAGGACCTGTTCCTCTGGCTGTTTGCTCTGGCAGAGGGAAAGAAAGTCCTCAGCATCGCTTTAGCATCGGAGAAATGCAGTGGAGCAGAAATCCAAAAAATGATGATGGAGACTGAGCCAGGAAAAGGAATAAAGAAAACTGGAAAAAAGCATGAACACGGTGAGAGCAAATTGCCCCAGGCTGCCAAAGAAAATAGTCTATTAACTCCTAACTCGATTTGAATAGGAAAACCTGTGGTGCACAACGCTGGAGAGATCGAACGAGGGGTAGAGCTTTGGAAAGGTTGAGTGAGCCTGATCTCATAAAGGGGAAGAATTCTGAGATCAGGGTGGGCTGTAGATTGGAGACAGGAACTTCATCCTTGCATATTAAATATTACATGGGATATATTATTAACCTGGTTTCTTCTCCACCAATCTCAGGAAAGAGCATTCTCTATATGTTTTAACCAAAAGGAAGAAAGTTTTCTGAGAGACGTAGAAAATCAGGGACACATAGTGGGGTACTTACAACTTTAACAAGTGGAAACTACTTAATGTTTTAATGTGGTTTAGGTATGAGTACATTGGACAAATGAAAAACTTTGCTTAAAGGCTCTGAAAGTCCTGTCGTAAAAAAACATTATCCCCCTTTACAACATTTTCCAAATTTGCTTAACCGTGATATCCCTTTTTCCTCCTTTTATCTTTCACTTTTTATAGAGGCAGTGGTTGGTGAAACAAATTTAGAAGGAATACTTGTCTATCTCTCTCATTTTACAAATGAAGAAACGGACCAGAATTCTCGTGTTTTGCACAGAACACAGCCATTGCTAGCTGTTGGCCTCTGAGACTGATAACGAGTCTTGACCCCCTATAGGACCCCTCTTTGGATATCCTACAGCATAGGCTTATGTTTCAGTGGGCCCCTGAAGGACGATTTTATACTTAGCAAGACTTGTTGGACCCAAAGCTCATGCTTGTGGTAAGAAACTCAAGAAATCCTGGCAATAGAACAAGAGCCTGACCTCACAGAATTCCTGGCTCACATTCCAGAATGATCCCGACAAATCTTATGTTCCACGTAACTTGCAGCAGTGTTTTTGCATTTTGAAAGCAGTTCTTCTGAGGACTTCCACTGCTTCTCTTTTCAGTAGAATCAGACCATTATGGTTTCAATGCGAGATCCGTTTGTTAACTCTTCAAAAAGGATAAAGAGGAAAGCTTTAGGCTTGTTAGGTTAAGAAAAGAAAGAAGCATTTATAAATGTTACTTCCGGGGGAAAATGGTGGTTAGAACGTGCTTCTGAAGAACAACTTGATATTATCTAAGTACCTATAATGATTAGTTGGAAACCACTCCTTTTCGTGCCTCCCTTTTTAAGACGCCATTTTGTTTTTCCAAAGAACGGTATTTGACATTGTCAACTCAATGAATTCTTTGCAGCAGAATGGCTGCAGTGTTCAAATAATATGGATTCTCATGCTTTAGGTGGAGGTGACAGGGAAAGAAAGAAACTTAGTGACTTCTAATTAAAGGCATATACTTTCTCTCATAACTGCAAGGCCACCTGAGACAGCTACATTAGCAATGATGTCCCAAGAATGTTCAACTTTTCAATCAGAATGTTCTAGAACCTGATTTCTATCTAGTTGGACTTTCTTCAGTGCATTCAAAGCTTAGCATTCCCATTGTGGTGGAGAACACTGGGCAAAGTATAAGTCACGGGGCAGCATCTGTTCTTTCCGTGGTGTTCTCCCACCAAATTAAACTTCCTCAACTCGAGGTTTTCAGCAAGGCACTGTGTACCCATGTAAAGTGAGATTTCACATACAAGGTCAACAGAACTTTGTTTTCATAAACACTTCACATATTTCTATCTCGAAAATTCCTTAAAGACTTCATTTTATCTTGTAGCAGTGGTGGACTTCAAACGTGGGTGTTTTTGTAGAAATGTTTTATTTTTTAATCAAACATAGGGTGATTTTAACAAGCTATTTTCACAGCTGAGTTCCCAGTGCTGGAGATTTACGGTGTGTTTCATATGTTCTTACTTTGCTCTCTACTCCTGACTTGTTTGTTTTTTATGACACATCTGAATGCCTTTTTGTAAGCAAGACTCTCTTCTTGACATTGAACTGTGGGGTTATTAGTCTAAGGGTACATTACAGGGATCCTTAGTGAGGGGTTAAGAGACACGGTTCTGAAATTATTTTCTTTTCTGACCAAACATATGCATGGTGTTTTCCTCCCGTGGAGATATAACCCAGACTTCAATTTCTGAAAGCTTTGAGCAGTTAGGACTCTGGTGCTTTTGGTATTACCCATCTGATCCCCTCGAGACAGCCTCACATCATTATCTTCCAGCTGAACCCCTAGGTGAGAAAGATAAGAATTCTAAAGCTGAAGTCAAGAACTATAATGCCATCATGAGTCAGAATGTGTTATCGTAGGGCTGTCTTCTTTATGTCATGTGGTCGACATTTAGTGAAATTACCCCATGGCAGGAACCTTAAGTGGGTGAAACGGAGATGTCTTTATTGATGATATGTTAAGGCAAAATTGCTGTGTAAAGAGTCTTTTGAGTGAAGATTACAAATTATCTTCACTCCATTTAGCAGGGATATTGCCTCCAAAACAAATTATTTAGACTAATGCTGACACTGTCCAAAAAATGCCATGCTCCTTACTCAATAAAATGAGAATACATAGGAATATGTTAGCAATTGCTGGCATTGTGATTTCCTTTCTTAATTCAAAGTCATCATAGTTTTTCTAAAGTAAAGGAAAAGTATGATACTTCCCTAGATCCCGCCTCTAAATAAAAGTCTTAAAACTTTAAGAGTAATTCTAATACAAACATGGGTTATAGACAGTTTTGCTTATTGATAAATGATAGAATTGCTTTTAGACATTTCTGTATTACTAGATGAGTACTCTCTAGCACCATTTGACATGCTTATAAATTCCCATGTATTAAAATTCACGTATGAAATGAAGCTGTTATAACTTTCCTTTTCATTAGACTGATGCAAAGATGTCTTACTCTTTTCAACCTCAGAACTGGGAAATCAAACAAAGTAAAACCAAATAGATTAAAAAAAAATTCCATAATAATCACACATATATGGGTGAGTGGTAACTTTAAGGCTATAAGTCAAAGACTTTTTCTGAGTCTGCCTACATCCAGAAGAAATATTTTTCATTCCGTAGCCTTCAGTAAAGGACTGATGAGTCTATTTGGAGTTGGGCAAATGTCGGGTGTGGCATGAGTATGCAGTATGTGTTGTACTGAGATTCTAATGTCTATAACGAGCATCTTTGTATGAACAGTTTCTGATAGGAAAAGAAATTTGCTTATCAATGCAAAGAAATATATTGATATGTTCACTCCCCCCAATAATGGAATCGTAATTGGATTTCTGAAGGAACATGCAGAGAAAGCAATTTAAAAGTAATTCATTAATCAGAGATGACTCCAAATTCATGGAATAAAAAAATGAAGACATGTAGCCTTTGTCCATAAATACAAAAAAAAGGTCAATTTCCCCTAAATGTCATAAATTGAGGGGGGCTTATCTACTACAACATGTGACTCTTTGTAATGCTTCTCATTCCGCCATCACAGAATTGAAAGTTTTCTCTCTTTGTGTCAAGCATTTTTCTCTCCCCCGGGCTTTGAGTTGCAAAATCTTGAGGGATATACCAAATCTCAACAACTTAATCTTTATGTTTTTTATTTTTGTGTCTCTGAGAGAAGAAACCGGCCCTGTCTTTGTATGGTTTAGGGGTTAGAGAAGGACACAAGAAACATAGCATCCCTGTCCTTTGAGGTGGGAAAGGGAAGAGAATCATAACTCGGTGACTCACTGGCCACCCTGTGGCTTTGGCTGGTTACTTAATCACTTAATCATTATTGATTTCACCTATAGGATGCTATCATCAGAGTGCCCTGGGGATTTGATCAGATAATGCCTGTAACATCAGGATCCCAGCTGGGTTTGGAGATAAATTCGGCTGAGGTCGGTTTTCCTGATAGACTTGAGGATCCATCATATGGGATCAGAAGGATGGCAGCTGGATCAGCTCTGAGAGATGTGGATTTCGGGACCATCCCAGACCCATGATCCTAACGGCTGAAGCAGTAGCTTCATGGCGAGATTTGGGACAGTCTCTCTCACTCTCTGTCTTTCTTTGTGTATGTGAGTTTGTGTGCATACACGTTTCAGGGTTTCTCAACCACGCTACTAGGGACATCCTGGCCTGGAACATTCTTTGTTAGGAAGACTGTCCTATGATTGTAGGCTATTTAGCAGCGTCCTAAATAGTCGCCTAATGGGGAAATAAAACACATTGGGTCCCACTACTGATGTCATGTCATGACAACCAAAAGTATCCCCCAGTGGAGGAGGGCAGATTTGCCCTGGGTTGAAATCCGCTGCTCTGTGTGTGTGTAGGGGTGTGTGTGTGGGGGGGGTGTATGTATACATATGTATATGCATTCATGGATGTGTTTGTGTGTGTGGGCATGTACATATACATATACATAAATACACACACACACATATAAATTATTGGGGAGGAAAGTGGGTAGATTGCATTAACAGCCTTCATCTCTGATTCCTCTTCCCTGCCCTCTACCCTGTAACTTGACAGTTTCTCCCACGAGAGAGACAGTCTGCTCTCTTGACCTCTGACTCTGGCTCCTCTGTGTGTCTTGCTCAGGCCACCACTATGAGGAGGGGTTGATGGTTGCCAGTTTAGCTCCTCAGCTTATGAGGATGTGCATGTTTTCCCTTCCTCACACACACCACTATGATCTCCAAGAGAAGGACAGGACTGAACTAGCCCACTGGTCCCATGAGCAAGAAGAGAAACAAGACAAAATCCATCTAGCTTAGGTGCCTGAGTCAAGCCCAGCCTAGAGCACAGTCCCCAACCAATGCACCAGAGACTTGAACAAGCTCCACTGAGATTCATGGATCCCCAGCTAAACTTCAATGAGCAGACAGGTGACAAATAAGTATTTCCTATTGCAGCTTACTGGAGCTTCTGATGTTTTTGTTACACAGCAAAATGGACTGATACATGAGGGGAGGAGAAAAAAAGACCAAAGAAGCAGAGGAAGAAACAGTATTTTGAAAGGAGAACCAGGGAAGAGAGAATATCACAAGCCAAGAGAAGAGGCTTGATAATGGAAAAAGGACCTGCAGGGTGTTACTTGGGCATCACTTTAACCTTGATAGGAAACATTTCGGTGGAGTTGAGCACTGGAATTGGAGCAAAAGTCAGGTTCTAAGAGAGGGAACAAGCGATGAGTCAATTTAAATGGGATTTGTAAGCTGTTCTTACCTAGAGATTGGGTAAGGAAGAAGAGGTTTCAGAAAGATATGTAGACAAAGAGCTGTTACTAAGAAATGAAATGGTGTCATGAGCAGTGTGTTTGATTTTTATTTACCCAAGGACATGTTTAGGCAGGGGCCTAAATGATTTGGTTTTCCAGGTGTCTCCAAAAGCATATGGGACCATGATAGCCCCAAATACAGGGGCCGAAGGTGGTTGTGACTTCAGGATCTCCCAATCAGCACTGGGAGGAGAGAGAAAGGTTGAACTATTACTTAACTGACAACATACAGGGGTCTTACCCATTGCAAGTGGCTCCTGATAGCTTAGTTGAGTGGGAATTTGGCTGTACCACCTCAGCTTGGCCTGTGGCGAGGTTGCCACTCTTCCCCAGCACCTGGAGAGAGAGGGCCTGTGGGACTCCTCAAGGAAGGTCATCTGACCCCGTGGTGCTCTCTTTTCCCTTTACCTCATTTCATCCCATCTCTGATTTCCCTCTGTTTTCGCTTTTGCAGGATGTACATGTGAGGGTTAGGGAGTTTTTTGAATCATAAGTCCCTCTCATCCTTGTTTTTCATTTGTTTTGGTCAGCTTCTCTCTGTGCTGGGCTGTCTGACTCCCTTTACTAGACTGTACCCTTCTTAAGTCATGGTACTCTGTCTTTCCATCCTTGAACCATCAGCTTGTAGTGGAGACTTTTAGAGGACTAGGCAGTAAATAGAAGGTTAACTATTAAAGCGTGAGTTTGAGGAGATTGTAAACCCATCCTTTCCGTGAGTAGAAAATAACTTGTTGGTAAACTCATTGGATCTATCTAGGAATGCAGTAGGCATTGAAAATGACAAGAGATCAGTGTCACTCTAGACAGTTGGCTGTGGCTGGATGTGCGTGGGGCTTTCAAGCTAGCTGCTAGTTGGGCAGTGGGGCATTATACATCTTCAGTATTTGTTTATATCAGGAGGAAGAGGTTCACAAAGGACAGAACACTTCATCAAGATAAGGATCATTTATGGGCAACAGATACTTGTTACTCACAAGTTCCAATGGAAAACCCAAGTGGATTCCAGCCAGAGTGTTACTATTGCCACTCACTGTGAATATCAAGGCTCATGTTTAAGGCTGATTAATTTTAACCATCTGATAAATTTTGGAGAGTGTATTGATATTTCCTGAAAATTCAATAACTCATCAGCTTTTTTTTACCAGAGGGAGTTTTTATGATTCTTTCTTTGAATAGATTATCTTTTATTTATTTCATGTCAACCTAAGCACCTTGCTGTTTTTAAAGGGAATTGCCTGCCCCTTATGTTCATAATCATGTATGTGGATTTTAGTGCACATATTTTCAGAGAATGAATTAACTCATATTTCTAGAATAAAAGAAGAGATCTTATCCCTAATGGGAAATAATATCACATTAACTGTGTCTAAACGGGAGTGTGTTTGTTTTTGTATTTTAAGATATATAGTATATGTAATTATTTATAGATACTCATTGTAGAAGACAAATATCTCTTTGCGAAGTCCTACATGGGGCTTTAAGTGAACAACAAAGAAACTTAGTAGATAACAGTGAGAAGGATAAAAGATATAGAGATAAAGGCACACCAGCTCATTCTCAGGGCTTTCAAATGGTGCATACAACAGAGGGTTTGCTATCCATACTGTGGATGCTTCCACCCCTTTCTCTTTTTATGATCATCATCACCCTGGTTCCTTAAAAGGTTGAAGCTGTTGACACAGTGCCAGGCACATAGTTCAGACCCAGCAGGTGTCTGCATGGAGGAATCATGGAATGAACATGTTGTGAGTGAATGAATCATGGCAGCTCATTCCCAACTCCTCCGTTATTTCTTGCCTGACTTCCCTCTCAACCCTAGCTCACTGCAGTAGGACCCTTGTGCATCAGCTGGGATTTATTGTAGGAAAAACACCAAGTATTTCAAGCAGAAAGGGATTTAATCCCAGTACCAGCTGGTATTGGTACCAACTGCTGAAAGGGCTGGAGGAGTAGGACTCAGCATGCCACTTGTACTATTGAGTTCGGGAACTCTCTGAGCTGGGATGGGGATGCTGAAAGCTACAAGCCACTGTCATGGTTGCTCCTTGATAACCACCTGCCTCTTGTGACCTGGCAAAGAGACCCAGTCAAAGCAGCAGGACAAGGATCTCCACCTGCCTTCCATGTGTCATGAAAGGGTAGTGAGTTGTAGAATGTAATTCTCATCAGTGCCTGCCTCAGTGCCTTGTAGACATGCAAATCTTCAATAGAAGTTGGTGAAAACGAATTTGTCTGATATTCTGCAGATTCCGGGTTTGTCTTGCTGGAATGTTTATTGTAAATCTCATTATTTCTTCTCTAAGTTGATTAACTTATTTGATTGGACCTAAAATAACAACAAGGAATTTATTACTCATAGGGTAATATTCAGGTGTTCTAAGGACCACGTGGGAAAATTGTTTGGAGGTTATTGTCTTTATTTTAGGGAGGTTTGAACCAAAGTGTCTGGATTGAGTTTGCTCAGTAATTACAGTTGAGATCAAATTTAACTGGGATAAATTAAATAATAACCTCTGACCAGGAAATAGCAGTGGGAACTGCTCACGGTGTTACATATTTGGGCCACAAAACCATTTTGACCCAATGGGTCTTTTAGTTACTTAGAGAACCACAGGCCGCAATCAAACTCAATTTCAGTCTCCCTCTCTCATTTATTTCTCTTTTTCTCATCCCTGTGCCCCCATTTATCCAAGGTGGAGTGCTTTACTGCGATCTGTAGAGAAATATACCTGTTAGTTACTGATAACTGACATTTTCAGCCAGCAAAACCAAATTCACCACTGCAGTCTCAAATCTATATCACCTTTCTTTAGGAATAAAAACTCTTTTCCTAGTCAAATTACTGAAAATTGGCTCTTTAGTATTTTCAGATATTAAGGGTATCGTATTTGGTAAGCAATTATGTATTCCATGTATGTTTAGCTATTAATTAATATGCCTCCTAGCATTGTACAGATTTCATAAAATAAAATCTGCGAGAAGTGTTCCCTTGTGAAAAGCATTGGGAAAACCTTTATGCTTTTACTTAATTAGTTTGACGATAAGAATTGCTCACTCACGGGAAAAACGCCAGAGTCTAAGGAGGAAGTTTATTCCGATGGCTTGATCATTACCTTTTCTTTCTAAAGGAGTCCGATCTATTGAAGGTTGACACAGCTAAAATATTCGTAGAAGACT
Source organism: Lontra canadensis (assembly GCF_010015895.1). Taxonomy (NCBI): domain Eukaryota; kingdom Metazoa; phylum Chordata; class Mammalia; order Carnivora; family Mustelidae; genus Lontra; species Lontra canadensis. Next base: position 9,167,382 of record NW_022631007.1, on the reverse strand, counting down.
AAACCCACAGGGCTTGCACGATTGAGAACTCAATGTAACTCTGAGGAACGGGAGATACCAAATGCATTTTAACCAGTGCCTTTCAAAGTTTACAAATAGGCCAGTGCTTTCAGCCAGTATTAAATTCGTAAAGCCGTACTGGTATGAGTCAGGTTATAGCTGAAAGCAAGCAGCAAGACGGAGTCACAGATGGCCAGCAATGGCTACTGATAGAACAAAAAAGAATGAGCCTCTAAGAAATCTCTTCTCACTCCCATTCCTTTGTTTTCCTTCTGAGTATCTAACAGTATGAAAATCAGAGCTCTTTTTACTATCTGATATGAAGTTGGAATTGAGTTATCGGACAGACTTTTTTTTTTAAGATTTTATTTATTTATTTGACAGACCGAGATCACAAGTAGGCAGAGAGGCAGGCAGAGAGAGAGAGGGGGAAGCAGGCTCCCTGCTGAGCAGAGAGCCAGATGCGGGGCTCGATCCCAGGATTTGACCTGAGCTGAAGGCAGAGGCTTTAACCCACTGAGCCACCCAGGTGCATGTCAGACAGACTTTCAAGAGTCAAGATAAAGAATCTCCTGAGAAAAATCCGGAAGTCCTCCCTGCCAGCAGTACTTTGAGTACAGAAAGGCAAAGGGATATATTCTGGTGCCTCTAATACTATAAGCTGGGCCGAGTTTATAAAGATAAACAGAAGAGGACCGGGTCAAAGATGAATTCCTGTAAAGATAAGGAAACGGTCGATTTCAGTCAGGGTTCCCTGGAAAGGGTGACCCGGCTTTCGGCAGTTACCCAAGAGGGTGAGCGCATGAGGCTCCCTCAATTTTTACTTCTGTTTGTGACAACAGGATGCAATTAGAGTGAAGGGCTTGGTGTGATTTCGAAAAACTACAATAAAATTCTTACGTATTGAGGCACCGACGCTACGTATTTGGGCTCATTTCTGTGGTATCAACTTCCTTTCTCTAATGATGGGAAGTTGTTTTTTTGTTTTTTGTTTTGTTTTTTAATTTTATTTATTTATTTTGACAGGGAGAGAGAGAGCACACAAGCAGGTGGAATAGCAGGTAGAAGGAGAGGGAGAAGCAGGTTCCCTGCAGAGTAAGGAGCCTGACATGGGGCTTGATCCCAGTACCCTGGGATCATGACCTAAGGTGAAGGCAGTTGCTTAACCAACTGAGCCACCCAGGCACCCCTAATGATGGGAAGTTTTGAGAATAAGAGACTGTTTCTTATTGTTCAGGGGCTCCTGCGTTTACGAAGGGGACATATTCTGTCCACACTTTTATTTCATCACAAGGACCCCCATTGTCTTATTTCTTTACCTTCCTCTCCCTCATTGCTGAGAGTGTTGTGTCCTTTATCACGGTGCCCTCTGGGCCTGCCACATGAGAATTGCTCAAGACATGTTTTCAAAATGAAGACATGAACAGGAGAAAAAAGAAAACCTTGCCAACCTGGCCCAGATACCTTGGCTCTCCTAGGTACCCACCTGTTCCATTAAGAATCTTTGTAACCCGGAGAAAAGATAGGCAGTTTAGAGGCTCCCAAGTTTATTTGCAAGAAGCTGTTAGTGAGAGGAGCTCAGCTCAGCTCTGCTCTGGGGGGTTAGTTTTTACACTTGGCCGTGGTCAGAGACCTCATGGATGGAGAGGACCACAGATTCTTCTCTGGGATTTGGGCCCAGGGCAGGACACTGTGTGCACGCCTGACTGTCGCTCTCTGTTGCCAGTGGGCTGTTAAGAAAAATGCTATAAAGCAGACAGCTTTGAGTCAGAAACATCTGAAATCCAAATCCTCATCGTCTTCTTGGCGGTGAGGCCGTGGCAATTTTTCTAGCTTCACAGAGTCGGTCTTCTGTGGCCGCACGACTATTGTTAATGACATTTTAAAAATTTAAATAAGGACTGAAAACTTGGCTTTTGAATGTATCTCTGTTGTAAATATTTCAGGTCATGACAGACCGAGAATTAGGGTGTAAAGGACAAAACCCTTTTGCATTCACTTTCTTTAGTTTTTGCTCAGATAATATACAGATGGTGTGTGTATGTATGTGTGTGTGTTTTAAGGAGAAAGAGAAACTTGAGAGACAGCAGACTTGGTTACTCAATGGTGAGTGTTTCTGAGCAAATTGTTATTGATGGATTACATTCATACCGAGAAGGATAGAAATCACAAGCGTCCAGCCCCATGGATTTCCACAAAACCAACCCACTCAAGCAACTGGTCCTGGGATCAAGAAATAGAATCTTATGACCTTTGCCAGAGTCCTTCCATGTCCCTTTCTGTCACTATCAGTCACTCCCTCCTGAGACTGTAGGCACTATTTTGATTTTTAACAGCTTAGATTGGTTTTGCTGGTTTCAAACTACATAGAAATGGAATCCCACAGCAAATAGTCTTTTATGCCTGGTTCCTTTTATTTAGCATCATGTCCTTAACAGTGACTTCAAATTATGCAGGGCCCACCGCACCCCATGCGAAGAATGCGTCCATTCTCTAGATCATGATTGATTTTTGTTTTTGTTTTGTTTTTGTTTTTGGTAACAGATATCTGGTGTGATAATCATATCACGATCTCGGACTGTTCCCACAGGGAGAAAACACCTAATGTAATCTGATAGGCCCATCATCTAGAGGATTTGATCAACGTTGAGGGCGACGTGTGTGTCTCAGAGTGTGAAACCTTAAATACTCCAGCTGTCTTCTTGACTTCCCTGCTATTCCTTCTAGTTATTTGAGAAGCTAAAATGTAGTGTTCATTCTGACAGCAGTTTGTGGTTGGAAATTGCATGGTGGGCGTTGGCTGCCGTCTCAGTGTGCGTGCGTGCATGTGTGTGTGTGTGTAAGAGAGATAGAGAGAGCTCACTCATACATGCATGCGTCATTGTGCTGGGATGGAAAGAATGTCATGTACATGCAGATGGTCTGCGGATTCAAAGCTCACAACCCTGAAAGACGGTACTTCTGTTTAGAAGAGTAATCCTTTCAAACGCTACGTCTAAATCACCGTCTCTGTCTTGCTACCCACACCAGGAGGCTCTAATTGGCCTCTTTAGCTAGTACATCATTTGTACTTATTGTTTTGTTTCAGTACTATTTGTTTTGTTTCAGTCAGTAAGGCCTCAGCTAAGTTTTTTGCAGAGGTGAAGTATGTTTCCTCTGTGTTAGCCATTTTGTCATTTAAATTCTCTCTGTTGTACTTTTTTTTTTTTTTAAAGATTTTATTTATTTATTTGACAGACAGAGATCACAAGTAGGCAGAGAGGCAAGCAGAGAGAGAGAGAGAGGAATGGAAGCAGGTTCCCTGCTGAGCAGAGAGCCCAATGTGGGGCTCGATCCCAGGACCCTGGGATCATGACCTGAGCTGAAGGCAGAGGCTTAACCCACTGAGCCACCCAGGCGCCCCTCTCTGTTGTACTTTAATGAAACCTTTAAAAACAGTACAAACTTAAGCTTATAGAAAGTGCAAAGAAGAAATCATCTAAAACAACTTATCTTTTAAAAATAAAACATGTTATTTTTCCCCTGGTCCACTGTATTTTTGAATCGGTTCTGAATTTAAATGTAAATAAACAGCTCAAAAAGTATGTGGATTATAGTCTATAAAATATTGGCTCTTACTTTTAATGTCATTGATCTGAATGTAATTGTCTGTTTTTGAAATAAAAGACAATTTTCCCCTGAATTGATTTTTTAGAAGCTACAATCAGGTCTTTTGTGAAGGCCTCCTCATGTTCTTGCTAATTTCATGTTTGCCTGATTTACACTAACATAAGGATTAATATGGTTTTGTATAAGACAGATCCAGTAGAATTGAAATGAACTGTGTGGTGTGATAAGCCACGTATCTCATGACTAACTGAAGGACAGAGGAGATGCTTGACTGGTAGAATTTGCTTTTCCATGTATGTCACATGTTATGAGTGCTATTGAGATGTAAATACGTGTTTTTAAGCAATGTTTCTTTATAGGTATCTTCGAACTGCCATTGGGCTGACATTTCTACCAGAGCCAGTCAAATGACGCTAAGGCTTCTAAAATGTTTCAGGGGGCGCCTGGGTGGCTCAGTGGGTTAAGCCTCTGCCTTCGGCTCGGGTCATGATCTCAGGGTCCCGGGATCAAGCCCCACATCTGGCTCTCTACCCAGCAGGGAGCCTACTTCCCCCTCTCTTTCTGCCTGCCTCTCTGCCTACTTGTGATCTCTGTCAAATAAATAAAATCTTTAAAAATAAATAAATAAATAAATAAAATATTTCAGAATCTGAGTGCCATGACTGATCGGCCATCCAGCCATCTGTTCAATCCAATCCCACACATCTTAGTGAACACCTCTCAAAAGTACAAGGCAGGGACTGCAAGAGTGAATTCAATCGCTTTCTTGGCTTTAAAGAATCCTGCTCTCAGGGCGCCTTGGCGGCTCCATCGGTTAAGCATCTGCTTTTGGCTCAGGTCATGATCCTGGGGTCCTGGGATGGACCTCGTGTCGGGCTCTCTGCTCAGTGGGGAGTCTGCTGCTCCCTCTCCCTCTGTCCCTCCCCTGCTCATGCTGTCTCTCAAATAAATAAAAATCTTTAAAAAAAATAAAGACTTGTGTTCTCACAGAGGTCAGAGAAATCTAGAATTAATCTTTTCAAACATCTTCTCATGAACTTCCTGAAAGACTGGGGAAGTCACATCAAAATCGTGTGATTGTTTCCCCCTTTTGCATGAAGACAATGCTTGCTCTTTGTTTTTCATGAGGATATGTAGTGTGAAGATGGGAGAGATGTGTACACAAGAGGCTTATTATTTTCTTTAAGTTATCTGTATCAGGAAAATAATCACATTAAACCAGATGCAATTATCATGATTTATTTGCAGAAAAACACGATACATTTTTAAATTTAATTTCACTTGCTAGGGAGCTTTGTCTGAAGTTGTTTAAAGAAAGAGAGAGAGAGATTCAAAGCCCAGAAACAAGTAGAAGAAGAAAACATCTTTTTAAAAAGAAGTGACTTGATTTCCTACTGGCATGAGCCATCTCCTTTGAACTACTAAGGAAAATAAAGCAATATTTTTCTTGGGCCATATCCGAAGAGAGAAATGAGCTGCTCACTAGCTCTGAATTATGCAGCTTTAATGCACTAGGGAATGTGAATGTGTGCTTGTCTGAAATAACTCTAGAGTTAATGTTCTGCATTCATCTGACATGCCATGTCATGTTGGAGTCGGCCACTGGGTCCCCATCTTGCCCTTTGTTCTCAAAAGGTTTGCCATCTCTGTTCTGAGTTCAGTGAATCCTTTTTTTTTTCTTTTTTAATGGATATGAAACAAATGTGCTGGTGGTTGAGAATGGGTTGCCTGAGCTTTGCTTCAGGGTCTGAGTCTCCTCTACATTTGTTATTAATCAGGAACATAATTATATTTGGAGCGAGGAAAAGAAATCATTTATCATGGCAGGCCAGGATGAGAGAGCCCCGAATCATAGGGCTGTCAACCTTCCAGCTGAATCAAATCATTACTGCCAGCTCAATCATTTTAGGTTAACCTGGAGGCAAAATGGAGACTTGTCAACACCATTACCAGTTAGAAAGGAAAGATTTTTTTCCCCCCACTCACTGGCATGATGAACATGTAAAAATGCCCCCAGATGGATATGCCAAGAGAGTAGTTTTACTTCCTTTGCAATGATGGCCATGTGGGTGTGGAATAAAGAGTAAGGAGAGCAAATAACACAGGAGGTGGTTGGTAGCAGGAAGGCAAATATTCAGGTCTGACCTTGTACCCTCTTATCCCCGAGAGAGCCAGTGGCATGACCGGGGAAGCCAGACACCTTCATCGTGTGGAGATCTAGTTTGGAGCTTGTGTGGTAAGCTATTACTATCGTCATAAACACTGGGGCTGTGTCAGCCAGCAGAATGTAAATATTTAAAGGATCTGATTGGCAGTGAGCGGTTTCAAGAGCCTTCTGTTTATAATCATTCACTGATGTAAATGTTTCCTATTATATAGACAGCATGTGGTAGGTTACTGAACTTCACTGCTTGGGCTAAAGTAACACGAAGAATGTAGAAATCTGGCAGCCAGGGAATGCCTTGGCTACTTTTTCAATATCCCGCCAAGCTTTCACATGTTGCTGTCATGATGGTTGCCCCCTAGCAGGTCCCATGTGGTGTTGGTGTGTTTGAGTTAACGCATGTGACGGAGGGTTGTAGCAACCTGAATTTCCTTAGACTGCTTGCTTGGCTTCATAGGCAGAGATCGTACATTTGCTCTGAACAGATAACCTTTTGGTCTCAACAGCTTCTGTAGGTCAAGTTCACTTCCATTGGAACAGAGATCTTCTCATAGCAGAATCATTTCTGGTAATCACCAAGGGATAACAAAATACCCATGTATTTTGACTGCTTCCCCAAAGAGATGGTTCTGGATTAAGTACTGGTATCATGCTTCTCACTTATATTTTATTTTATTTTTTTCAAAGATTTTATTTATTTGAGAGAGAGAGAGAGGGAGAGAGAAAGCAGGGGAGGGGCAGAGGGAGAATCAGACTCCCCGCTAAGCAGGGAGCCCAATGTGGGACTCTAGCCCAGGACCCTGGGATCATGACCTGAGCAGAAGGCAGACACTTAAGGTACTGAACCACCCAGGTGCCCCCTCTCTTATTAATTTAAATGATGACACTTTGTCCCTCATTTTAATTTTGATTGCATCAAGTTGTCCACCTTCATGCTCGTGTTGATGCCAACCTTGATTCAGCTTTTGGGCAGAGACTCCAAGAACCCCTTTCCTTATCTAATTTAACATACTATTTGCTGGTTACCTCGGATCTCATTTTTCTTCACCCAGTCTGGGCAGCAATGGATTGTCATGTAGCTGAGGAATGTTTCCTGACCTTGTGCTCTCTGTGTGGGTGAGGTGGGCACTCTACCACTTGCTAGTGGGTGAATAATTGATTATTGGATGAATATTGAATATTGGATGAGTAAATGATTAACTGGCTGGGGCCCATGTTATCAGAGAATAAGATTCAGTGGGACCACGGAAAGGAATGGGTTTTCGGAACAGCAGGGCAGAGATTGTGCAATGGGGCCCCATTTCCTCCAGTGAGCCTGTCCCAAATATGCCATCCTCAGTGCTCTTTCCTTATCTTATTTCGTGATTTTTATTGGTTGTACCATTTCCCTGTTTTATGAAATTGCATTTGCAGTGTTCAGTTTCAAGAGCTTCATGTCTATCAATATATAGGTGTCAATTTCATAAAGAATTTTTGGAGCGCCTGTTCGTTTTCTATTGCTGCTTTAATAAATTACTGCAACTCTGTGGCTTAAAACTACACCCATTAATTATCGCACAGTCTTAGAGGTCAGAAGCTCTGGTGGGCATGGGTGGGCCTTTGGCTTAGGGTTTGATAAGCTTGCGATCAAGCTTGTTGGCTGAGCTGCAATCTCAGCTTGGAAAAGAATACACTTCAGGGTTGTTCAAGTTGTTGACAAAGTTCAGTCCCTTGCAGTGGGAGGACTGAGGTCCTTGTTCCTCTCTGGCTATCAGCCAGAGTCCCTCTCTGCCCCAGAGGCCACCTGTATGCCTTCTCACAGAACCTTGCCCATCTTCAGACCAGAGGTAGTGCTGGAATCCTTCTCATGCTGCAAATTTCTCTGACTTTCCCCTTTGCCGCTGTGAGAGAACCTTCTCTGTCAAAGGGCTCATGTGATTAAACCCATCTGGATGATTTCCCTTTCTTCAGGTCACCTAGTAAGTAACCTTAATAACGCTGGTAAAATCCCCTTCGCCTGCAAAGTAACATAATGGCTGGGACGGCATTGGGGAGTGAAGTCAGGGGTCCCTCTGACAATTAGCCTTCTGCTTTTGGTGCGGTGTGGGTGGGGGTGGGGGGAATTCATACCAGATTAACTGCAGGGAGAGTTGTTCCTTTGGAATATTTAGCACTGTACTTTCCTCCACACCATGTCATGCCTCCTTGTCAGCATCCCAGTCCACTTTTCAGCCACTTCCTTCCAGAGTCTAAAAGGCTCCGAATCACGAGCTGACTTGAGCAGTTATGCCTCCTTATGGTGACATTCCAGGAACCTCTGGTCTTGACTCTGTAGCAGCTCTGGACTTGGAGATATCATCGTGGGATCTCTCAGAGAATACCAGGGCTGCATGCCCCCATGTTCATGTGAGTTACGCTAACAATTTTGAGTTTTCCTCATTTGATTAATTATCGTTGAGATTCCCGCTAGATGAGTCCTAGTGGGAAAGTGTGTCCCTGTGTCCATGTGCGCTGCGGTCTCCCTAAACTCTCCTGGCCTTGAGAATTCTGTGGTATTTCTCCTGAGCTAGTTGCAAGCGCTTCCGCTTTTGGCTGCATTGCCCTGTCTGTCCCGACAGGCATCATCCTCTGCATACACCATCCCGCCACCTGTCGTCTGTCCGGCATTTAACTTGATGCAGTGTGCGCTCCTTGCCTTCCCTGGATGAAGTAAACACTTTTCAGGGCAGGCACTGAAGTGGATTTATAAACTAGAAGTCTTATTTTGTAATTTAGGGCCAGGAAGCTTAGGGGACCCCATATGGCACGTTCTCCCTGCTGCCGTGATTCATCCTGCTGCTGCCCAGAGGTCCTTCCTAAAATACCATGTGCATCAAGACGCTGTTGCTCTCCCCAGCTTGTCAGTGGCTCGTCGTCAGCTGCTAAATCATCCCCAAGACTCCTGGACAGCTCTAGTTCTCACTGTTTCCTAGATTAAAACCTCGACTACAACCAGCTTTTCTCTCAGTGTTTTCTCTTGTACTGCTTCTGAATCTATTCTCTATCTTAGGAGCGTACATCGTATGATGCATTGTAATTATTTGCTCTTCCCTGTGAGATTCCAAGCTTCTGAAAACACAGTCACTGTGCCTTACCTCCCTTTGTCACCTGGGGGTTTGTATCAGCCCGCCATGCCTAAGTACTCAGAAAGCATTGGCTAAACTGATTTGAACACGCCTATTAAGAGATCATTTAATAAATATGTATTGAGTCCCTACTGTGGTCCCGCACTCTGCCAATGGCTGAAAGATGAGAGGCGAACAGGATGTGCCATCTGGCCTTGAGAAGATCCTGAGTTCCTGGAGAAAGACGTGGGCTCACTTGTTCCGTGACGAGAGCTCTAAGCAAGGTGTGCGTGAGGTGTGAGCACAGAGGTCAAAGCACCCTATTCCACCTGGTGGGCTAGGGGAAGACTGGGTAGGCAACTTGGAGGAGGTGACATTTGGACGGTATCTTGAGATGAGGGGGCATTCGCAGAGTGAGTCATTGCAACAGAATGGGGGATGGGAGAGCCATTCTGGCCCAAGAACACAGATATGTGCAAGCGTAGATGTATGTAAGGGGATGTGCCATCAAGGCAATGGGCTCAATTTATTAGAACCTGTGAGCCAGTTGTAAAAATAAGGCTGCAAGGGTAGGCTGAAGCCAGATTACAGGAACCCTCAAATGCCTTGAGTTTTGCACAGTAGACCCTGAGTGGCCATGAAAGGCTTTTCGGGAAGTAATGTGTGATGAGATTGATAGTTTATCCTTCTTCCTTGATTCTTTCACATGAGCATGGGAAGATGATGATTTGCCTGAATGTTGGCCCGGCAGCTGGCTGCCTGCATCTGTGCTCTTTGGTGACCCTGCAGTGTGGCCCTAGAGGGGAGCCTGAGGGAGTGGAGGGAAGAGTGGTCATGGCTGGTGGAAGCTGGTTCTGCCTCACTACTCCCCCGCCAACCCTTGTTTCTGGCTGCCCACCTGCCCGGGGCTGAGCTCCCTCACTTCCTCTGGAGAGGGAGAATCCTGCTGGACCCTGACTCACAGCTTCCACGCCCACTGCTCCTTATCCATCTCCTTCCTCTGTGCCTCCTGTAGTTTCAGCCACGTTGCCCTGCTCTGGAATATCTGACGCAGTGTCTGCTTCAAAACCCTCTTTTCTTCCTCCACAGTCCCCTGGGGAAACAATAAACACTTGATAGATTTCAGTCACTTGGTCTAGGGTCTGTTCTTTCAACTTCCAGATTTACTAATTCTTGAAAGAACACAGAGAGGAAAGTTTGTCTTCTCTTCTTTCTTTCCATGCCACTATTTATCTCTTAAGTGGAACAAACTGAGAAGCTGAAAATCCCTAAGAAACCCTCTACTACCCCCTTGTCTGCCACATGACTTGAGTATCATGGGCACTTGCGTGGAGGAAGTTGGGGAACCAGTGATAAAAACGAAGCTGGAAGCAGAGTGGAGAAAATGACCGATGCGATCAAAGCAGGAGGAAAGGGCTTCAAAGGAGGTACTTTTACGAAACCTCTTTAGAGCTCTTGTATCTTTTGCTCCTCAGAGGATATATTCTTGGCAATTTGAAAAACCGTTTTAAGTATATGTAGTAAAATACATATAGTAAAACACATGCTCCATCCTTGGAAAATCTCATGAAATCGGGAAAATAGAGATAATGAATAACTATTTTGAGTGCAACAAGCCTTATAGCAGTCATGACAAATAAGAAATGTCCCCAAGAGACTTTTCTTAGGCTAAAGTAGAATTCCAGAGCCTGTCCTCCATGGATCCTCACTTAGGCTCACGCTCACCGTGGGCTTTGACTTATAAACGTGCTTTGACTTCTGATTTATGATAACTTAGAAAACACAACAGCAACAATGACCAGAAGTAGGTCCTTTACATAAACTCCTTTTTGTAATTTCCAATTTATTTTGTCTCTTTATATTTTAAACTGGTGCTCCCACAAGCACTTGGTATTACAAACAGTTCTGCGTTGGAAACTTAACATGACTTGTTTTGTTTAGTGATGATATAAAAGCATTTTTATTTAAACTACTCTTACTCACCTCGGCATTTCCCCCCAATTTTCCTCATTATTTTCAGTAAAGTGGTATTCTTCTCTTTGTAAAAATAAATAAATAAATAAATAAATAAATAAATAAATAAATGAATAAATAAAAATGGGGGAACAAGAATAAAAAAGTCATTTTGACATGATGTGAATGTGCATTTAACCTGGTAATTAGCCAGTAAGATGGGTTTTTCTAGTTTTACCTCCCTGGAAAAACAGACTCCATATCAGCACATTTCATATTATGTTACAGAAAGAAGGAGTGTTTGACTGGGTCCCTATCTATTTTGCTTCTTCAGCTCCTAGCATGCTGTCTGGATTGGTCCTAGACCTTCCAGGACAAGGTCTAAGCTCTTTGGGTAACTGGTGGCACTCAGCACGGTAGACTGTGTGGAGTTATTCAGGAGTAACACCTTGAGGAATTAATGAATGTATTTTCCTAGAGTTGTGTATGTACATTTCTCAACACACATGGCTATCTTGGTTACAGATGTGATTCAAGTCACTTTTTAGGGTTTCATTATGGTTATACTTCAGAGTTAATTTAAAAATTAATGATTATCTTTTCCCTTAAAAGCAGTCCTTCTATGCTCATGGACACATGGTAGGCGTGACAGATGGGCCTGGCCTTTGTGAAAAACAGGAAAGAGACTACACGTTATGTAGTCTGTTTTACTAGAATACTAAAGATAAAATCTCCTAGTGTGTGTATTACATAATTACAAATTCTGCACTTTTAGTGCACGGATGGAAAAAATTTAAAAAGAACACATAGTCATTGAACAAAGTTTAGTGCCTGTTTTTTTCTTAGATTTCCTCCACAGCAAGCTCAGATCACCTTGAAATCTCTGTGTGTATGTTGCCATCCATTTATAGACTGTTGCTCATTTATAGAAAACAGAGTTGTTCATTGTTTTTTGTTTCATAATTCATTTACATCGTTTATCATCACAATTGTATTTCCAAAAGCTATTTGATATCCTTGACATGTTTTAGACTGGGGTAATCAAGTCACTTCTACCTTAATTAATTAAAAATAGGTAAATGCCTTCTGATCCTTGGGTTCTTTCGAGTCCTCCTTCATTGGAGAATTATGAAGAATCATGAGATTGTATTTATTTTTATTTTTTAAAAATTTTATTTAACTAATTTTTAAGTTAATTAATTTTTTTAGAGAGAGATTGAGCAGGGGGAGTGGCAGGGGGACAGGGATGAGAGAATCTTAAGCAGACTCCCTGCTGAGCACAGAGCCCAATGTAGGAGCTCCATCTCAGGACACTGAGGTCATGACCTGAGCTGAAATCAAGAGCAAGACACTTAACCGACTGGCCACCTAGGTGCACTCTGAGATTGAATTTAATGCAGGAAATTATTATCTCCTAAACTCACTAGTTCTCTGTACAAATGTGCACCAGTTTTGCTACAAAACAACACTGTTGCAAAGATACTGTAAAAAGCCCTCATGCTTGGTCCTGTTGTCTTGCTTGCTTCTCATCTTCTCTCCCTCCCCTCCTTCCTCTCTTTTCCCCATTTTCCACTTGTCTCCATTTTAAATTCCCTCTGTTGCTGCTCTCCCATCCTTCTTTTGTTACTGTTTTTCTTCCAAATTATCTTCGGAGCTGTGATCTGCTCCGATTTTCAGGGATGGGTCCATGTCCCAGAAAACCTAGACGAGTGAGAAGCTGTTGATAGAAATCAAATATCTTCCACATCATTAACTGAGCAGGCTATAGCATTGATGAAACTTCTTGTACTGTTTCCATAAACAGGTTTCACTATCATATTTACCATTTATAAGCCCCAGAAGACCTAAATGTAAATTTTAGTTTATCTGTTCGTAACGACTGATTTATGCTTTAATGATTTCTATTTCGGAGACATTGTAACAACAGCACATTTAATTTGGATGCTGCAGGGAGATGATAGAGCCCCATGAAAGAGAATGCGTATTTTCTTAATCGTGTGCAAATGATACTGTTTATATGGACTTACATGCTCTGATTTCCCTGGATCATTTTTCTAGCCTCTAAAATAAGAAATTAAGGTTTGATATAAACTTATTTTCTTTCAGCTTTATTTCTAATAGCCAGAGTGTTTACAAACCCAAACATTCTGGCTTCCTCCTAAATTGCCTTAAATGATAAACATATATTCACCAACTTAGGGCAAGTTATGCTGACTTTAATTTTGCTGAAATCCAGTTGACGGAGGCTCATTTGGATCTGCTGTAGTGTTTGTTGATTTCTCTAAAAGGTGATTTCAGTTCTCTTGCACTCCGTGATGTCTAGACTTCCTAGTGAATATTTATAAGGTAGTCCAGGGCAAGGTCTCTGTCTAACATAAGGGGATGGCATTGGCTCCATTAAAGACAGGAGACTATTGGTCTTGTCAGAAGACATGTTTATTTCAACCTCCAGCAATACAAAACAGGGCAAGGCATGAAGCCACAACCTAATCCTCCCATTTTCAGATAAAGCTTACTTTTTGCATTAAATTATCTTTTAAGCTGCCTATAGTTATTTGGTCAAATGCCAGCTTAAAGATGGCAGCAATTACCCAATTTGTGACGATAACCCCATTTTAGGTCCTGCAATTCAGTGTAAGCCCCTTGCAGAGTAGTGCTGTCTGTATTACAGCACTGGGGTGATAGGGAGGTCTTTGAAGCTTAGATTCTAATTTTGCAAGCTCTCTGATGCCTTTTAGAAGCTCCTTATTTTCCCCAAAGATCTTTTTGCACCCAGTTAGGATCCTTCCCACCTGATGAAAGTCCTGTCTCTGTGTTCACAGTAGCTGCAGAGCCAACATCAAGTTTGGGGAGTCCATTGGCTTGAAAATAGCAGAAACAAAACTGCCAAATCCATAAAAGTTTTTAATGTGGCAACTTTAAAAGAAAACCACAGCTAAAATGCCCATGAACTTGAAAGTCTATTACTAGATTTGAGCAAACATTTATAGTTTCGTATAAAGTTAGTAGACATCTGGACAATTAAAATTATAATAGTTAGGGGTGCCTGGGTGGCTCATTAGGTTAAAACCTCTGCCTTCGGCTCAGGTCATGATCCCAGGGTCCTGGGATCGAGCCCTGAATTGGGCTCTCTGCTCAGCGGGGAGCCTGCTTCCTCCTCTCTCTCTGCCTGCTTCTCTGCCTCCTTGTGATCTCTGTCTGTCAAATAAATAAATAAAATCTTTAAAAAAAATTATAATAGTTAAACTTGTAAGGTTTTTTAGATATTCCATTTCCAATGATTTATTTTCATCTCTTAGCCTATTACTGTTGTGAACTTTTATTTTTTTTTAATTTTTAAAAAAGATTTTATTTATTCATTTGACAGATAGAGATCACAAGCAGGCAGAGAGGCAGGCAGAGAGAGAGGAGGAAGAGGGCTCCCTGCTGAGCAGAGAACCTGATGCGGGGCTCTATCCCAGGACCCTGGGATCATGACCTGAACCGAAGGCAGAGGTTTTAACCCACTGAGCCACCCAGGCACCCTACTGTTTGGGAACTTTTAAAAAAGTATAGAAGGATGCCTGGCTCATAATGAAATAGTGAGTTGCTGTATTTGATTTTTTGACATGCCTAGTGCTAGACGGATGCACTCAGTCATATTATGCCTTAGAAAATGCAAATGCAGCTGACAAGAGAACATAATCATTATTTGTATCGATTTGTATATGATCCCATGGGTGTTCAGAACTAGTAAAGAATGATCCAAGATTGAGAATATCAAATGAAAAATTTCAATATTATGGCTGTTGTAGAAATTAAATTACTTTTTACTGGACTGTGTGAAAAATGTTTTCATCCATCGAAAAATAGTGTTTAGAAATGAAATGGGGAATTCTTATCATGGGGCCATAATTTATTCACCATAAACACCTTTCAGCCCATAGATGGCAATGGTTTCAAAAAGTTGTCTACGCTTATAAACTAGGAGATGCTGAAGAGTTTTCTCTTACTGTGGGTCTTCCTCAATAGCCTCTTCTTTCCTACCTAAATTATTTCTGAGTCAGAATTATAATTTCCTCCTGGGGGATTTAATCATATCAGTAGTTTGGCATGTCTATAGTTCCATGCACGACAGAAAGCTGTTTGAAAAAACAAGACAAAACATCACTGTATATATGAGGGAATGGCTATGGCCAGCTGGACTCCATCTGTTTTCCATTTTTCCCCATCTGTAAAATGGGATAATAATAGTATCTACCTCACAGAGTTGTAATTAAATGACACTCATAGAGTTGTTATTAAATGGCATAGTGAATGTGAAATTCTCAACAGAGGGTCTGAGGCTTATGTAGAACTCAGAAAATATTCAGCAGTAACTGCAAAAAAGCAATGGCAGCAACTACACTGGAACCTCAGTGAGAACGAGCCTCACTTGTGGCCAGTGTGTTACACTCACTAACATGGTGTGTAGCTTCGGGGATTCTAAAGTGCTAGAACGGACGGTTGCAGGTGGGAATTATAACTTCTCTCCTGGGGTCCCTTTAGAAAGAGTCCATCTGGTAGCCCATGGATGAAATCCTTCAACTCAGAGGTGCCTCTTGTTTCAAGGTTTTTCACTGTTTTTGTTGTTTTCTTTTTTTGCTTTTTAAAAAAAATTATAGTGAAAATGCATTGAAAGAACATAATTTTCTACTCCTCTTTAGTTTTGGTAATATTTATTTATTTATTTTTTTTTAAAGAACCAAAGGAAATTAAACATGATTACATGTGTTGATGTCCCTTTGCAGAATGGATGTCTAAATGTAGATGTGGATTTCTGAGCATTGCAACATATGAAACACATACCAGCCTGCCAAAATCCTCTCCCTGAGCCATATATAAATTGTTTGGGAAGGTTTGTACACACTTGTAATGAAGAGTCTGACTCCAATTTTTGATGTTTGACTGCTGACAGTGTTTGAGTCTCCCGCCTGCATCTGGGGAAGCTGATCAGGAAGCCCAGATGCTCCGTCCTCTGGTG
Organism: Lontra canadensis; assembly: GCF_010015895.1. NCBI lineage: Eukaryota > Metazoa > Chordata > Mammalia > Carnivora > Mustelidae > Lontra > Lontra canadensis. Next base: position 9,151,571 of record NW_022631007.1, on the reverse strand, counting down.
CCGTGGGCACCCACATTCGGGGTCCTCATCCTGTCCCAGCCCCTAAGTATTACGAAAACCTCAAGCCAGTTGCCCTTCCCTCCTCTCTCAAGTTGTCGTTTTGATGTCTGCCCTCCCCTCCCCACAAACATTTTATACCTTCTTGGTCTATGTGTGTGTGTGGGGGGGGTTGTCACCAGTCTCAATATTCAAAACAAATTTGGGGTGGAAGTCTAGTTTCATCCCATGGAGTGGCCACAATAATACTGGATATAAAGTTTACTATCAGAGCTTCTTATCTGCATTTTAGATGTATTTGCCTGTTCTAAATATTGTCAGAAGGAAATAACAGTGATAACAATAAAGTCCTTACTTTCTGATAAGTATTATATTAAGCCTTTAAGTGGGTTATTTCCTGTACTTCCACAACTGCCATTTGATCCATAATGTCCTATTTTCAGGGACAGAGACCCAAAAAGACTAAATTACAGTTTCAATGCCACGTAAGTAGTAAATGGCCAAGGTGGGATTTGAATCCAGGCGGTGTGGGTTCAGTACCTCTCTGCTCCATTGCCTTTACATTCGTATAAACCTACCATACAGTCTTTGTAAAGCATTTAATTGAGGAAATCATCTTTATCTTCCTCTTTTCAGCCCTCACATATTAAAAAAAAAGGTTATAGCACACATCCGAAGCTGTATACAATATGGTGGTCTCGAGCCAATTCTCATGCACGAGAACAGGGCTCCTTTCTCCCAAGCAGACACTGGTCCTGTGCCTAGCAGGCAACTGACAAATGTTTCTTAAAGTGAAATAATATGCCAGTATTTAGATATGAGTGTTTTCTGTCTTCTGGTTTTTTTTTTTTTTTTTCCTCTTGACTTCTCTTGTCAAATTATTGATTTGTGCTTGTGGGTGAAATGCTTTCAGAAAAATCAGTTGGAATAATGGAGGAGAATTTTTTAAAAAATTACATACTTAAAGGAATATGTCATTTTACTGATAAAACAGTAATGATATTTTAGGGCTTGGAATTCCATGGTAGTTTGTATTATAGGTGCTGGAATTACACCTGATTATATGTATCTATGATTGACCATCTGGATGGTGAGCCCTGAGAATACAAAGCTAACATCTTACAGAATTCTGCATCATTTACTGCACCTACAGACCTTCACACTTGGGCATTTCTCAGTAAATGTTCATTAAGTTGTTAAATTATGAAACTATGTCTAAAATGCATAGATTATACCTTGGAGACATGGCCACCAGATACCCTGTGGTTCCGTCTGCTTTATGCTTATCAACTCTGGTCCCTAAAGTAAGGCAGGACTATTTTCTCCACTGCCTGGAGCTTCATAGAGAGTAAATTCTAGAACTGTGACTCATTCACTGCCGTCAACATCACATCAACCATGTCTTCTGCCACTCTTCCTTTCTATCTGGAGTTGAGATCTTAAAACCCTAAGCTTATTGTCCCTGGAGAGGAAGATCTTTGAAATGTATTCAGCTGCTTATTTATTTATTTTTTTTCTAATAAACCTATCTGGAAATCCTTTGTTTTCAAAAAGATGGAATATGGGAGAAGAATATGTAGTTTTCCTACCTGACCCTGCTTTCCACCTCATCTCATCTAAAGTCTTCTCATTAAAGAAAGGGAAAACATTTTGATTATGGTTATTTAGGGACTAAAATTTAAAAGACATTTTAAGACTGGAGCTGGGGATCGTTAGTGTGAGAAAGATGTTCTGCCTTGAAGAGGAAAAGGACAGAAGGCAGGAGGGGAGTTCCAGGCAGAGTTTCTAGGCATTCCGAGAGGGAGGTGCTGGTGTGGGCTGTGTGGACTTTGGAACCAGACAGTCTGTCCTTGGTTGAAATCCTAGACTTGACTTTAGTGAAAGCAGCAGGCCCTTCTGTGGGCAAGTTACTTAACCCCTGTTGAGGGGAGGGTCTCTTTCTCTTCATCTACACAATGGAGGCACTGATTTTCACCTGCAGGGTTGTTGTGAGGAAGAAATGGACCCCAGTGGTCACAGCTGGCCCTCTGCCAATAATCCCTCCATTAGAACAGATCCTCATGTCCATGAAACACAACTGCCCTCACCCCTCCAGCACCAGATGTCATAGGGGCTAGCTCATGTTCAGACCCAGACACACTTTTGATTTCAACGAAGTCACAAAACTCTGTTACTCAGTTCCTCCATGAAGGAAAGAGAAACAATAAATTTGCTCTAAATACCTGTAGTTGACAGAATAACATAGTAGAAAGGAAGCTCCACATCATCCTGATTTAATTACTTAACAATTTTTGTAAAGGATGCTTGCCTTCCAGAGGATGTCATCTTGAGTCAAAGACAAGTGGCTGCATTCAGTACAGGTGGACAGTATAATTTTGTGGAATATGTTGGGGTTTGCTGCAAGCCATGCTGATGAATAAAGGGGGGGGGTGGAGACAAACCTCACACCGAAAGCATTAGAGACCAGCCCTGCAGCCATCTAGATCCCCACACCATGAAGATTGTGTTCTGACACACTGTACCTCCCTAGGTCACGCTCATGTCTTCCCTGATAGTCCTCCCCAGTGTTACTCCCCTTCTCAAGGTCAGGGAAGCCCTTGGCTGAGCTTTACAAATACACATGACAATGTGGCCATCACAGCAAAAGACTTTACAGTTGAAAAGGCCCAGACCTTGACATACAAATGCTCCATACAGTGCACGCGTGGAGTTGGAGGTGAGAGGTGAGGAGCGTCACAGAGCTCAGTGTGAGGCCACAGCTTGGAGAGGAATGGCGAAGGTTATGGATGGGTCAGGGAAGGTCCTATCTGCCAGGCCACAGAGATTAGACTTCATCCTGTGGGCAGGAGGCATTTCATGGGTGACTTTGTGGATGATGGATTTGGGAAGGGGGTTGGGTTGGAAGGAGGCAGGGTGACCCATGATGGCTAGGAAACGACTGCTGTCCTCCACATGAGGGATACTGAGGATCTGGAGCAGGACAATGGGAACAGACAGGACTGCACATGCTCCCATGGCAGGAAGTCAGTAGGCTCAGTGTCACAAATGAAGAACACCCAAGTCTGAACCAAGTCTGAAGTTGACTTTCCTCCCCTCCTCACCTGTGACCTGACACATCCTATTAAATCTCTTGAAGGTCTTGTATAAGCCCATCATCCCTATAATGACTTTAAAGAAAGAGAAAAAAGAAAGAGTTATTTAAAGATAACTATGGTACATATTTAAAAATTCAGTTATAATCAGTTCCTATGGAGTTAGAAGAAAACTTGTAGACAGGTGCGGTGTGGGCGTCCATGGGCTGAATGTGGGTGGGTCAGGCAAGGCACACGAGGATGAGGACAGTAATTTTCCCACTGGCTTGCCGTGATGAAACTGGAGCCATTGGATGACTTCACGGAGAAGGGATTAGAGTTTAATATTCAAAAGGAGGCTTGAGTTCACATGTCGTGTAGCCCCAAAACAGAAACTTGCTCTTTTTCAAATGTCTGTCTCTAAAGGGCCAGAGGATCAGGGTGGAACATTCTGAACATGTTCAAATCCAGCCCATGTGGCATCACGCTTTATGGAAAGGACTCGGCCTAGTGAAGCGACCATGGTGCCTCACACATCAGCCAGGATACTAAGGCCACTGCTGTTTTGCCAGTGGTTTAGACCTCTATTTATATATATAAAAACAAGAATGGCTCGCAAGACGTGATTGTTCTAAGTCCTTGGCTAGTTCCTGTGTACATCTCAGGTTTCAGCCCAGGTGTTACCGTCTTTGAGGGAGGTTCTTTGACCTCTCTGGTCCCACTGAAATATTTCTCTTCTGTCACATGACACTTGGCAAATCAAATTGGAATTGGCCTGTCTGCCTGATAGACCATGAGGTCTTTGAAAGTAGGGACTGTTTGATTTGTGGGCTTTCAACACCTAGACAGTGCCTGGCATGCATTAGGCATTCGGTAAATGAATGAATGCAGAGTATCTTGGATTCTACTTTATACCAGCTCCTTTTGTGTTCATTTTGATAACCTAGCTCTGGTTTTCTTTTCTTTTTTTTCCTCCTCTTGTGGTGTGTGTGTGTGTGTGTGTGTGTGTGTGTGTGTGTGTGTGTGTTTGTCCTAAAACATAGTTCTGTAATGCCTGGTTTCCTTCCGCAGCAGTGGAGTGAGTTAGTAAGGCTGTTTGTAAATCCTTAGGTCACACGAAAAAGTACAAATTATACTGGTTTTGTATTCATAAAACATTTTAGTTGGAGCCTGTGCTTATGTTCATAGTTTACTGTCAAGCAGACCAATTACTTACATCAGCCACTGGTGAATCCACGTGACCACTGGGTGGGAGAAGGTAGGAGGTGGTCCACATGGTAAGACAGTCTGCTGGATTTATCAGCCAGGTGAACGCCTTCCACAGGTCTCTCTGCTTTTTCTCACTTTTGCTGTTTCTTTTTTTAAAATCCCAAAAGTCCCATTGGTAACTCTATAAAAAGACATACAATGAAAAAAAAAAAAAAAAAACTTTTCTCAAGAGGAAACTGTGACCTCAGTAAACCTTGGGAAAGACTCCATATGGTTTTAATCCTTTTGATTTAAAAATGACCACGTACGTGTGTGTCTGTGTGTGCATTGCATGTGTGTGTGTGTTGGTGCTTTACTTGGATGTGGGTGTAAAGTGGGGAGGGATTTAAGACATTGTAACACGAAAGGCATTAATAGTCCTTCTGACAACAGAGACTTCCAAAACACAACAAAGCCAAGTATTTCTACTTTCTCCAGAATCTTTTTGCAAGAATTGATCACAAAAGTGAGAAAAACAGTTGCCACCATTGCTTATCATGGATGTTCTATCAACTCTGTTTTGGAGAAAGAAGTTTTTTTTTCCTTTTCCTAAGGACTAGACTAGAACTTACTTTTTGTCAATGGAAGGCAACTCAAGAATCTTGGAATCTTTTTTTTTTTTTTTTAAGATTTTATTTATTTATTTGACAGGGAGAGATCACAAGTAGGCAGAGAGAAAGAGGAAGAAGCAGGCTCCCCACTGAGCAGAGAGCCCAGTGTGGGGCTCGATCCCAGGACCCTGAAACCATGACCTGAGCAGAAGGCAGAGGCTTAACCCACTAAGCCACTCAGCTGCCCCAAGAGTCTTGGAATCTTGCTAGCAGTCAAAAGAAGTATTCCCTTCACAGTACTCAGATGAGCAGATTATTGTATTTATTTATTTATTAAAATATTTTATTTATTTATTTATTTATTTATTTGACAGACATTAGGAGAGAGAGCACAAGCAGTGGGAGTAGCAGAGGGAGAAGGAGAAGCAGTCTCCCCACTGAGCTTGGAGCCTGATGAGGGGTTCGATCCCAGGACCCTGGGATCTTGACCTGAGCTGAAGGCAGACGCTTAACTGACTAAACCACCCAGGCACCCCTTGGATGAGTAGTTTAAATTAAAAGCAAAGTTTCTGAGAGTCCAGAAACTTACTGCTCAGCCAAGGTCTTTCTTTGCAAACACCTTGAGAATGTACTGTTCATCTGTGCAAGCTGTTAAGGCAAAAAGCAAACTACCAGTTTGGGGCCAGTGATTGGCATCTGGTTATGCTCTCTGGAACCTGGCTCACTTAAAAGGCTACTCCAGACTCATTACATTTCACAGTTTTCATGGCCACCATCTGTTCACTGCATGGAATTGCCACACCTTTCCATGAGCCCTGAACATTTTCCATTATGCTGGCTTTATAAAGGCTTCGTTATTATATGGGCTCTTTTTGGAATCAGCATCCAAGTAAAGTACAATTTTGTTTCTCTTTAATTACGTTTCTACTCCAAGAAGTAAAAGGTTAGTGTAGAAGATTTTAGTATGATCACCGTGTCCCACAGCTTTTCAAAAGGTCTCTTTAGAGTTTAAATAATTTTAAGCCATTCATGGTCGTAGGCAGTTACTGTTTGGCTTTTCAAAAACACCAAACAAGCAAGCCTTTTTTTAATCCCCTCCTCTGACATCGCAACTTTTCTTTGTCAAAAATTAGAGGATTTACAGATTTAAAGAATTAATCCTGAGGCAGTTGCACATGTTTTGAGGAAGTTGAAAGAAATTTCAATGCTTACTGCCTTTCAAAAAGGTTTCTTGAAAAGCATAATTGATATGCAGCTCAGAGCATCCCCCATCCTCCAGATTACCTGGTGGAAACACAAAGTCAGCTAATCCAAAGTTTAATTCGTCATCTCCTTTTCCAGGTTGTTCTTTTTTTCTTTGAGTGGCAATAGCCCCTGCCCAACTCAGTAAGTGCCCTAGAGGATACCTCATCAAATGCCCACCCATGACCACCAACCTACAACCAGTCAGTCATGAATCAGCTTGATTTTCCTTCCCGCTACCTTCTCATCCCCTGCCTCGGCCATTCATACCACTTCTCTCTTCTACTCCAACTGCTCTGGTTGCTTCTTCCCTTGCCTGCCTGCTGTGAATCCCCAGCCCACTCACCCCCCATGGCAGTCAGAGGGATCCTTCTCAAATAAGATCAATGAATACTATTTGCCTGTTTGAAACTCATGAATGACTGCCCCACTGAGTTCAGGAGAGATGCAAATTTCTTTTGTGGACTCAGCATGACCCCTCCATGCCTTTCATTTCCTGATACCTCTCTGCTTTGAATCTTTTTCTGGGGGATGCCTCCCTGTTTTCCTGAGTTTGGGCTTGGGACTCTCCTCTGAGCCTCATGGCACTCAGTGTTTCCTCCAACACAGCACTTAACACACTGATTATAACGGTATGTTCAGATCTCTGTATCATCCTCTGGACTGGAAACCATGGAACTAGGGACTATGCTCCCTGTTACCTCCCTAGCGCCTAGGAAAAATGCCTGGCACATAGTACCCACTCAGTAAATGTCTATTAAATGAAGGGAATTTCACTCTGGGGGGATTTTACAAGGTGAGACAAAATGTCATTCAATAGATTTTGCAGTTGCTTTATCCAATTATAGTTGCTAGAATCCCCATGTGAAGTGAAGGCATCATGGCCCTCATGTGGTTAATTTCTTAGCTGAGACCATTTACTTTGACTTCTTGTTCGGTTCCTCAGTGCTTTAGCATGATTGGCAAGCACACTGTAATTGGATTCAGAAAATGCTTCAGGTCAAGCCCTGGCAATATCCCTTAATTTGTGGAACTGGGCACATCAACTGATTTTTCTGAGACTCCATTTCCTCCTCTGTTAAATAATAATCCTGAAATTTACACATGTGATCACATGTGCAAATGCCTGACCTGATGCCTAGCACATAGTAGGTACTCAATAAATGATAGTTTCATGTATTCTCATGTGTGAGAGCTAAGAAATACTGCTATTTCATGTTGGTCAAGATGTCTTGTCGTTAATTATATGAAATCAAGCCACTGTGTGTGACATAATTTACCAATCCTGTCTCAGTGTTTTCATTTTACTTTAAAAACTACTAATACAACTCTAGCCAGTCTAACCAAACACACACACGCAGCATTTTCATCAATTCTATCTTGTTTGTGACCTATTTTTCATTTCTCTCTTTGTATCTTATTCTATAGAAAATTCATGGTTTAGCTTCAAGAAGAGGAATGGCCCTGTTTCTAAGTTCGCTTTGTTTTGTTGGTTTTGAGCTAAAAGTTTCTGAAATAACGTCAAATTTATATTTAAAAAATTATATTGATACTAAAGAAAGACACTCGTGTCATTACCCTTCCAGGTAACTTCACACGTGTCTCCTTTTGAAGCACTATCACACGTCTTGTTTTTTGTTTTTGTTTTTGTTTTTGTTTTTGTTTTTTTACAAAACACTTTCCATGGATTTTTGAAGCAGTGGCCATGGAGCTTTTTTCTCTGTAGGCAGAGTTCATGGTTGACAAACATGTCTTTAGGACATAATACAATCAATGGTAGGAAAAAAAAACAAATTCAGTCTCTGCCTTCAAGGAGCTCTTTTTGTTTTTTGTTTTTTTAAACTGACTCTCAATTTAATTAATTTAATGAATGTGATTAAAAGCACATCTACTGACTTGCATGCTTACCAAGTCTTTGAAAGTAGGTGACACTCCGGTTGAATGAAGATGAGTAGCTGGTTTAGTTCTAAGCTTCGCCCTTGAAAGAACAACCAAAAGAGTTCCAGAGAATGTGTCAGAAGGAGCATCTGTCCTACGGGCATCTTCACTGTATAACCGGGTCATAAATTTGAACATTCATTTAACCAGAAGAGAACCTTTTCCTCCACACTAGCACTCACTGAGTTATAATCAGTGGCCATCCACTGGGGACCTTCTCTGCTTCAAACACAAACAGATACCACCAGAAACCAAAACAAACAAAGAAGCAAAAGAAGACCCTTGGAGAGTTTCTGCTGTGAACTCATCTCTTATTCTCCTTTTCAGAATGTGGTATTTTCCATTAAAGAAATAGAACACTTCAAACGTAAAGAAGATGAATGTATTTTTATTGATTTCCTAAGGAGACTTTTAGCAATAGTCTCTTGTGCATTCATCCTGTGATGATGTAATGAGGAGTAGGATTGGGAAATAGTTTTCTAGTGTTCAGGTGTTCATGCCGAGAAAGGGCCCTTACAAGCCCCATGGGACTTGTATTTACTCTGGTTACTCTTTACCAAGGGGACACATAGCCATTCATGGAGGCGTAATTGACCTTGCTAATTGCATCCTGCCTCACAGGAAGAAAGGCTTTGCATATCTAATTGTCTTTTAATTCTTTTGTAAACATTTAGATCAGCAAAATATCTTGTCCCATTTCTGAGGCATACTGAATACTGATTTTAAGTATCTTCTACTCCTGTCCAGCCTTCAGTGAGTGTGGGTGGAAAAAGCTGTGACCATTCTCTATGCAATGGTAATTTTGAAAAGAGCATTACTCTATGTGTGAATTTCCAAATGCCTTCTCAACCTCTTTCTGGAAAATTGAAACAAAGGCCCAAACATAGGGCTTAAGGCTAGCCAGTTCTACCAACTAACAGAATCTGCAGTATCATTTTAATCAGGTTCATTCATTGGTGATACTTCTAATACAGTATTTAGGTAATCTACTTACTAAATTCTGATTTTTTTTCATAGATAGCCTTAGCTATCTTGGTGTAAAACATTTTCTTGCTCAGATCTTATTCTGTTTGTAGTATTTACCTTTATTTATATAAAGCAAAATAAATAAATAAATAAATAAATAAAAGGGCTTGTTTTGCAGGAGGAAGGAACACTAGACAGAACCAAAGATGAAAAAATGCGTGTTTTTATTAACTTTTGTGTTTTCCTGGTTTGTTTTTGTTTGTCTGTTTCTGTGTTGCCACAGAGGCATTCCGCACATCTTGAGGTCAGCAAAAGTAGTAATTTCTGCCTGTTACGTTAAAGTTGTGGATATTACTTTCCATGTGGAAAAAAAAAAAAAGTCTTGGAAAAACACTGTGTGGAATGAAGCTAGCAATCCTTTGACTCAATAGATGACTTCGTATTTTCTTCCTGCAAAGGAAAGAAAAGGTCTTCTTCTGCTATAGGGAGCAGACAATTCTACTCCTCTTTCTTCAATTCAGCTCATGAACATTCGGGAAATATAGGTCTTTAATATTAGAGTATATTTGAGGATGGACCTCTAAGGACACTGATGTGAATTTATTTTAATCATGCTGATGGTACAATTTATTAGTTTGGAAATTGATTTTAACAAGAAGTATGTGAACATCTTTTGACTATCAGATTGCTTGTTGGTTGTATAGGGAAGGAAGAAAAAACAAGCAAATCAGGTGAAAATAATTAATTTGATTCTGGGCTGTGGTTAAATTTTTATTTTTTAAGGGATTTGTTTGTATTTTATCTTGCTGAGGCCTTGTTAATGTGCTCCATTTAGCATATCAGAGTCCAATTTCCTAAAGAGAAATCAAGTAATCATCCATATTACTCCTTCCCAGAGAGATATGCTCAGAGGTCAAAGACAGGTAGGTAGTTGCCTAACAAAAGGGAGCGTGTATCTGATGTCTGTGGCCACCATATTGTTGCATAACAAGTCATCCTGAAACTCAGTGGCTGATTGTGTGGCAATTCTGCGGACATATGTGGCAGAGACTTTGGCCCTAGGTTGGGGCCATGAATCCATCAGCCTCCCACAGGGAATCTTTCCCTGTGGCTTTCATACCTCCATAACATTCTGTAGCTGATCTGGATCCAGGAGCTTTGAAAAGAATTTCTAACGGCAGCCATGGAGATTTCTTCTGAGAATAAGAACCGTATGAGGTTTGCCACTCAAAATAACCAGACTGTGTATGGTACAAAAATAACCTGCCCTGTCTGGTTAATTAGGAGTTCACTGGAATTTGAAATTCTTCAGGATTTGAATCCAATTCTTTTTCTTCTCCCTGTTCTTTTTCTTCTTCCTTTTTGAAGACCATTTATTTGTCAGAGAGAAAGAGAGAGAGAAATCAAGCACACAAGCAGGGGGAGCGACAGGCAGAAGCAGGCAGAGGGAGAAGTAGGCTCTCTGCTGAGCAAGGAGCCCACTGGGGGCTTGAACCCAGGACCCTGGGATTGTGACCTGCGCCATAGGCAGCCATTTAACTGACTGAGCCACCCAGGCATCCCTTGAATCTAGTTCTTAACAACCACTGTCCACTTGGGCAAGCTATCCAACCTCTCAGCCTCAGCTTGCTAGTGGGTGAAATGGGAGCTTTACTCATAAGGTTAGAGTTGAGAATAGTGCCCTTCGTGGAGATGCATTGCAAACTTAAAGTGCTACAAATGACTTATCATTATTGAAAACAGGCTGTGTGCCTGTAAATGTTCAAATCCAGGATATAGCTGTGGCTATATTCTCAGGCCCTATCTGGGTTTTTAGAACAAAATTGGTAGATATATTGGTAAGTTCGTTTAGATATGAGCATAATGTTGTCTTCAGCTTTTCACATGATATATTTTTGTATTGAACCAAAAAATGCCTTATGAATACAGATAACTTAAAAGACACCAATGTTTGGATTTCTTTTAGTTCGATTCTATGATTAGGAGCAGCCATAGTCATTGTCAATTTCTTTTCTTCTTACAGACTTATTTATTTTAGAAAAAGAGAGAGAGCACAAACAGGGAGAGGGGCAGAGAGAGGGGGAGAGACGGGAAGCCGAATGTCCACTGAGAATGGAGCCTAAGGTGGGAAGGCTCCATCTGGTGACCCTGAGATTATGACCTGAGCCGAAAGCAAGAGTCAGATGTTCAACTGACTGAACCACCCAGGCTCGGCAGTTACTGTCAATTTCTAATTATTATCTGCATATAGATTAATCCAATAGGGACATATCTGAGACAACTGTACATTTTTATCTTTTTCCTGACAAGATTTTCTTTTTCTTTTTCTTTTTTGTTTTTTGTTTGTTTGTTTGTTTGTTTGTTTTTTTAAAGAGAGGGTGGGAAAGCAGGGGCAGGGCCAGAGGGGGAGAGAGAGAGAGAATCTTAAACAGGCTCCACACTGAGCACAGAATCTGTCATGGTGCTTGATCTCACAACCCTGAGATTGTGACCTGAGAGCTGGACAGTCAACCGACTGAGCCATCCAGGCGCCCCCTCCTCTGCTTATTTTTAAATTCCCTCTCTTAAGCCGTGGCTAGTGGGACACAAGGAAAGCCTTTTAAACATGTTAAATTACTCTTGTCTTTGTTACCCTCTTCCTTCTTAGGAAAGGCTGAACCCGAGAGATGTCACAGGTAGAGACTGGTATTTGGCATTATTCTTAGGAGGTCACCTGTGCGTGAGGAGCAGGAAAGGGTTTCAAAAGGAACACACGTCAGGAAGCTAAGTTGCTTGAACTTCTCTGCCTCTCTCCTCCAGTCAGGCACCTTTCTCCAAGTTGATTGAAGATTTGTAAATTTTGCAAATTTGAGCACCAGTCACGAACAAAAAGCATAAAAGACCACGATGGCGACTTTGGAATTATTCAGGGGACTCATTCAGTCACCATGTCTTGCCCAACATTATCTTTATAAAGACTCTGGTTTCTTCCCTTCTCCCTGTTTCTACCAGCACCAACATCTCTGCCATAAAGACTCTGGTTTCTTCCCTTCTCCCTGTTTCTACCAGCACCAACATCTCTGCCAAGGCACGCAGGTCTGCATTATGACTTTATCCTTCAGAAGAAATTTCTGCATGAGGCAAAATCCTGACTTTCAGGCAGATATAAAACAAACAATATGTTTGGATTTTATTTTACTCACCAATCAATGAGGGAAGCAGGCAGATGTTAGAGCCCATTCAAAAGAGAATCTGAAGGATAGGTTCATTGATAAGATCAGGAATATTGAAATGACTGTATACATGGAAGCAACATTGTTATTTCCTGTTTGGGGATAAGGGAGGTTTGGGGGGATGGGAAGTCACTCTAACTGCTTCTGGACAGACAGATTTGCACATCCATACATAAGAATTATTTTGCATTGCTATCACTTACTTGTACCGGGCTCCCATAGAGCCAGGATCCGATAATTCAGAGGGCTGCTCCCTAGAGTCTAGACAATGAATGCATAATTTTCCATCGAGGTACAATTTCCTTTGTGAGTGGCAAGTCAAATTGTTGTTGACTTTGGCCACCTCCACCAGCTTAAACTTTAATAAATACTGCTCTTACTGGGCCACTTGGCTGGCTCAGTGAGTAGAGTACATGACTCTTGATCTTGGGGTTGACCCTTGATTTCAGAGTTGACTTTTTTTTTTTTTTTTTTTTTTAATTTGACAGAGAGAGATCACAAGCAGGCAGAGAGGCAGGCAGAGAGAGAGGAGGAATCAGGCTCCCTGCTGAGCAGAGAGCCCGATGCGGGGCTCGATCCCAGGACTCTGAGATCATGACCTGAGCCGAAGGCAGCGGCTTAACCCACTGAGCCACCCAGGCGCCCCCAGAGTTGACTCTTGATCTCAGGGTCATGAATTCAAGCCCCATGTTGGGAATAGGAATTACTTAAAATAAATATTACTTTTATCATCTGATTCACCCCACCAAATCATCCTTCCTGTTATTGATTCTGTCTAATTGGAACTCTTAAAAGTCATCAGGTTCTTTCATAATCTCCTATGTCGCCAGCATCACATGCTACCTCTCTCCAAATACAAGCTAACTTCAATCAGATGATCTTCTTCCTTCCACATGTGCGTATGATTAATTCCTCAGCCAACCCTTATGAGCAATCTGTCCTTTTTAACCTGTTCACCCCTTGTTCAATGCAAGTTTGTCTCAATCTTGTTAAACCTTCCCTCTTAGAACATCATGTTGGGTTTATGGATTATACAATACTACCCATCACTTAGTTATCTGCTATTTCTTATTGTTGGGGATCACTTCATGTTTACCGATTCCAACCTGATTGCAAACTCTTCTTTTTTTTAAAAAGTGCCCATCACCACTATGAGCATATAAAACCACCCATTCTATAGTTATTGATCTGTAATTATCCTATTCTTGGTTACTATCCATTCATATGATTAAAAAAATAATTGAATGAATGGAGAGGAATGGAGAAACTTCTCATTTCTTGAAATTGTTCCAAGATTTAATAAACTTCTTCTGAATCTTAATCCTGTAACATTTACCAGGATACTCTAAAACATGGATCATGGGTCTGCCTCGACCAATTGCTTGGGTTGCCACTACTGGTTTAACTTTAGAAAGAATGTATTTCTTGTGAGCAGATCATCACTCGATATTTCATTGTTAAGCCCCTTCAGAGTAATTGTTCAAGGTAATGATAAACCACAAAATTCCATTTTGTATTATGTCCACAAGCAACCATCCAATTTAGAAGGTGAAAAGTTAGACTTAGTTGGTATAAAATGAAGTGAATTTGAACTCTGTGCATGATGAGAGGGTGTACCTGAGGCTTTACTGTCTGGGTCTATAGAAGACCTGCCTTTCAGGTTGATGGAGTCTTGAGAATGGCAGGTATCACCAGCTCTAGTTTGGATGACAGCAGATAAGAAGATATGATTTTCTCTTCCTCCATGAAGGCAGGATTTTTGTCTGTTTTATTCACTTCTGTCTCCACATACCTACAGCAGTGTCTGGCATATTTTAAATATGCCAGAAAATATTTGTTTTGGATGAACAAATTCTTGTTTTTCATTCTCTAATCACTGTAAGGTATTTATAGTTTCAGTTTACAGTTTTTTAAAATCCTATTTTGGTGGTGTTCAATTAAACTGTTTCCCAAAATATGTTTCAAAACTCAGACCAGAATCCTAGTTTTATGAGAAATGTCCAGTCAAGAAAAAGAGACGTTAATACAATTTGAACCAAAATATGGCTCATGTGTGTTACATATTGATACACATTTCTATGCCTCACAGATGTTTTAATTGATAGAAATGTGTCTTCTACCTAGAAGTGGTTCTGTTACATTGATGTTTACTAATGCTCTATTAGATTTTTGGGGTAGAGACTTACCTTGCTTTTTATCATAGCTGACTAAAATATCACTTAAAATAATTTATTCATTGAAATATAGTTTTCACAAAAATTACATTTGGCACACATTAAGGAATAAAAATTGTTTGAGACAAAGATGTGTTTTAATGTTAGAACCCTTTATTAAATACAGTTCCTGCTTATAAAGAAGGCTCACAATTACCATAAAGTAAAATTCTGCTGATTTTTTTTTTCTTTGTCTGCCAATCAGTGTTCACATGGAACTGCCTGAAATTACTGTCAAATGCTTTATCTCTCATCTCAATGAAATGCCAGGTCGCCTTCAGGTAGTTTGCAGTTCAATTTTTTTCTTCTTGTTTGAAAGGAACATTTCCCACAGGCCAAATTAGACAATGGATAACCAAGGAAATTTATATCGTGTGTAACGGCTTCTGGAGGAGAGAATGGCCGGACACATAAATCTGTCTTCAAAGCAGCAAGTGCTTTATCGATCCCCTGTTGTTGAAAAAAGGTGGCCTCTGAGGCAAATCCCAGCAGTTAGATAAGAAGGCCCTTGGTAGCAGGTAGAAATGGTCCATCAGCTCTGCAGAGGAGTAGAAACTTATTATGGAAACTTATTACTAAACATAATAGTGAAAATAGAACTGTCTTGAAAAGAGAAAATGTAGCATGACAGTTTCTCCTCACAGCGAGCATTATAAAGAAGTCTAAGACAGGAGCACTCATACATGAGTCCCCTCACACACATATGGGTATTTCTGAGTGATATTTTTCCAGTAACTTCGAGAAGATGACTTTCTATTTGTATGTTCTTCTGGGCCATTGTAACCTTTGGACACACAGGTGCTAATATAAATAAATTATGAGTCTCCAAATCTGAATAGTTTGGCACTATAATATCATGAAACTGCTTTAGTAAAATTATTCTTTGTTCATGGAAGTGGGGATGGGAACTAACTGGTGTCCTCCACTGACAGCCTGAGCTGGGGAAACTCTAGGCCTCTGTGGGATTCTGAGGACTCCTGTTTCTCTGTCCTTGAGGTGAGCTGGAGACTAGAGGGTGCACCTGACCTATTGTTAGGGAGCTAGAGTTTTTCTGAAGAGAGCTAGTTGGTCTAGGTCTGTCTGCAGAGAAAACTGGAAGGATTTAGTCCAATGCTACAGAAGGAAAGTGTTATCCACCAGATGGCTTGGGAGGCAGGAAGAAAGGATTTGGGAACTAGAGGAGAAGAATCCAAGCTGGGGCAGCAAGCCGAGACACATCAGTTTGTAACCGTCATGAAGGCAACACCTCGAGCCCCCCTGTGTTGTACTGGGAGACTTTACAGTGTGTGGACCTTTATTCACATCCCCCCATTTAATTTCCTCCCTGTAACAACTGATACCGTGGATGTTGTTTACTTGTATGGCATAATAGACTGTTCGCTTCAATTGTCTTGTTTCCCCCACTGTTGTGTTCTCAGAGTCTGGCAGAGCAGAGACACTCAAACATTTGTTGAATGAATCCGCATTGTGTGGCTGAGGAAATGAAGATCTAGTAATTTGTCCAAGACCAGGCAGCAGTGAATCAGCCCAACTACTCGGGATCAAATGTACCATTCAGTTAATGATAAGGATTTGGGTTATCTTAAGCTCCCAAAGCTGTCATTTTTTGCATATTTGTCTGTTTAAATGGGTAAAAATTTTTTTCTTTTCTTTTTTGTTCCATTGCTTTTTATAAAACTGGACAGTTTAAGTTTGTTTCATCCACGCAGCAGGAGAAAAGAAAGGAAGAGGGGTTTGCGCATGAAATGGTCATCAAGCAGAAATAGAGTGTGTGGCCATAGCTGGGAGTGTGTAGAGAACCCTACAAGGCAATTAGATGCTCAGGGACACTGGAGTCAGACCACTTTATGGACTGGCCTTCCTGCCAAATTTCTGTACAAGCTTTTCTCTCCAAATTTTCTGTACAAGCATTGCAGGCCTGATGGGTTTCTAATCTGGGGGTGCCAAATGGTTATTTTCTTCATAGAAAATGGTAGGAGATGCTTAAAAAAGTTATCATTTAAAGAACACTGGTTGACATTAAATGTATGATTTTTTTTCCCCTTCAATTACTTAAATAAAACCTGAGGCCACAGCCAGGCTGGGAATGGTGTCATGGCTTAGCCATCAGAGAGCCTGCAGTGATATGTACCCAGCTTCCCTTCTTGTTTGAGATGGGACACTGAATGGCTCATTGGCTGATGGCAGGACTGGTGTGTCTCTGTAAGTGTCTCATACACATGCACACACCAGCATCTACACATCCCGATGCAGAGTGACCACGGTTTCCTGGGACATTTCCAAAGCTGCCATTACTTGGCAGTTAACATGTTGTGAACTGAGGGTACACCTAATGTAAATATTTGCAAAGGTAGATTTTTAGTTTTTATTTATCTATTTATTGTTGAAAGATGGACTTTTTAGAAAGGAGATCTTAACGACCAATGAGCCTATTCCACATAGCCTAAAACAAACAAACAAACAAAAAAACACTCTCCGGATGTAGAGAGCCTGTCTCACCTCAGAATAATGAATTTGCTGCCTGGGCCCTTGATTTCCCAACTTAGAATTGAGGCAATTTTAGAACTCTGTGGTGAGGCCATACATTTTGACAGCTAGAGAAATCTCTAAGGTTTTCATCAGTCATGGCCCTCATTCCACATTGTAATACATGAGGGAGATGAGAAACTCAGAGTTTCATGCTCGGATGGGGGAGTTTAGCACTATGGCGGCAGTGCCTTTTGTATGGCGGTACTTTAGTCTCTCGTCTTGCTTCAGGGAAGGCACTTCTTTAGAGATTGACAAAAAAAAAATAACCTAAAGAAACAGAAGCTGTCATCTAGGAAAGTTCTATAGTCAAATGATTTATTATTTTCCACAGTTTTCCTTAGTTTTTTCCAATTTTCCAGTTTTCCTCTTCCATGTCAAAATTTATAGAATGTTGCCTGTATAAGGTTAATTACACATGAATGTGTACATGTACATATGAATGTGTATATATAAATACATTTATGTACATTTCTTGGTGTGTAAATTTTTTCCCCAAGATTGTGATAAACTAAGTTGTTAGAGAATTAGACGCCTTAGGGAAAGTCTGATGTGTCTACGTAATGCACACGGTTGTTCTCAAAATTATGTGTGTGCTTTGAGGATGACTTTTCTTTCTGATTTCCCCCCTCTGAATTTTTTAAACCTCATGAATGCAGTCAGCAGATCTCTTATGATCTTCTGAGTGTTAGAAAAATAATGTCAGGATTTCAGAGCTGCTAAACTCGGGAAAGAAATTGGAACAGGCCAATTGTATTGTCTTTTGAGCTCCTGATTATCAGTTATCTGAGCTACTGATAATCACTAGGTAACAGAGAATTTGTTGAAATCCATTTGGCTACTTACATTTGCTCACAGGTGCATTTCTGGTGTTCTGGAGTTGTCCTGCTTTCAAATACATTCAGGCTACAGATAGGGATTGCCATTATCACCAGTATTGTCAATTATTGTTGTGGACATATTGGCCAAATGAGTGCCATGTAAAATGAAGTGAGATAAAGTACTGGAAAGGAGATAAACAACCCTCTGTAGAGACAAAAAAGGGCAAAGAAATTGAACAGGTCATTTACCAAGGGAGAAATAAAGATCACCAACAAACATATGAAAAAATTTAATCTTATTAGCAATCAAAAAATAACAGGGTAACTTTTTTCATCTGTCAGATTGGAAAGATGCTGAAGGTAATGGTCACCATTGTTGAGAAGTGTCTGTATGGAAAGAGTCTCATGCATATCTATTGGGAATAAAAATTGGCAAAATGTTTCTGAAAGGCACTTTTAAAATAAATATCAAATTTTAAAAAAATGTTCATATTCATTGCTGCCATAATTCTACTTCTAGGAATTTAGTATAGGCAATATGTCTTTTCTTCTTTTGCATTGCTAATCCCTTTACTGATTAATGCAATGACTCCTTTCTTGGAAAAATGCTAATGTACAATCAAATTTGCATTTAATTTCTTGGGTCATGTGGTGATTGCCAAACTCTAGTAAAATAACAGTACCCTATACTGCAATATAAATTTTACACAACACCCCAGTTACTGTTACTTAAAAAATTGTGAAGAATTCATAAAATAAAATCTGTGAAAGTCCATACTTAATATAT
This sequence comes from Lontra canadensis, assembly GCF_010015895.1. Classification (NCBI taxonomy): domain Eukaryota; kingdom Metazoa; phylum Chordata; class Mammalia; order Carnivora; family Mustelidae; genus Lontra; species Lontra canadensis. Next base: position 9,132,999 of record NW_022631007.1, on the reverse strand, counting down.
TTCATGTATAAAATTCTAAAAATAAAGCATAAAGTACAATCTTGCATTTGTAAAAAACATAGTATAGCATACATTATCATTTTAATGTACACTATTAGCCACTGTTTCTGATTTTCCCTTTGACTTCTGCCGCATCATAGCTCCTTCCTACCCTGGTTAGCACCCCTAAGTGAAGCTTTTAGGACAGGTCTTTGGACCAACCCTGCTACTCTGGCCAATACCCTGAAGTTACGAATTTTGCTTTGTTCCTTTTTTCCTATGGAAGAGAAGAAGTATTATTAAAGAATAGACAAAGGTCAGCCCAACTCTCTTGCAACAGAGAAAACCGTCCCTTTTAGGGGACCCTCCCACCAGGCAGGCTTTACTAAAATTTTTTTAGAGAGTGAGGATTAGCTAGAGAATGTGGGTAGAACAAACTTGGTAATAAAGAGGGCTGAGTTCTCTTTTATAGTGCAATTCCAAAAGGGGCTCTTAAGTTATATGAGTCTCCATTAAGTTAGGTCAGTTAGGAAAGTTTTTTGAATGATAAAAAAAACTGCTAGATACTATAGCAAGTGGCTTCAAATCATTTGTCCACATTCAGGAAGACATTTTTTGAGTCATAAAATGGTAACTCCTGCTACCACATACAGAAGGTATTTAGAAGTTATCTGCCATTTTAGGAATCACCCTAAAAAGCAAAATATTTTTAAGTAACGGTATATATCACAAGAGGATGTTTTGATTTCATTACATCCCCAGTCTTAGTATGAAGGTACTTGGGCAAAGAGGGAGTGTCTAAATACCATCTTGATTTAAAAAAGTGACATGAGAAGCACTTAAGAACTGGGCTCTGAAATCAAACTTCTCGTGTGCCCTCTGCCAAGTGCCTTAACTTCTGTGTGCCTCAGTTCTTCCTATATAAACTGAGAATGATAACAATACTTACCTCCCAAGCCTATGTGAGAAGTAGTGAATTCGTATATTGGATACATAGAACAGTGCCTGAGAGTTATCATTCTGTAATATTAAGTACTATTATCTTTGTATTTGGGATGAGGCCCATAAATAAAATAAAAATAATTAGAAATATTAAGTATTTTTTAAAAATTTAATTTCCTGGTGACATAAAACTGAATATTGTCATTTTTAAAAATCTCGTTTTGTTTTCATTCCTTTTTTTTCCCCCTAAACAGATCATCACTTAGTACAGTATTGGCTTTAAATGAAGAGGATTATGCTTTGTTTTGCTTTTCTCTTATTGTGGGGTCAATAAGTCATCCATACCTGGCTGAGCTGGGGCTCAGAATTGGTTAGTACAAAAATCACTTCTCTGCCTGCCCACCCTTGGTGTCTAAAGGCTTCCAGTTTGGGACTGGAACTCCATGGAGAAGCTTGCCTTGGGCGTGTTGGTCAGGAAGGAAGTGGAGGAGGCTCATGTGATGTCTACTTGCAGAATAGATCTTGGGTCTGAATTTCAATTCCTTTTTCTAGAAGAGTGAGGGGTTGACTCAAGAAAAATGGAACCACTCTTGAATGCAAAAGGTAGCTGTGTAGCTCCGACTGAGCAAGAGTGGCTGAGCTGGGACAGAAGTCCTTTTCCAGGTTGATTCAAACTCTCCATGGTTCTGGAAACCTATGGCGATTGTAAGCTTTGTGGGGGCACAGGGGAATTTTCCTGGGTACCCCAAAATAACTAACTGTTCTTTTATTGGGGACTCTTTTGTAGCAATCAAGATGATAGGAGTTCTTGCCACATTAATTTGGGCAATAGAAGCTGAGTTTGCCTTTTTATTGGAAGATTTAAGTACGTCAGAAGGTTTAAATCAGTGAATTTCCTATACATTTTGAAACCGAGATGGATTCATCAACTTAAAATTTTTTTGTCCAAACCAAAATCTAACAGGGAATCAAATATTTTGGGGAGGTGACTCTGTTTGGAGTAATTCTTTAAATCTAAGCTCCTAGGTAGAAGAATAAAAATCTCACTTGTCTTCTGCTTTTGGAGGATTATTAGGAGTAGGTGGTGAGTTTAGTTAGGTTGGAGAGAATTTTTCATTACTTTGGGCTGAATTATGTTTTATTTTATATTTTCCTGAAAATTAAGGAGAAAAAATTAGAATTTGTTTTCCTAAGATTTCAGCAGGTATATTATATACCACTATATACCTCTACAAGAAGAAGAGCTCGGGCATGTTTCCTTGGGCCACAAAGAGCATTTTCCTGTCTCTTTCTCTTTCACTTGCATGTGCACACATTGCACACATGCATGTGTGCACACACACATCACACATTTCCAATTTGGAGATGTTAACTCTTCTCTTAGCATTCATACACAACAAGCTCTGCAAAGAGGGAATTGCAGGAAGTTGGGGGGAGTGTGTATGTCTGTATTAATACTAAGGTTTGGTGAAAAATTATGGCCTCTCTCCCAGCTTGTTTTTTTAATTGAATCTCTCTGTTCAGTGGAAGGAATATATTGCCCTGCTGCAGCATGGCTCCTGGTAGGATGAGTGGGTTCTTTGATGGAATCAGTAAGAAACTCCAAAGACCATTTTCTCTTTTAACCCCCAGATTGAATTGCCACCAGACAGAGCAGAATGACAGTGGACAGAAACGAGCAATGTCAAGTTTAATTTGGGCCATTGGCACTTGAGGCAGGCAATGGAGGCCTTGTAGTCACAGAGAGAGCCCCATCTGCCAATTCTGTGATTGCGCAAATTCAAGGAACAAGGAACGTTCAGTGACAATGCAAAGACAGCACCCCCCCGCAATGCCAGCACCCTTGACCTGAGATGCAGAGTCTGTGACTGACAGAAGGCAATGAGAGACGGCCGAGAAGAGCCAATCCAAGAGGGAGTGTGAAGGGTAGACAGGGAAGGCATCTTGGCTTGGGCTCAAGACATTTGCTGTTTAATGGAAGTGTCCTTCCAGGTTCTGGAAATTTTTCATTATAGTTGGGGCCAGGAAAGGAAGGTTTTCATATCATCTCACTTCCACCCCAAATTCTGGCCCCTACCTGTTTCTTGCATAGCCTATCTGGGAATACTGGTGCCCCCTCGTTACCTTCTGAGCACATTTGTGGTTTTGTGAAAAGTACTGACCCAACAAAATAAGACATCACTGCCACCTGAGGTAGCAGAGGCCCGATGGTAGAGAAAACTTGAGCAAACAAACTGACTAAACAAACCGACGACCACCAGCCTGTTCCTATTCCTTTTACCAACCAGTGAGGAGAATTAATGTTAAAACACCTTTGAGGGGTGCCTGGGTGGCTCAGTGGGTTAAGCCTCGGCCTTCAGCTCGGGTCATGATCTCAGGGTCCTGGGATCGAGCCCCGCATCAGGCTCTCTGCTCAGCAGTGAACCTGCTTCCTCCTCTCTCTGCCTGCCTCTCTGCCTACTTGTGATCTCTCTCTCTGTGTGTCAAATAAATAAATAAAATCTTAAAAAAAAAAAAACACCTTTGAGTATCAGGTTGGTTGTATTTCAGATTTCTTGATATCTTTATTTTCTCAGCATACCAGTCATTTGTTTTATTAATTGAGATGATTATTGTTATTAGCTATCATTATTACCTTGTTATCATTCATTCACCATTACAAATAGACCAACACCCAAAAGGGAATAAACTTCTCATATTAAACTAGCCTGAGTTTTTAAGTTTGAAAATGGTAATGCTGAGTATGTTATCATTAAAAAATTGAAAGTTAAGGAGAGTTAGCTGATTTATTTTTCATTCTCTTATTGTGGGGCTTACATGGTGTGTCATATGCTGTTAATATGGCACCTGTACTTGTATTCTGGGAGTCTACACTCTAACATGGGCTGTTACTGTGAAGTCCCAGATAATGTTTATAGAAAGCAAAATGGAAGGAAATCACAAGAAGCTCAAAGAGATGCCTGGGACTTGGGCAGAGCGAGGCCATTTGTAGAGGGAGGCTACAGAAGAGAGAAGCCAGGGCCTCTTGAAGGCATGTCCTCTCTGCTCTAAAGTCCCCAAAGTTTGAGCAAGTGCACTTTCTATGTGAGGCAAAGATGGCCTGTCCCCTCTGGAAATAATGAACACAAGCACTCATCTTTACTGTTTTCCCAAGTATAATTCATTGTTGAAGGAAAATCAAGCCTGACTTTCTTAGTCTACTTTCCTTCAGAGACTTCACAACTTTGATTTGGTATAGAGTCACTATTATAGAATCACAGTTATAGAGGTTAAGAGCTGAGTAACTGAGGGACATTTGAGCTATCTCTAACAAAAGGAGAAGGGGTAGTGAGGAAGAGGACTATGGGCTGTGGAGGGGGGCAGGTAGTGGTGAAGTGCTAGATCCCACCTGCTTTAGGGTTCTCCAGAAAAACAGAACCAATAGGGTATGTGTGTGTGTGTGTGTGTGTGTGTAAAGAGATTTATTTTTACATATGTACTATATATAGTGCATAATAAAGGATTCTATTGAAGGGAATTGGCTTATGTGCTTATGGAGGCTGAAAAGTCCCAAGAATTACAGTTGGCAGCTGGAGACCCAGGACAGCCACTGGTCTGGCTCCAACCTGAGTTCAAGTCCAAAGGCAGGAGAAAATCAATGTCCCAGCTTGAAGACAGGGAAAGAGAACAAATTCTCCCTTATTCCACCTTTTAGTCTATTCAGGCTCTCAAGGGATTGCATGGGACCCACCCACACCAGGGAAGGCAATCCGGTTCAATCTAAGGATTCAAATATTTGTCTCCTCCAGAAACATCCTCACAGACACACCCAGGATATTGTTTGATTAAGTATCTGCATGCCCAGTCAAGATGACACAGAAAATTAACCGTTACATTCCCCTTCTGGTGAACGAGGAGGGATGAACAGAACCAGCACTGGTGGTGTCTGTGACAGGACTTGTGCTCCTGTAGATCTGTCTCTTACTGTCCCTTAGGTCCTAGTAGATCTTATCACACCAAGCATCTCTGCATCCCAGTGAGGCTGGTGATGGAGAGAGAGTGAGAACATGGAAATACACAGAAATTCATCAGAAGCACGTTGAGAGAGCTCAAAAAAGTCAATACACAAAGACTGTGGGAAATCCAGTGCATTTATGGGGAACTCACAAACATTTTATAAAGAGACATTTCCTAAAACAATGAAAATAAAATTCTTCTAAAAAGAGAGAACTGCTTTCCAGGCTTGGATCTGGAAGTCGTGCTATTTGTATCTTTGCTTTATGTGTGTGGAGTTTCTGGAGCCTAGAAAATCAGACCCATTTCAAAGGTAGACTAGATGTTTTCCTTGTTCTTTCCTTGTTGGCCACATAGACTTTCCTTCTGGTGCCGTTCACAGGTCTTCTCCTCCATTTGCCTTTGAGTTTTCTGCTTACCTGGGCTGATGGTCTCCAAGGCTCTTTACCTCTGCTAAGCCAACCAGAGGGAAACAATTGGGAGTCTGTCTACTGGGCAGTGATCATACACTTTGCCCTGCTGGTATTACTCTACTGTGGAAGCAAGTAAGACTTCTGGCTGCTGAGCAGGTGTTTCCTGAAAAATAACAGAAGAGCTTCTTGCTTTTCCTTAATCCATCAAGATTTGAAACCTTTGCTCCAGTGCAAGTGCACTCTTACTAAAAATAATTGTATTTGTTGAAGTGGTCATTCATCTTGAAAGATTCCTGTAAGTTGGCTTCATTCCTTAATCTTATTTTCCCAATGCTGAAAGAGAAACTTCTTTCTTTTTTCTTCTCTTAAGAATACACTCATTAAAATGACTTTAACCAGACACTCTTCAAAGCTACAACTTAAGCCTCTGTAAGTCCTTGCTCCTGGATTTCTAAATATTTGATATCACTCTCTTTTCGTACAAAGAAATCTAGTTGAGGAATTCTTTAGGGTTGTTTTCAGTGTGATAACTCTGTTATGGAGGTGAATAGTAACAGTATTATTAGTCACTATATTTCCTTGAGCAGAGCTGAATAGTTAAATAGCAAGAAAGTTATGGTTCCAAGGTGAGTTTTCACTAACAATATATAAAAACATGATGGGGCTAGTCATTAAAAATTATGTTCACATAATGCATTGGGTTTCCATTTGGAAACAGAAGGGAAATACAGGAAAGCTATTGAGTGATTACAGATTCTGTTTCAAAGGTGTAATTTCATACACACACATACACATGCACCGGGACAATTAGAATAGGATTTGTCACCTGTCACCAAAATAGGTTGATCTTATCAGCATGATGGAATGATTTTGATCAAAAACAGATCCTTGGCTGCATGTATCTAAAATTAAATTAAATTTAAACCTTCAAGATTATTTATTCAACTATATACGCTTATAAAAATGTTTTTATTTTCCATTTAAATTAGCCCTCAGCCAGATACTCATTGATCCTTGTGTAGTTTTGTTCTGTATTACCAATTCCCTTCAAAAAAGGTTATGTCACTTTGTACCCCAATCTACATGGCAGTGTCTGTTTCTCCATAGCCTTGTGAACACAATGTCTTCACAATGTTTGTACCTTTTATTTTTACCAGTCTGGTAAGTGAGAAAGGCACCTCGGTGTAGTTTTAGTTAGCATTTCTCTAATTATGAGTAGATCTTTTAAGTCATAATCAGTCAGGTAAGACATATTATAGGGGTTTCATTCAGTTTTCTACAGAATATGTCAGTATTCTAGTTGATTATACCTTTTTAAGTTACACAATGAATATCTCCATTGTATATTTAAACATTTTCAAAGGATATAATTTCTATCATATTTAGAATACTGTAATTTTATTTACTTTTATTTTTTAAAGATTTTATTTATTTATTTGAGAGAGGGAGAGAGTGAGAGCCAGCAAGAGAGAGAGAGATAGAGAGAGCATAAATGGGGGGGAGGGGTAGAAGGAGAGGGATGCTGAGCAGGGAGCCCAACAGGACCCTGGGATCATAACCTGAGCCAAAGGCAGACACTTCACAGACTGAGCCATGCAGGTGCCCCTAAAATAGTGTAATTTTAAATAAAATTGCTATATGGCTCTTTAAATGTAGTCAATATAACCTATGTACCAAACTAGCATCTCTCTCTTTTTTTTTCTTTTAACTTGTGCTAGGACACTTGTATGCCAGGCACTATTTTTTTCCAGTTTTATTGAGAAATCATTGATATACATCATCGTGTAAGTTTAAGGCATATGGCCTGATGGTTTGATTACCATATATCATGAAATGAGTATCATAACAGGTATAGCAGCACTCATTTCCTCACAAAGATACAATAAAAAGAAAAAAAAAAGGAATTTTATCCTTGTGATGAGAACATAGAGGATTTACTCCCTTAACAGCCCTCCTGTATATCACATAGCAATGTTAACTATAGTCATCATGTTGTACATTACATGCCTGGCACTTATTTATCTGATATCTAGACATTCGTACTTTCTGACCACAATCCTTCAAATTACCCTCCCTCACACCCCTCCCTCTAGTAACCACAAATCTGATTTTTCTGTGAGTTGTTTATTTTTGTTGTTGTTGTTGTTTTGGGGGGGCGTTTGTTTGTTTTTAGATTCCACATATAAGTAAGATCCCACAGTATTCCTCTTTCTCTGTCTGACTTATTTCACTTAACATAATGCCTTCAAGCCCCATCCATGTTGTTGTAAATGGTAAGACTTCCTCAATTTTTTTATGGCTGAATCATATGTATGTATATATCAAAACTTACTTATCCATTCATCAATCAGTAGAAACTTAGGTTGTTTCTGTGTCTTGGCTACTGGGTCTTGGTAATGATGTTTTGGATGTGACAAAATAAAAAATAAGTAAGTGGGACTTCATCACACTAAAAAGCTTCTGCTCAGCAAAAGAAACCATCAAAAGGCAATTGATGAAAAGGGAAGAAAATGTCAAACCATATATCATTTGCATAACCACATAAAGGGTTTATACCCCAGATGTATAAGAACTCATATAACTCAATAGAAAAAAAAATACAAACAACAACAACAACAACAAATACCCAATTAAAAAAATGGACAAAGGTCTTGAATAGACATTTTCCCAAAGAAGATCTAAAAAGGCCAACAGGTATATGAGAAGATGCCCAACGTCACTAGTCTTTAGGGAAATGTAAATTAAAATCACAGTGATATGTCACCCCATGCCTATTAAAATGTCCACAATAAAGAGATAAGAGAGAACAAGTGGCATGGATGTGAAGAAAAGAAAAGCCTTGTGCACTGTTGGTGGGATTTTAAGTTGATAACAGCCACAGTATGGAAAACAGAATGGGGGATCCTAAAAAATTAAAAATAGAGCTACCACGGGGTGCCTGAGTGGCTCAGTCAGTTTAGTGTCCGACTCATGATCTCAGGTCAGGTCTTGATTGCAGGGTCATGAGTTCAAGTCGGACATTGGGCTCCACACTGGGCATGAAGCCTACTGAAAAAGAAAAAAAAAAAACAAAACTACCATGTAATCCAGCAATTCCACCTCTGGGAATATATAAAAAAAAAAAAATGAAAACACTAACTGGAAAAGATTTCCATATCCCCATGTCCACAGCAGCATTACTTATAATCGCTCTTTTTTAACCATCATAAATTCTGCAGCATTTCTTTTCCTTCCTGGTCTCTTATAGTCCTTCTGTCCCCTCCAGCAGCACTTGCAACCCCACTGAATGTCATCCTAAAATAATATTATGGTCTGCTTGAAAAGCTATTGATCACCCGATGAGATTACACAGAGAATTGGATATTCAGATCAGAAATTTCATCCAGTACCAAACTTTACTAATAATTTCAAGGAAGCAATCAGCACAAGCGAAGCAAGTTGAGATCTGGAACCATCAGTGAGTCTTTCTCAGTCCCTTCTTGCCGGAACATAGATGGTCTAGCACAGATAACACAGAAAATACCTAATACTGTATGTAGTTATAGAACTTCTTTATTATTTTTTCTTAAAGATTTTACTTATTTGTCAGAGAGAGAGCAGGGGAAGCAGCAGGCAGAGCAGGCAGAGGGAGAAGCAGGCTCCCTGCTCCGCAGGGAGCCCAACGTGGGAGTTGATCCAAGAACCCTGGGATCATGACCCGAGTCTAAGACAGATGCTTAACCGACTGAGCCGCCTAGGCATCCCCGGAGGAGAGCACTTTAAACCTTGAGACATTTCCACTTTATACTTAGTTACAGTAGCTTAAGAGACGTTTTCCTGGAAGCTATGTGCTGTAACTCTACAGATTTCAGGTTGGTTTGCCACAAACAATTCTAGGCAAACAGATACACCCTGCAAAAAGCATTCCATAGATAAGGTCTTGCCTGCTAGCAAATGGCACAAGGTCTGTCATTAACAAGCTGACAAGGAGATTAAACCAGACCATTTCTTTCTCTTCTCAGGTCACTCTCCCTTTCCCCCATAAAGGGAGAGAGTGGATTTCAGAATGTTGTTTAATCATTTATTTCCCACCCTGTCATATTTCTTCTGCAAGGAAAGTATGTAAATAACAGAAATTTTTTAAAAAACTATTTTTTGACCATATGTCATTAAATTTAAATATCTTCTGGTTTGAGTTCGCCATACAATTAATATGCATATGCATTGATCAGAACAGCATAAATGTGTTACAAATGTTGATAAGTCCTTATGAATAAAAGATAGCTTTATTAGAAAAACAACCCTTAATAAGATGGATGAGATGACTTTTTTAATTGCTATTTTCATTGGGATAATTGATTCACATGTAGCTGTGAAGAAATAATCCAGAGAGTTCCCCAACACTCATTACCCACTTTTCTCCAAGGGAAACACTTTACAAAACTGTCATGTAATACCGCAGTCACCCTCCACCCATCTCATTCAGCTTTTCCAAAATCTTCTCATGATGTGCATATGTATTTAGTTCTTTGCACAAGCGTAGGCACGTCTCCAGTCCCACAGTGAAGATTCTAAACATGTTCCTTATAATAGGGAGTCCTCCGCTGTTGGTCTTCTTTAACCACACCCTTACCGCACTCCTGGCCCAGGCAAGCACCGATCTGCTCCCCATCTCTAAAGTGATACACAGACGGAATCTACATTGTCACTTTTCGGGATTGTTTATTTTCACCCAGCAGAATTCCTTAGAGATTCATCTGGGTCATTGCAGGTGTCAAATGTTCACTCCATGGTAGAGCTGTGCCGCCATTTACTTAAGCACTTTCCTGTTGGAAGACATTTGGACCGATTCCATTTTTTTGGCTATTGCCAGTAAAACTGGGAACCTTCATGTAGAGATTTTTGTCTGAACATAAGTGTTCATTTTTCTGGAACACATAGTAATTCCATGTTTCATTCTCCTCGGTGTACCTCTTGTTGCAAACCTTCCCTGGCCTTTGATTCAGAGCTCTAGACCCGCAACCCAGAGACTGGTGTGTTTGTTTTATTACCTTCAACCAAATGTTGTCTCGATATGATTCTTTCTACTGTTCAATGCCTCCTCTGGTCCATTTCTAATGAATTGTGCACTAAGCAAAATGAATTGATAAAGTGCTTCAAGGACTAAAATTGGTGACATTTTTCACCTGCCGCTGTGCTTGTCCCTCGAATCCATTTGTCAGGATAATTCTCAAGCCGTGTGCTTCATATTGATTTATCGTTTAGAGAATCTTCTCATTGGGAACATTTTGGGGCCTGCAGAGCTCTGCTGAATGTCTGTCCCTTTCCAGGATCCTCCCCTGAATAGAAAGCAGGAGGGGAGATGGCAGACTTGTCATGAAATAAATTGCTATCGTCCCGCCGAGTGGAACAGTGGTAGGTTTGACCATCCTTGAGCCGGCTCAACAGAAGGGGACTGATGAGGGGATGTATGTTTCAATGTGGTGTCACTTTTATTAAGTGACTTTGTCTTCAGGGGCACACTTCAGTGCCTCCCAGATAAATCGCTTCTGTCTTTGACAGTGACAATGGCAATATTTCCAACTTCACACATCTAAGAGACAATTGACAGGACAAATTGCGCATTGGAAATGCTTGATAAGCACAAGATGGGGCAGAGCATCTCAAATCACTCTATGTCTTTGGAACGAAGTTATAATAATATGAATCAATGAAACCAATCTATCACTTAAACTCCTAATTGTGAGACAGAAGCTGTATTTAACAGCTGAAGAAATGTTCGTCTCTTTATTAGAGTGCCAAAATAGGACTTAATTATTTTTTGATATTGGGTCTTAGTAAATTTGCTTTTTCCCCCTGTGATGTACATTTACATAATAAAAGGAAAACATATCTCCCAGTAAAATTTCTATTAATATTTTTACAGATTCTGTCAACATAACATATGCAAGCATTTGGAAAGACTTGTTAAACAGTAAGAAAAGTATTCTTAACATTTATGACCTTAGGAAAGTTACCGAAATAAATAAATATCACTAAACAAAGGAATATGCATAAATGTGCACCAGAGGATATGCACTTTGGAAAACCTAATTTGTACTGCCAGCATTGTTGCTAAGAAGAAAATTAAGTCTGGGAGCCTTTCAGGGTCATTACCATCCCCTTTGGGGGTAACAAAAATGTGCTGTTTGAGACAGGCTTACCTTAGGCCACCAGGCTCATCCTCTGCCTCTGGGTCAGCCCACTTAGCCTGGCCAAACAGATATAAGGCAAAGACTTCAAAGCATAGCCTTAAGGGAAATGGCAACAATTCCTCCTCATCCCTGTCTAGCCAAAGGACAGCTGGGTCTACTCCTAAAGAGGTCTGCCAAAAAACAGGCCCCAGAGTGGTACCCAATATTCACTTCAGAGAAGAAAATCCTCGTTTTGATCCAGAATTGTCTGGTCTTCTCAGGGATGACCCACAGAAGTCTGAAGGGTGAGGAGTATAGGACCGTGGAGGGTAACCAGAAGGTATTCCCAGGTCTATGGAGAGCTGAGCCCTGGCCTTTCATGTTGGTCTTTTGAGGCTCTCCCACCTTTGCTGAGTGCTCTGTAAAGCCCTGCTCACCATGCGTGTGGCTCCCAGAGCAATTTCCGCATCACATGCTGTCTGGCTTGTTGGTACACCACCCACAAGGGCAGGGTTGGAGCCAACACAGCACATGCTTAGTATTTGCTCTTTGAAATTGTTCTTTGAAATAGGGATTGTTTGCTTTGTTAAACACCATTTCAAAATTCTTTAGGAATAGGATATCTGAATATTAAGTCTGCATTCTTGTCTCCTTCCTTCAATTATTGATGCTAGCTAGCATCATCATTTAAATCTCTGAGTTACGCAAACACATCTCAGGTTAAGGACAGTTTAACTGATTGCAAGTTCCTTTTTGAATGTTAAACAAAGCCTGGCAGAGTGTCTGTCACCCTTCCACCTTCCTGACTGGGTCTTAGTGTGGACACCTGAAGAAGTGGCCAGAGAGAAGATGGATGACATAAGAATGAAAAGAAAAAAATTAAAAAAGGATCCAGATCCTATCAGGAAAATTGGGGTAGAGGGAAAAACCTGGTCCTTGGGGTAGAAACACTATGTCCCACATCTTGTTTTGTTTTCAGGGACCAGCTGTGATGTAAGACAGGTTATCAGAATCACCAAAATCACCATCTCTGCAACAAAGGGGTGGTGTTAGGCAAGTATGAACAGCCCCACTGAGCACTGAAGACAGAGAATGTGGATGATACACCTTTGAATCATCAGGAATTTATTGCAATATAATTATCAATACTTTGGGTTTAAACACTGGGAACACTTATTTGGATCTCCAAAATGAAGAAAGGAGAAATCTAAGAAAAGTAGAAGAGATGCTGAGTAGCCTAAAACAATACATCATTTTACTCTAATAATTCAATAAAGGCAAGTCGGTTTGATGTATCTGGAACATCCTGAGAGTGAAGACACAGATGTTAAGGGAGGCTAGGAACCCCTTCTGTCTAGGGCAAGTGTCAAGTCACCAATGGCAATCTAATTGCTAAGCCATTTTGTTTGGGAGACAAAGCCTGCGTTGGTCTTCTACCTTTATATCTTCCTAGCTCCTACTCACCTTCCCTTCTCCCTGATGCTTCTCTCCTGCCTGACCTTCTACCACAGCCACGTTTCAGGAACCCAAACCATGGTGAATGTAAAAATAATGAGCCTTCATGGGACACAGCTTGATCCAAGGAACAGACTCTAAATGGGGATTTTTTTTTTGTCCCCATTGTGCTATATAAAAGACCTTTTTGAACCTAAGAGAAGTTTTCCAGATTTATTGAAAATGCTCACAGAGGCATGTGTGTATGCTTCTCACTAAGGCCAGCCTTGCCCATGTCATGCTGAGTCTGGTAACCTTTGCTGTGTACTGGGAACGTAAGACCCAAGAGGGCAGAGAGTGTATTGATTCTGTTCGCTAATATACCTGTTCCCTGTAGGTGCTCAGTGCATACTTATCAAATGAATGTGCCGTTAAGAAAATTCATTTTAGGGGCACCTGGGTGGCTCAGTGGGTTAAAGCCTCTGCTTTTGGCTCAGGTCATGATCCCAGGGTCCTGGGATCGAGCCCCGCATCAGGCTCTCTGCTCAGCAGGGAACCTGCTTCCCTCTCTCTCTCTCTGCCTGCCTCTCTGCCTGCTTGTGATCTCTGTCTGTCAAATAAATAAATAAAATATTTAAAAAGAAAGAAAGAAAGAAAGAAAGAAAGAAAGAAAATTCATTTTTAAAAAAATTTAATTTTTAAGCCCCAAGCTCAATACTTTTTTTTTTTTTTTCTCAATGACTTCGTAGGCTTCCTGTGAACAGCATTTATTCTTTAATACCTCCTTCATGGTTTACAACATGTAATACAGATTCAAGGTCATAATTAGCATTACGTCTGTCTTTGCATTGGGGATTGTTAGGTACTTGGTATGTGGATCTATCCGTTCTCTTCAGAATGTGTAGCGGTTGCTTGCTTCTCTGCGGCCAGCAAGGAAGGAGACAATTCAAGCTGGGATTATGAATCTCAATGTTCTCCACAAAGTGTAGCAGGAATTAATGTCAGAAGAGAAGAGCCTGACTCTGCTTTTGGCTCTTCTTTTTCTTATCTTCTGCCTTGTAACCCAAAGGCTATTGGGATTCCCAGTCAAGTATTCTCCTTCTTGAATTCATATCGTGTTCTTTTTTTTTTTTTTTTTTTTAAGATTTTATTTATTTATTTGACAGAGAGAGATCACAAGCAGGCAGAGAGGCAGGCAGAGAGAGAGGAGGAAGCAGGCTCCCTGCTGAGCAGAGAGCCCGATGCGGGGCTCGATCCCAGGACTCTGAGATCATGACCTGAGCCGAAGGCAGCGGCTTAACCCACTGAGCCACCCAGGCGCCCCCATATCGTGTTCTTTTATGTCAGCTGAGGACAGGAAGTCTCCTACAGACAATGAAAGAACACCAAGGATTTTTATATCCCAAGAAAGGCGTCTTGGAGAAGCTTTGATCTGGATGTGCCATCCTGTAGAAGCCTCACAGTAAACTGAACCAAAGCTGGGCTCATGTGGTTGCGCAGTTGGGTTTGTCCAGCTTGGAAGATCCAAGATCTCCGGGAAGCCAGGTGCTTGGATTCTTATATGATCATCCATTCTGTCCTACCTCTTTATTTTGGCGCCCCTGTCATTAGCCTCTCCATCCCACTGTCTGGTCTAGGATGAGACAGGTCAGGGTCCTAAACAAGGGGTTTTCAGGCCAGAATGAAATATTGACTTGCCATCAAAAGGAAGGGACGGTGATTGCTCAGTTGGTTAGAAGGCTTCATGTCAGGCAAGCATAGTTTGTTTTGCCACAGATGAAGAAAGAATGGTGATTCATGAATGGAGAGCTGGATAAGCTGTTGGAAAAGTCCTGGGTGGGAAGGAGAGCTTCTGAGGACACCAGTCTCTCCTGACTGGCACTGGAATGCGGCAGACGCTCCGGCAGGCCCCTCAGCTTCATGGCCTCTATGGATTTTCACACGCTGTGAATATTCTCCAATAATTTTTTCAGTCAGGACTGGGCAAAGCCCATTCACACATATTGCAACCGTCTGTGTCTGAGGCATCAGAGTATGCCATTGAATGACACATGGGGAAAAACTTTCATTTTTTTGCTCGGCTTGTTTATTTCTCTCTGAATGATTCATTCTTAATAAGTTTCTTGCCCAATGCCTGTTCCTGCAACCCTAGAAAAGATGTTAGTGTTTACTGCCTATTTCCAACTGGTTGTTACTCCCCCGGAAGACTCTTCCTGTCCTCTTCTGAGTCCCTTTGTTCCTACACCCTGGGAGGTGACAACTTAAAAAAAAAAAAAGAAAAAGAAAAAGAAAGAAATCTGTCTACCATTTTGGGCATTTAGTGACCTGTTTAGTGACTCAAGGTTTCTCGTCAATTTTGTGGCTCTGGAAGATAGCAGCCCATAAGGATGAGGCTCAGAAGGGACTTATTCATCTAGAAAACATTCATCTCTTTCATAGATGGGCAGGAATAACAAGATTCTCCTTCATCGGACCTATGTTGGCAGCAGAACTTCCTGAAGCCTCCTTGCACATTGAGTCCTGTGTTTTTACTTCTAGGGAGGAGGTGCCCACAGAGGGGTGTGAAAGAAAGTCCCCCTGCCCCCAGGAAGATTGTGGCAAGAAGCGATCTCTCTATGAAGAGAGTAAATCCCCACCACAGTGTTGACATGGAAGGCTACAGAGATAACACACTGTATTGGGAGGGTTTCTGTTTATTGACACATGTGGGTTCTGTGGCTTCATGTCGGTAGAAGAAATGGCTGAGTGCACAGCATAATGAAACTTTGGAATTTTGAGACAGTTGATTTTTTTTTTTTTAAGTTTTTACTCTAAGTTTTTCCTTGAGAAACAGAGCCATAGGTATATTTTTATTACACTATATATCAAAAATTAAAGAGAGAAATTAACTTTTTTTTTTTTAAATTAAAGCCTGAAGAATTGTTGCTGTTGTTGTCTCCAGTGACTTAGAGTCATGGGTTAATGGCAGACTTTGGAGAACTTACAGGAGGGTTAGCAAATGCATAGGCAGGTAGTAGATAGTTGACTTATGAGGGGAAAGTGCACCAAGTGAGGATTCCAGAACACAAGCCATTATGGGTGATAACAGGGCTGATTTAAAGGGGTTACGTGGAGGGGAAACTGCTTGGAACATCATGTCATCATTTTACTTTCCATTTTTAGAGAAACTTCATTCAGATAATTCTTTTTCCATGTCTCTCTAAGGAATGCCAACCTAGCATTGTTTCTTTGTATTTATGTTATCTCTTGGGATTTCTGACATCGTCACCTCCACAAAGGCAACAAAACAGAGGTTCCATTGACTTCCTGAGGTTCACCCAGTGACATCAGATTAGACCCTTTAGCTCATGTTTTATGTTGACTAGATCCTGTAGGAACCAGAGAGTCCCATTACTGGGACTGCCTAGAAGGGCTTGGACAGGGTTAGCTCATTTAATTACAGAGGAGACCCAGCTGAGAGTCTTACCAAGGCCGGAGGGAAGCAGATCCTGGTCCTATCAAGCAGCAAGACTGCTGCTTATCTAGACAATCAGCCATTTTCTGGCATGTCAGGGGCATATTTGCTAATTCTGTGCTTATACTAAGGGCTTTTCTGTCCAGTCTGTCCACTGCAGCCTCTGTAGTCTCCATGGAAAATCCCAATTGAGAGCAAACATAAATTGTGGAAGCCCCGGTGAACATTTGGTGTGCTTGGAGGCCCCTGTCAGTATCACAATGGTGAGGAGTCCTCCCCTTAACAACTTTTAGCTCTCCACCCTCTGCAGTCTGAGTAGTACTTTGCAAGATGAGCTAACGGAATATTTAGGATTAGTATTGGTAGAACATATTTATGCTTCTCTTTTCACAGAATATTCTTAGGAAGATGCCAGAAGTCTTCAGTTCTTGAGATGAAACAGTTTGTTTTCTTTGATTTTGTTTTAAGTAGACTATATTTTCTTGAGTTTTAGAAAACCTATACTTTATATGGATATTAAATATATTAATATTTATATTGTATTTATATATATACATATATGTATGTGTATGTGTGTGTGTGTATGTATGTGTGTGTATATATATATATATATATATATAATTTTGTTATTTGTGCTCCATTTTACCTGGGAATTTTAAAAAGTTTCTGAGTCTTACTTTCTGCAATTATACAATAAGGAATAAAGTTGTAAATCAAGGCTTATGCCCCTCATGGCATGGGAGAGAGTGTCATTTACGAAAGCACCCCATGCAAGAATGCTGTCCACTCTTTGGGAGGACCTGCTGTATCTAGGGTGCTCGTAGAAGTCCAAAATCTCTCTTATAGTCAAAAGATGGGGAAAAGGAACAAGTGTCTAGTAAGTGGACTCCAATGGAAACAGCTCTCCTCTAATAGCAAAGAAGCTCAGGAATTCAACACGTATGTTTAGAGGGTGACTTTTCCATGCCATTTTCCTCACAAATCATGAGAATGTTCCAGAAAGCCCAGCACCTTGCAGAACAGAGTGCGTGTCCCGGGGCCAGTCCCTGACCTAGGGTTCTTACCTCTGAAAATGGGCTAACGGGAATCATTTTCCGTCCTGATCCATGAATCCATAGGTCTGTCAATGAAGCTGGTAGATACAAAGAGCCTTTTGCCTAAAGTGTGGTGCAAATATTAGGTACTACATTATTCAGCATCCTCGTGGCTTGGTTTGGTGGTGATATATATAAATGACGATTTAGAACCTCATGCTCAATGTGCAGTGTGCCATCTAGGTAACCTTGGTGAAACTGGGCCACTGAATGAAGATTACTTTCATAAGTTTAATACCCAGAGGTTACATCTATGTCCTCTGTTCTATCTCAGAGCTTTAAAATTGTTTTTGTATATGTCCACGTAGTAAAAGTAGCTTTTGTTATTATTTTAGTAAGCTCTTTGGGTTACTCATCTCTGCCCCATCCTTCTCTCAAGCACACTTCCAAAATAAAACTCCATTTCCTTAAAATCTTCAGTTTTCAAGTCATAAATATTTATGAAAGGAATACATTTTTCTGAGTTACACATATTTACTTCTATGAAATTGCTTTTGATTGGAGTGAATTTTCTACAACTTCTAATAAAGTTTTTAAGCTCATCCCTTAATTATAACATGTTAGAAGGCATTGGCTGGATAACTTTTTAATTTTAAAAAGTGTGTGTGTGTGTGTGTGTGTGTGTGTGTGTGTGTGTGTGAGCTTAGAGAAAATTGAAGGACATTTCCTCCCTCTGAAGGCTGTTTCTGTCAAATATAAATATGGTTATTTCTAGTTTCAGTGGATAGTAAGAAAGAATGCACTTTTACTTCAAGCACTGAAGTTAGTTTCCCCATTTTCTTTTGAATTTCTTGAGGTAAAGATGTCCTAGAAAAGAATGAGCTATTGCTACATGGTACCTCTTGCAAGAACCTTGAAAACATTATGCTCAGTGAAAGAAGCCAGATACAAAGGGTTGCATATTATACAAAAATCCAGAATAGTAAATCCATACAGACAGAAAGCAGATTGGAGGTTGACAGGGGCTGGTGGGAAGGGATGGTATAAAGTGATAGCTTCATGGGGATGACATCACCCTTGGGGGCAGTGAAAACATTTTTGGACTGGACAGAGCTGATAGTTGTACAACATTTTGACTACTAAATGCCACTGAATCACACACTTTAAGATGGTTAATTTTATGGGATGTGAATTTCACCTCTATAAAAATGTAATAAAGCTGTTAAAAAAGAGTAAAAGGTATCATGAAGTACCATATACAGAAAGCACATTTGCAGCAAATATATAAGTTAAGACCTCTTTATTGCACATTTACTCCAACACGGAGTGAACAGGAGCCATCCAGCCTATGGCTGTTCTTGTGGAGGTGAGAAACTTGCTTGTCTGTCTGTGTCATTCTCCCCTTCTGTCTCCCACCACATGTTGTCAGTCCCACTTCTTTAATGTCATCCCATCAGGCTCCATCTGTCTTTTCCCATCACTTCCATGAACTCCACTCCCAGTCTGGGTCTTCTTGCCTCCTGGCTGTGCTGTCTGAGCATTCCGCTACTGCCCAGACTTTCCCATCTATTCTTCCTCGCAAGTCTTCCAAGTTCACAACCTTGCTCAGATCTGGGCACTTCTGGGACTGTAGACCTTCTATGGCATTCCCTCCAGAGCAGGGATGTCCTTATTCCCTAGGCTGCGTGTAGTACCTTCTGCCTGCTTTCATCCAATGGCAGCTTACATCCTGTCTCTTCTCCAGGGCTGCCCTCTGTCCCCACCTCCTATCTGGTCAGGCCTAAGTGGCCTGTTTGCCCAAGTTGTGTGGAAGAGAGCTTTCCCCACTGCAAGCCTTTTCCCTCCTATTCCCTCCTCTCGCTATCTTCACGTGCTTCTCCTACCTGGCTTTTGAGACCCCATATCTTGAAATCTAGTGATTCTCTACCCTGAGGCCTTCCATCAGCAGGATGCCATTTCTCCCTCTTCTGAATCCTTAGGGTCCTTTGCCTGTATCCTTCACCTGCCCTTTTCACGGTCTGCCTTATACTATGGTAGAGGGTTAACGCATGGCCCAGAACCACCCACCTTGTGAACTGTGGAACTAGGATGTAAATCTTGACTGCGCTTGCTTCAAAGACTGTGCTGTGAGCAAATATCAATGACCTCCTTCCTATTGATTTTGGACCTCTCCATCTTTCCCCTCCCCCTTCTTCATCTCCCCTGGTTCTTTGCCGTTGTGTATAGTAGGTTCCCGGTAAGTATTCCTAGAATGTACAGCACTGTGCCTCTTTACAAATAAGTTATTTTTTAAAGGGAATGTCTAATTAACTCTTGTTTAATAGGTAAACAAACCATGAAAAAAAATGCAATAGTACTTAACTTCTGTGTTCTGCATCTTTGTGTGTGTGACCTTTATAGCCCCACGAAACACAGACATTGATTGCAATCGTTATTCCCAAATCTCCTTTCTCATCATTTCCGTGGACTTTTTTTCTGATCTTATCTTCCTCTGATTGACAGTATTTACATCTGTGTCACTGATTTTGAACCTAATTATATACTATCTTATGTTATTTCTTAAATGATTTCTTCAGTTTTACACATTTCCATAATGCCGGTTTTCCAATGGTGGTAGTTCCATGAATTTTGATGAATGAAAAAAAAAAAAAGAGAAAAAGTGAAAATCCTTCTTAGTATGATAATAAACAAGTGTTTTAAAAGACACTATCTGAGGGATGCCTGGGTGGCTCAGTGGGTTAAATCTCTGCCTTCAGCTTAGGTCATGATGGAGAAGGGGTGCTGGGATTGAGCCCTGCTCAGGGCTCGCTCTCAGCAGAAAGTCTGCTTCCCCGTCTCTTTCTACCCCTCCCCCTTGCTCATGCACATATGTCTGTACTCTCTCAAATAAATAAATAAAATCTTTAAAAAAAAGATACTATTTGAGTCACTTGGAATTCTTTGCCTTTGTTTTCATACTAGCCGTCTAGCTATCTGATAAGCCAGAATTCCAGTGTCGACCCATCTGTGGATCTTTCTTTTATTATCACTATAACCAGATGCTCATCAGTTTAAAACTTATTTAGGCTGAAAAACAGCTGAGTATTGCTATATTTAAAAAATTACCTTGCTGGTAGTGGGGGGTGGGGTAGGGATAACAATCATGTTTTAAGCCATAATGTTTTTGTGTCCTTGGCATTTGCTAGAAGCAAAAGCTTAGGCAATATCAAACACTGTGAGAGAATTTTAAAGAGATAAGGAGACAAGTTTAATAAAGATTTTTTTTTTCAGATGCGGCATCCTTTTGACTTCCTCTTGTCATTAAATTCTGCATGTGTTTGGTTGAAAGGAAACTTCAAATGGCTTTATGATTTTAAAGAAATGCCAAATTATGGAAAAAGATCATATTGTTACTCTAATTTGAATTTTAAAAGGGGGTAGGGAGATGAGAGGGAGAATGGGTCTCTAGAAATTAGGTTTTTAAAAAATCCAACGCTACTTAAGGCATTTCAGTACCACTTGTGAGGGAGAAAATGTAGAAATTCTGGTGACAACTTTGTTTGTTTGGGAGCTGGAACGATGTCTCTTTACCTGCCCAGAGTGACAGTGTGACTGAGAACATCTAAGTGAACAACTAGAATGAAGAGCCTAATATTGACCTTTCCCTTTTTCTTCCTCTCGTCTCTCTGCAGGTTACCTATCTGGGTAAAGTCCCCACCACAGGCATGCAGTTTCTGTCAGGCTGCACAGAAAAGCCCGTCATCGAGCTCTGGAAGAAGCACACGCTAGCCCGAGAAGATGTCTTTCCAGCCAATGCCCTTCTGGAAATCCGACCATTCCAAGTGTGGCTTCATCACCTCGACCACAAAGGTGAAGCCACAGTTCACATGGATACCTTCCAGGTGGCACGCATCGCCTACTGCACCGCCGACCACAACGTGAGCCCGAACATCTTCGCCTGGGTTTATAGGGAGATCAACGACGACCTGTCCTACCAGATGGACTGCCACGCTGTAGAGTGTGAGAGCAAGCTCGAGGCCAAGAAGCTGGCCCACGCCATGATGGAGGCCTTCAAGAAGACTTTCCACAGTATGAAGAGTGATGGTCGGATCCATAGGAACAGCTCATCGGAAGAAGTTTCCCAGGAATTGGAATCTGATGATGGCTGAATGGACTTAGGATGCTTCAGCAAGGCAGCATTGGTCAAGGAATTCAAGATGATAGATGAATAAGCAATGATTCAAATTTGGGAAGAAAAGACTGCCAAATTATTGGCCGACCAAGCTTTTTAAATTCAGAAGAGCAATTCTAAATCTAAAGAAATGTATTATTAAAATAATTACATTACATTGAAATCTGCTGCTGCTGTGACTGTGAGGAGGGTGGGCGTGTGGACGGGGAGGAAAGTTCTAGACTCTCTTCTTTCCCCACCCCCCTCATTTCCCCATGCCTCCCTGTAGGAGACCCCATGCCAGTTATCATCACTCTCAGGCAAATACACTGCGGCTGTTATTTGATGGACCATTCCAATCTGCCTTATGAAATCCAACAAAAATGTTAGATGCACCTGTAGGATCCCTAGTCATGGGGAGAGGGTATGTGTGTGGGTGAGGGGTGCAGGTGCAGGTGGGAGGCCGCAAAGCTAAAGGAACACCTCAGGCATAGCCTGAGAGCCCCCTCCCCGGCATGTCTCCGATTCTCTCCCCAGTAAGCAAATCAGCACAGCCTTTATTGAGCTTTACAACTAACAAGCTGATAGTTGGCAGTTAATTCACAATTAAAGATAATGCTTTTATTTACGTAAATATATCAAGTAGTACCCTCTTATTGTATTCACTTCATCTATTTTCTTAGAATACTTGCAACTACTAATAGCTGCTTTCCTCATCCCTCCTCATCCACCCTCTTTCTCGTTCCAACCCAGCGAATGTCCCTAAGGGATGGATTCTCAGCATACATTGCAGGACACAAAAAGGGAAGAAAAGACCCAAGCAGGTGAAGTAAACAAAGTAGGAGTTTCAAACAACCACCACAACCACAGAAACCTTGGGAAAAGGGAATGAGTTATCAGCAAGTGAGCAAACTCCTCGCAGGCTGTCCTTTGATCAGTTCTGATTTATGGTTACTTATTTACTTGATGGTCCTGTCTGATGAATCCTTCACAGCAAGCTTCAGATCTGATTGGGCATCACAAAGGAAGGCTTGCCTCAATCACTCAACATAGTACTCAAATAGGGAATGTGCTATATACACTCGGTTTGTCTAGAGAAACTGTGTCCCAAAGGGAAATCTGACCCCATTATCTTACAATTGGTGATATCTTAGGGGTGGAGTTGCCGGTTTATCCACTGTTTCTAATGAGAAATATTGCTAAGAGAGTCTGAGATGTCTCAGTTTCACGGATCTTTAATATCATCAACACAGAGTCAACACTGAATGAAACTGAAAGTGTTGGTTCAAATGCATACATTTAAGGCTAGGAGCAGATGGCTAGTTTTCCAGGTAATGCTGCTCCTTGATTGAAGTCTGTTTTTAATCCCGGTAATATTAGAGGCACTGGGGCACCTTACAGAAGCCTTAAATGAGAGCTCATCAAATCCAGAGAGTAATGGTGTCACCGTTTTGGTCTGTGTATCTGTGTGTTCCTGTATGCATTTGTGTGTGTGTACGTGTGCCCCCCGTGTGTGGGTCCAGTGTTAAGGCATGTAGAATGAGCATGGAGTCGTATTGAGAAGAACTCGCCTCTTGGATATTGCTTGCTGCTCTACAACACATGTAAACTATTCTTTAGCATAAATGCATTCATTCTTTAATAAAAAATATGTTTGCATTAATAAAGCTGAGGACTTTCATACTTTATATGTCTTTCCTTTTTTAAGTAATGAAAACCCGAAGGATGGAATAGATCAGGTTGAGTAAAGAGGGAATTCTTCCTAAAAAACATTCCTGCTGGGTCATAAATAACCCATTCCTTGATTGTATTTAAATAAATCTTGTTGTTTTTTCCAATGCTCATTTTATATTTAATTCACTGAGATGGTATCGTGTCAACCATTGAAATCGTTTTTTGGTGTGATGGACTTATTTCTGAGGAGAGTCTTCCGGAACGTTTTGCAAATGATCGCAATTCATAAACTCTTGTGTTCCATCTTGGAAGAACCTGTGCCAAAATCCTAGAAGGTAAACACGGAGTGATTCCCTCTGACAGCACTGGTTAAAAATGTTTCCTGCAGACCATGATTTCTCAGAACGACCCCATTAATCTAGCAAGGCGGGGGCCGTGGAGCACGTGCGTCTTGAGCAGTGCCCTTCATGGACTCAGTAACCAACACAAAGCCTCCTGAAGTGAAAATATGAGAGCCCACTGAAGAGGGACACTCAATTAAGAATTACCGCCTGTCTTCTCCAGTTCAAATGGCATTTTCCCTCATGGACCATTCCTCAATTTCAATTTCACTACCTTGTCCTTGAATATGCTTCTAAGAGGGAGGAAAAAATAAAAAGAAAAAAGAAAGGAAGGACCCAGCCAGCATATATTTCAAAACACCACTTTCCCCTCACAGTAAAAGTTAAATCCCAAGGGCACATACGGTTATTTATTGCAGAAAGCGTTTGCTGGTATTTTTTTCAGGATACTGAGTATGACATGCTAAGTAATTGGCTCTGATAATATTGCCATGAGCTTTTGCTTGAGATGATTAGTAAGCAATTTAAAGATAAATACACAACGACATCTTTCAAATAGCTAATGAAGTCTTTGGGGACAGGCAGGATTAATTCCCTTCAGAGGGGTGAATCAGACTTGTATCTTTTTTTTTTTTTTTAATGCTTTGTTTTCTCCCTTTTTGTACTATATCCCGCATACTGGTGGTCACAAAGCACTTTCATGTACATTAACTCATAGGTTCCCCCAGAAGGTTTGGCAATTACTTTAGAGATGAAGAAACTCAGATTCAGAGAGGTCACAAAAGTTGGCTAAAGGCAGCAGAGCTAGGATGTGTTTTATGGAGACTTCGAACCTTCTGACTTCTGGTCTAGGGTTATTGCTCTGTTAAGACAAGATCCACCTCCTGGGATTTTTTTATTTCTAGTCTCCTTAAATCCTTTAGCTTATTTTATTTTAAGATTTTATTTATTTATTTGAGAAAGAGAGAGACAGAGCGAGCAAGGGGAGAGGGAGAGGGAGAGGGAGAGAATCTCAAGCAGACTCCGTGCTGAGCATAGGGCCTCATGGGGGGCTCCATCTCACGGCACTGAGATCAAGACCTGAGCCGAAACCAAGAACCTGACTCCTAACTGACTGAGCCACCCAGGTTCCCCTCCTCTAGCTTAGTTTAAATGAGCATTCTACACCACTATAAATAAAAAACTTATATGCTATTCATTTCCAAGTATTTTTTTGATAGCAGTAGACAAGTTTTAAAAACAAAGGTCCAAGAAGTTTTATTTGAGCACAAATAACATTATATGAGATTTTACTTAAGTATTATATTGGCTGTGGTCAGTGGACAAAATACTTTTCCCACCCCTACAGAACCAGATGCAGGGTTTATTTTGTTTTTCTCAGGACATGTTAAAACTCTGAGTCATGTCCTTCTGCTACAGGATTCTAGAGAACCCTGTAATTTCTCTTCAGCCATTTACTGCATTTTCAATTCTATCTTTATTTGTATGATTATGTAAGTATATATATGCATGTATATATATTATCTAAGTATCTATTTAAGCCTCTGGGGTGTATCATTAAGATAGGAATTTTCTACCTTTTGGTCACATTTCGTCTCTAGTCGTAGACTACAGAGTTCTTGTCCTACACTTGTTTCTGTTTATTCCCGTTGCTGGAAACAAAGAGGATGGGTATTAGGGGAAGTCGTTTTTATTTTTACGACAATAGGAAGCATATGAGTATAACTGATTCCCCCCCAAATTTGTACTTCGAAAAACATTTTTCCTTTGCCCTCTCTTTTGCCTTTTCCCACTTTCCCCCCCTTTCCTTCCATCCTTTTCAACTTTAATATTTAACTGTTTACATGACAGCATTCCAGACCATCTCTAATTTGAGCAGGAAGAGCATATGTGCTCTGAATCCTTGATCATGTTTTAGTTCACGATCCATTGATGCAAACTTTGATGATACGGTCAAACATTTCAGATTATCCTAACTCGCTCTTGTTAATATTTTTCAGCTAGATGGGACATGATGACAGTTGAATTCATCATAGCTTACTATTTCTTAAGCATTCCAAGAAATGTGCAATATATCTTCTCATCTCCTTGATATACCCTAAACTGAATTGGGATGAAGGTGAAGTTTCCCTTAATTGCCAAATTCTGATTGATCTTCAGAAACTTTCTTTTTAGATACCAAGATTTGGCTTTTAGAGCAATTTTATGGACACAACTTAAGAACTCTGGCTGCTGCTTTTACAGAGGTACCAGCTGATAATAGGTACCAGAAGAGAACTATGTATGGTGCATAAATCCCAAGCTTAGAAAGAAAAACAACAGCATGAGTAAGAGCAAATTATTAAGAGGAAGAAAAATCTAATCCATCTTATATTGGACATTTACAAATAAACTGTGATATATATATTTTTTTAAACGAACCCAAGACATAGTCTTGCACACTTGACCAAAGCTGACATTCACAAAGAGATTTGGGGAGAATGTTTCTTTTGGAATGTCCTAGTAAGATTATTTTAGGTTTTGCTTAGGCACCCAAAATTGGTTATTTAAAAATAATCTGAATGGTTTGTGCTTAGGAGAACTATGATTTTCATTTAAAAACATTACTAAGTTCCTACTAAGTTTTCAACAGCTTAGCTTGGAAGCTACTCTAAGAAGGTACTGAGATGATCTGAAAATGGAATTACTGAAGTATTACATGTTTTTAAGCCCTTCATAATACATTACCAATAATTATCAATACTTTCATGTCTATAAGGTCACATAACAACTATTTTCTTAATAAATGTACATCACTTTATCTAAACATATGTATTAAACCAAGTTTTAGCCATTTAAAAAATTATTATGAGTATTGTAAAATAAAACATGATGCTAGGTAGGACCTACTTGATTTCAAACCTGTCCTACTTGATTTCAAACCTGTCATGTGGTTCTCGTTGCCATCCCAGAACATTCTTTGTTCTTTGGGGGCAAAGCTTAAGAGAAACATTTAAGGGAACACCCACTTGCAAGAAAGAGCCAAGGAAGGACTCATTCTGGGTCACCTTTTAATGTAAATTTGAGATCAACCAAAACCAAGATTGATCACAGATGTGAACTACTATTTCTGATTCCAGTTTTACACAGAAAATAAAATCTAATGATAAATGCTGTGTTTGTAATTGGATTATCATCATGCCGATGATATTATGGGTATAAGAAGATTTTAATTGGGGGGCTTAGGATAGAATTAGACCTTTAATTTTAGTCTTTTGCCAAATTCTTATTGGCTTTCTCCATTTTAATTGCAACAGCTTTTCCTAGAATTCAGTACTGCACTTTTAGGAACTCGTACAGTAAAATCTCATTAATTTAGATAAAACTAATTAGGAGTTGGTGGTTTTAGGCTTGAAAAGCTCAAGTTTTATGCTTATTTTTAATAAGCAATATAAATAGGTTGAATAACATTATTGGAAGTGTTTGCTTGCTTGGGAAAAACGGCCTCCACATATTACAATAACAATTTACTAGACATGGTGTAATTTCAGCACAAGTAGAGGCTGGTACAGCTGAAATTGAGGCTTTGATGTGCTGGTTTCAAGCCATTATTCTTTGTTTATTAAAGTGGGTTCTCCACTAAGCAACAGATGGTTAATGCAACTCTAGGACTTAGTGTCCTTCGAAGTAATAAAATTCCTCTTCTACTCATCATTTATATACATCTTTACCTTCAGTTAGTATAACTCTTTGATCTTATTAGCCTAACTCCCTCCAAAAACTAAATTCTTCCTGTTTCTCATAGAAATATTGCTGTTAAAATAATTGAAATTGAAATTATTTTCTGATCATCAAGCTTTAATGATTTCTGTTTGCTACTCTTTTTTTTTTTTTTTTTTTTTGCTTACATTACGAAGACTCTACATTATTGTGGATCACCTTACAAAGCTCAGTGACTCACCAAGATTATGTAACAAGTCAGTTATGACCAATTATGTTTAGTGGCCTGGTTTGTACTTAAAGTTTCACATTTTGCTTTTCATCCATGAATGTGTTTATGATTTGTAGTGTTCCACTACAATGTGATCATTACGTTAGCTCTGCACGGATGGCGTATAAGGCTTGCAGGGTCTCTGCGCACAGAATGGAGTTCGTGCCCTGCCCAAGAGGACATGATAGAGAGACCACGTGGGCAGCTCTGGACCCAGCCCATGCTCTTCCCAAGGAAAAGGCACCTTTTTGCAATCCATCAGCCAAGAAGAATTTGCTTTTCATAATGAATGTCCCAGAAGGTAGATAATTTTTCTATCAGGGTAGAAACTTCTTTCACAAATAAATAGCTTCCCAAAATAGCAGTCCTGAATTATACTCATATTCTTTTTCTCAATGTGTTTTTTTCAGACCCATGAAGTAGCAAACACTGGACACTTTTCACTATTTTCACTATACCTCATGTTTCATAAACCAAAAGAAGGCATGTGAGGCCTACCAGTGACCTTCTCGAAATAGCTCTTGAGATCACATTTTGAGAAGAGCCCTTTTAAGTTGCCTAACTTTTAGGTTCAGAATTGCAACAGGTGTGAGCTTTGAGTCATCAGATTCCAAGTGCTATTCTATGAGAAACTGTATCTTAAAGAATCAAAATCATTGTTTCTTTAGAGTCATTTCTCCTCCATGACTCTCGAAGGAAAAGAGTGAGGCATCCCACACATTAGGCAGTCTGAGAATGGAAGAAAGATTCATTCTGGGTGACTTGAGGTTGCCAGAAAACCTCAGAACCTGAAGGTAAAATGTGTCCCCTCTCTCATTCCCAGGACAAACCTCTGAGGCAGAAGTCTTATTTATTTCTTTTGCTATTTCAGTTCATCTGCTGACCCAAGCCTTTCCCATGTCCGGAAGTGTTAAAGAACAGCAGCTCCTGAAGAAAGGGGGAAAGAGTCCTGTGTCATCCACAATTTGGTTTCAGTCAGACCAGCTCTGTGGCCTCAGATCACTTCTGGACTTGTGACATCTGTCTTTTGTCTACAAAGGGCTCCTGAGAGCCCTCAAAAGCCATAGTAACAGGAAGTTCTCTGGATTATTCTTCTATTTCTGGGCAAGGGACGAGAACAACTTCTTATCTGAACACAGAACCTACAGCCCCACCATTCTTCATGCCGAGAGATCCAATTTTTCTAAAACTCTAATTTGATTATGCCAGAGTTTTACTTAGAGTTTTCATGGCCTCTTCATTCTCTATGAGAGAAACTAATGACTGTCCTCATTCCCTCCCTCCACTCTTTAATTTTATATGTTGGTATGATAAACAAGGTCCTTCTCAAGCTGGCTCTCACCTGTTATTCCAGACTCACATTTAAACCTTTCTCGGTGTTGCCCTGGGCAAAGAACTTAATATCTCGGGCAAAGAATTTAACATCTCAGTTTCCTCATCTGTAAAGTGAGAATAATAGGTGTCTGACTGATAGAACTGCAATGAAAAGTAAACGAGTGAATATAAATGAAGTACTTAGCACAGGTTCCGGATCTCGCGAATGTTCAGTTAATGTTGCTCTTTGGGGTTTTCATTTTCTCTTCTCACTCCTTTACAGGAAGCTGTTGGGTAGCCTACAATGTTCTTTGTAATTCCACAAAAGGGCTGGACTGTGAGCTTTGGAATGCCCTGCTCCCTTCTTTGTGGATGTAGTTCCTTCTTCCAGGCTCCTACAGACTTGTGAAAAACCACTATGACCTTGACACATGGCCATTATTGCTTCTAAGTCTTCCTCACCCCTGATCTGAGAGCTTCTGGAGCAATCCTGTCCCATAGAACAATACTGCTGGCCACATGTGTAATTTAAAATTTTCTAGCAGTCAAATTAAAAAAATTTAAAGAAAGAGGAGAAAATAATTTTAATAATCTGCTTTAACAAAAATATTTAAAGTATTATTGCAACACATAACTACTATAAAATGCATGAATGAGATATTTCACATTCTTTTTTTTTTTTTTTTAGATTCTGTTTATTTGACAAAGAGATCACAAGTAGGCAGAGAGGCAGGCAGAGAGAGGAGGGGGAGGCAGGCTCCCCACTGAGCAGAGAGCCCGATGCAGGGCTCCATCCCAGGACCCTGAGATCATGACCTCAGCAGAAGGCAGAGGCTTAACCCACTGAGCCACCCAGGCACCCTGAGATATTTCACGTTCTTGCCATACAGTCTTCAATATTTGGTATGTATTTTACAGGCTACAGCATGTCGAGTGCTCAATAGCCACTCTGACTTGTGCTACTTATGTCCCTGCAGGGTCCCAGAGGGTGGGCACTGTGGCCTGATCCTCTGTGCACCCACAGAGTCTGTCTCAGGGACAGACACATGCGGAAATGCTTATTTAATGAATAAAGTGGGGAACCTGATTACAACTCCATCAGATGTGTGAGTATATGAGTTTTCTAGGGCTGCTCATAACAAACTGGATGGGTTTTCTAGGGCTGCTAATAACAAACTGGATGGGTTAAACAACAGTGACCTCCCAGCTTTGAAAGCTAGGAGACCAAGATTGAGGTGTTGGTAGGGTTCATTCCTCCTGGGGCTATGAGTGGAGATCATTTCTGTGCCTTCTGATGGATTCCTGGCCATCTTTGGTATTCCTTGTCTTCTGCACCACCATCTTGCTCTCTGTTTCAATGTTCACATGACCTTCTCCTGTGTGTGTGTTTGTGTGTCTGTTTGTCTCTAAATTTCCTCCCTTTATGAGGACATACTGGATTAGGTTTTCATTTTAACTAAATTTACCTGCAATTACTCTATTTCCAAATAAGGTCACGTTCTGAGATACTGGGGAGTAAGCCTTCAACATATGAGTTTGGGTAGAGGACATATTTCAGCCCAAAACCATAAGGCAGGTGTAACACTGAGATGTGCTTCAGAGCTCATGACTTGGCAGTTTCACTGCTGATGGTTCAACTCCAAATTCAGCACTTTTTCTGCTCTTGCCCCTGTGGGAAGCCCTCTTTGTCTGGGTTTGGTTTCTCTTGGCCAGCCAGAATTGTGGTTGGATTATCAAGGACATAGCAGACAGTCCTTTGAAGTATATTTTCATTTAAATTTGTTGAATTTCCTTATGAAATAAAGTTAGCATGGTTCTTAAATACATACGCATTTCAAGGAGATGAAATTCCCTGAACTCAGCCCTTTTGCATCTCCCATTATTATGTCCTGTCTGGTAATCACCAGCTTCAGTTGTCTGCTGAGGGCAATGAGGCTGTGAGGGAAAGGCAGCTTGAGAACTAAAAAGAAAAAAAAAAAAAGAAAACCAAATAAATAAATAAAGAAGTTTGATGCAGGCAGGACAGCTCTTCCTGTATGTGACAGCATTAGGCAACTCTTAGGCCAAGTTTTCCAGGCTGGGACAACCTTGGTCTAAGCCAATGCCCACAATTGCCCCATGGAGCCCTTTGTGCTTTTTATTGGGAATTGGTGTCTTTCAGGCATCTCAATATGATCCAATCCAAATCCCCACATCACAAACAGAAGAAGTCTTTGAAGGCCAGAATTTGGGATTTGCCAGTAACACAAGGATTGTGGTGCTTTTCCACATCTGCTGTTCTTGTCCTGCGGTTATGTCTCGCATTGTCTTGCAAGCATGTGCTCTGTACCACGCTGAAGAATCAGATCCCTTTGTCTCATTGTGGAAGAACCGCATTCCCCAGCATTTCAAAAGCAGCGTCAGCATCGCTCTGTTAAGATAAGCCCATACCAGAATTTGCCTGGCCAGCAAATCAAAGAGAATTTATTCCTAAAAATTATTTTCCAGACTGATTATTCAGTTCTTTCTTTTAAAGGTCAGACTTTGTGATATTATGATTCAAGTTGCCTTTTTTCTCCACAATGGGCTACCATCAGAGAACTCAAGACATGTTTTCTTTCTCCTTTTCTCTGAAAAACTAAATGAACCTTGCAATTCCTCTCAGCTTTGTAGTTTTGTATTACAAAAGTTTCTCTTTGTTTTTAGGCAAATGACACTATAATAAAGTCTTTTTTGGTAGTTGTTGGAGAAGATACTTAAGCACTAAGATATGGGATTTGAAGTTAATATATTCCAGCCTTTCCTTTTTAGGTTCAGAGTATCCCAGAAAAGGAACTCAGGAAAGCACGTTTGCAGGTTCTTTCTGAATATAGTTCTGGAGAGATGGTTAGGTGCAAGATTAACAAGTTATCTCATTCATGCTCAACACTGTCCATTGGCTGCTCTGTGGACTCCACCAAAGACATGGCATAAGGATGGTAAAGAGAGAAGAAAGATTTGAAGGAATGGAAATAATAGGAACTAATAATTTTGATCATATATGAGGTACAAGACCCTTCACATACATCAATTTATTTAATCTTTACAGAACCCTATGTGGTCAGAATTATTATTCTCATTATGGATGAAGAGTTGAATTTGGAAAATCTTAAGGAAGTTGGCTGAATCCCATAATCACTTAAGATGCAAAGCTAGGGAAAAAAAAAAAAAAAGAAGAAGCAGCAAAGCTAGATTTGACCTCAAGACCTGCTCATCTCAAAGCTTGTGATTTACCTACATGCTCCAAGGACATTCCTGAGTCACTCCATCCCTGCAACAGCCCAATACTCTGACTTTTGGGACTCCCAAGCTGGATCCCCAAATTTTCCATTGGATCAGATTACCTCATTCTCAGGTCTAGCTCAGTTTTGAAAACCTAGTGCCTCTGGTATCTGTGGTTGGGCCAGCCTCTACTGGCTTTTCAGAACCTTGCTTTCAATGCTTGTGCTCTCCGTGAGCCCTGGGTATGGTTCTTCCCCAGAGAGGCTCATTTTCATGAAACTAAAGTGCTTAACTTCCCCTGGATGATTTTGGTGGCTCTTTTTGATCACTGCTTTGGTTTCTAAATGTATTTCCCTGGTCCAGAAAAAAATAAACTTCAGTCCTCCTTTCCTTCCATGCACATCCGAAATCTGAAACTTGAGCCTGAATCATGTGAGATTTAAATGAGATAAAAATAGAAATGAACATTTATTGTTTACCATGTATCTGGATTTAAGATTTTTACTGTCATTTTTTTAATTGTATGTTTCACAAAATATCTATGCAGAGGGAAATATTATTCTTCTTATTTTAAAGTTGATGGAGGTTAAGTTTAGAGAGGTATTTGCTAAATGTCACCATCCTGGAGAGGCAGTCTGACTCCTGAGTCTGTATGTCTTATCCAGCCTTTCAGGGGGTAGAGGCTCTTGACCCAGTGGCTGGCACAGGGCATACCCATTCCAGATAAGTCACAGAGATGGTCTTGTCACCTGGCTCTCTCTTAAACCACTCCTATCAGGCCAGCACCTGTCTTCTTAGTAAAATAAATATATCTTGGAGCCCACTTCAAAGCTTTATTCTGCAGGAACAGAAGATTGAGAAGAAAGATCTAGCAGTGTCTTGGGCATCTTTTGCTTATTTTAATACCACATTGAAATTTTTTTCAGATGAAAATATTGAGACTTAGATTAAATGATTTCTCCCACTTTCCACAAAGCTAGATGGAGACTCAAGATGCCCCGCTTATTCTTAGTATGTAGGGTATCATCTATAACATGGCAGAGGTGAACTCTAAATAATTGACCTTAATACGTTTCTAATGTACACCATCATTTTTATTCTTTCTTAAAAAAATGTTTCATTTCTCATATGGGAAGTTTGATAGTGGAAATGCAGAATCCATTGTGAACCAAGGACTGTAGTGTCTAGTGTGACTATCCAAATAAGTAGAATACACAAAAAGAAAAAGTATGGAAATTGTACTGAGCATAGTTGGATCTTAACAATGGGGTCTTTGTTTCCCAGATTCTTTTATGATTACAAATGTGTCATTTCGTGCACTCCCATTTAATCAAACATACCATTTACTCCAATGAACCTTGAATGGTATAACACTAATTTTCATGACTTTACTAAAAATGGAGGCCATTATATCATAATTATTGTTCAGTTTTTAACACCCTATAATTTTCAAGAACTATTATGTCTATCTGCCATCAGCATTTTTATACAAATAAGCCTGAGAATACACTGCTGTTCTTTAGTATTATCTCTTCATTACTTTATATTTGATTTCCCAATTTTAAAAGAGGATGTTGATATTCACAACCAGATTGTTATTTCCAGGGGAGATATCACAGCTTGGGCTTTTATTTAGTGGCATTCCCCCTGTAACTGCAATTCGTGATCTAAGAAAACATGTTTATAATAGAGAAGAAAGGAAGTAGTCATCTCGATATATCATCGTGTCAAGAGCAACTTTCTCATGTTGATGTAATTAGGGAGTTATTGTTCCTTCCAAGATTTTCTTCATGTAAGCTAATGAATATGTTATGTCTCTCTCTCTCTCTCTCTCTCTCTCTCTCTATATATATATATATATACACATATATATATGACTCACTTAAGAATTACTTCTGTTGCTCTTTAACTCTTTAATTTTTGGAAAGAGAAGTATAAATGCAATGTTGTTTTCTCTGGTGAAAATTCTTCCCAAAAGACACAATAAGGTCTGAGATGCTCCTGAACAGCAGGTAATATACAAAGCCATTTCTACTGGAAAATATGGCATCTGGAAAAAAAAAATTGTGGAAATGCATGTTAGTATGATTGTGTTATTCTAGGTTAATGATGATGGTAACTGCATCATCAAAGTAGTTTTGTAGTATAAAATGCAAGAGCATTTGGAAAGAACCATCACGGATAGCCTTTGGTGAAAATTCCTGGTAACTGCTCCATGAATTTCAAAGTAAGAGATTGAACCAAGACCACTGTAGCTATTTCTGTGTGCTAGATAAAGTGCAGGAAGAGGGGCAGAGAGAGCCTTGAGCATCAGTATAACCGAGAAAACTGTTTCTTAGAGTTATCTTTAAATAAACCCATGATAAGCTGACTCAGAGTCCTGTTGTGCTCTATACCTCAGTGTGCTGGTCACCTAGTTTCAGTGGCCTTTGCATATATTGTTCCCTCTGCCTAGAGCAGTACCAACTCTCCGTCCTCGGTCCACCAGTCCTAAACTCGTCCCCTGTGACATAGATAGTACTTCTTTACCTTTAAAGGAGTGACTGGAAGTCCTGCACTGCATGCTATTTGCATGGCACTGTACATATTTTCTTCCAACCACTTGTCCTAGTTGTACTTGTGCTTTCCTTGGTGTGACTCTGTGAGTAATGGCGGTCTATTCTCCCCAAATCATAAGTTCCGTAAGTGCTTATCACAATGCCTGTCACTTAAATGGGACCCATAAATAGTTTCTGAATGAATTAATGACTTGGCTTTAGAGTAGTGAGGACTGTGGTCTTGGACCACTTCCTGAGGTTCACCACTCATTTCACTAGGCATCAGTGTCTTGGCTGGGGGGCAGCATCTTTGCTGGGTTGTTTAGACCATGGTTGGTGATTGTGGAGCAGTGGTTTCTCTGTTTGAAACTATCTGGGTTGTGTGGGAATCAAAGT
Source organism: Lontra canadensis (assembly GCF_010015895.1). NCBI lineage: Eukaryota > Metazoa > Chordata > Mammalia > Carnivora > Mustelidae > Lontra > Lontra canadensis. The sequence goes on along the minus strand of NW_022631007.1, from coordinate 9,097,976 downwards.
CTAGTGGATTAGAAGAACTGATTCCTTAATCAACAGAGTCAGAATGACTTCAAAGGGATTTCTTCATGGGAAGGACTGGGCAGGAGTACAGAAGAGGGTCAAAGCCTGGATGTAGGAAACATTAAATCTTCTGTTCTGACTTTTGAAGCTCTGTTTCTACCACATTGCAAATGTTTCCAGTTTAGTTACAGGCATGAGCCCAGAGAGAACTGTAATGACTAGAATCATAAGTTGTGAGAAATGTAAGAGGTCTTGGAAGATGATTTGACACTTTTCCCCCCAGATGGAGACCTAGAGAAGTCCAAAGACATTACCCCCGGGCGAGTGACAAGGTTAGGTCTGGGAATCCAGCATTCTTTCCACAGTCTAGACTCCTGTTTCTTATATTGGTTAGTCTGCTGTGTCAATGCCTGTGGACCCTCACTGATGTGTCCTGCCATCTAGATGAAGGGTGATCTGGGTAAGCCATTTAATCCTTTGGGACCTCAGGATTTGATTTCTCACAGATAAAGCAATAAGCCATCCTCTAGAATATCTAAAGTACCTAGAATTGCAGATCATTTGTTATTCTAAACCAACCCTCTGCTCTTCCCAAACTGTGGGGCTCCCTGGACATCATTTCTAAACCTAAGCCATGTACTTCACAGTGTGACATGGAAGTTCAACATTAATACTAAGTTGCATATGTGTATCGCTAACAGTATTCTAGATACAGTTTTGTGCCTGTGTAGTAACTCATTTACTCTTCACTGTGATCTTAGGGGAGACACTATTACTTATTTACTTCTGCTTAGGGATGGGGAGAGTGGCGCCCAGGAAATTTATATGTCAGATCCAAAGTATCACAGGTCCTAAGTGGCAGGGCTAGGATTTGAACCCAGGTAGTCTGGTTCCAGAGTTTGTGCTGACTTAGTGTAGGGACAACTGTCCATACAAAGTGAAATTCATTTTTCATATTTATTTACATATTACTCTTTTTCCAAAAAGTTTCAAAGTGTCTATATCACATACAAAATATGTATCTTTATCACATAAAAATATGTGAATAAATAAGAGAAAGGAAAATGGATGTGTAAGTTAATAACAAAAATCTTTTGAAAACTTTATTAAATGTGTGCTTAATATTTGGATCGAGTGTGCTAGTGGTAAATGCAAAAAAAAAAAAATCACTTGGAAACCTCCATCCATCTGAGATACTGTTTAGAGAAACTATTTTTAAGAAACTTCATTGAGTTGTAGGAGTTTCTCGTGTATTTTGGAGACTAACCCCTTTTTAGATATATGGTTTGCACATTTTTTTCCCATCCTGTAGGTTGCCTTTTCACACTGTTGATTGCTCGTTTGCTGTACGCATACTTATTTATTTTTGTTTTTGTTGCCTGTGCTTTGAGTTTTGAATCTATGAAATCATTGCCAAGACCAATATTATGAAGCTCTTCCTCTATGTTTTCTTCTAGGAGTTTTACATTTTCGTTTCTTCCATTTAAGTCTTTAATCTGCTTGGAGTTGTTTTTGTGTAGGGTGTAAGGGTTTAATTTCATCCTTTTGTATGTGGATATAGAGTTTAGCCAACACCATTTGTTGAAGAGACTACCCTTTCCTCATTCTGTATTCTGGTCACATTTGTTGAAGACTATTTCCTCTCCTAATCCACTCTCCAGCCACTGATATATTGTATCCTTCTAGTTCCTTTGCCCTCTGGCACCATCTGGTTTCAGCTGTTGGGCAACATTGGCCAGAGATTGGAGGACCAGAGAGGAAGAGGTCAGTGCATTAATAGCCCCCAATTTTTCCCTGCAGTGTCATCCTGAACCAAAATAATAAGAAATAATAAGAAAAAATTATAAGAAAATAGTAAAAAATTATAAAAAATAAGAAAATAATAATAAAAAATTCCCCATGTTTTTAGCACTTTTTTTTTTTTTTTTTTTTTGTACATAAACCTTCCTTGTATTAGACATCGTTTTTGGGATAGGTTACATAACAGGTAAAGATCTATTTTAATTTTTTCTGTATGACTACTATTTGACCTGTCATTTTAAATCCAGGTCTTTCCTACTGATTTAAAATGCTATCAGGTGGGGGTGCCCTGGGTGGTATAGTTGGTTAAGTGTCTGCCATTGACTCAGGTCATGATCCTGGCGATTCTGGAATTGGGTCCCAGGATTGAATCCTGAGTAGGGCTCCCTGATCAGTGGGGAGTCTGCTTCTCTTTCTCACTCTTTTGTGTGAGCTTTTGCTGTCTCTCTCTCAAATAAATATACAAAATCTTTCAAAAAATAAAATAAAATGCTATTAGATATACAATATATCAGCTTGTTTGATTTCTTTTGTTGTTGTATTTTTGTATATTTTTTGTGATGAGGTTTTTTGCAATGAGATTTTTCTTCTCTTGGCTGCTTTTTAAATGTAATATTATCTAGTATGCTTAATTCTCTATTTTGTGACACATAATTCATCTATTCCTTATTTTGAATAATAATGAAATTTGTCAATATTTATTTCTTCCTCCTTTCGTTCCCCTTCACCACCAATTTTAATTGAATATATTTTTTTAATTTGCCTTCATACCTTTAAATCTCTACTTTTATTTCTATTACTTGATTTATTGGTTTTAAATACTCTTTTTTGACCATAAGCTGTAAAACAATTGGAAAGCAGTGTATTCATATAATCTTCACTCCCTTCTCTCCAACTTCCTTTCTTGGCTTTTGTGTAATTATTTCAATTCTGTATTGTTGAGGCTTATTATTCATGAAGATTGTTCTAGACCCGTAATTTGTCTTTGGCAAAGTCCTCTTGTTTGGTCTATTTAAAGTTCACCTTGAATCCTTTTCCCTTCAAATCATTTTTTGCCTTTTTTTTTTAATCAAGGAAAAAAAAATTAAAGAACTAATGAGAATTTTACTCTCTGAGTTCTTACATGTGCAGAATTTGTGTTACTTTAACTCTTGAAGGGCGAATGTCTTGTTATAAAACTTGTGTTTAATGCTTTCATGCCTTGAGCATTTTGCAGAGTACTCAACTGCCTTCTTATACTGATTATCTTCTAGACATGATGTGGAATAGTAAGATGCTACATGGCCAACCAGATTTCCTCTCTTATGGCGATTTTATATTTTCTTGGCTGCCTAAATGTTTATTTATTGCAAAGATAAGTAATTTGTCCTCAATACTCTTAGAGTCAATGTTGGCTTTCTATTTCAGTACTTACTTGGGCAGATCATATGCCTTCAATCTGTAGAGATGTATTTTCTTTGACTTGGGGAAAATTTTCTTTAAATATATCTTAACATTGTTTTTCTCTTTTATCATAATGATTTTCCTTGGGGGGCCTCAATTAAACTTTTTAAACTTAGTATCCATTTTAATTTTTTTTTTCTCCCCTCAGTTTTGTGTTCTCCATGTTTTATTGTATTTTTCTTAATGTTGCTCTAGAAAGGACTTCTTTCTAGGCTTAGTCTTGTTCTTTTGCCTTTTTTTCTTGAGTTTTGAATTATCTTTTTTTTTTTTTTTTTGGGTCTTTCTATATTTTCCCTAAACTTTTTAATCACAGCTTTGAGATCTTGTTTTATAGAGGTCACAGCTTAAGTTTTTCATTTTTTTTTTTTTTTAAGTTCATAGCAATGTGTTTGGTTATAATTTTGATCTGCTGCTTGGCAACATAATTCTGATAAGTCTATATTCATCTGCTATTTTTTTCTGTTCCTTTTTGTTTTAGTCAGCTCAAGCTGCCATAGCAAAATTTGTTAGACTTGGGAGGCTTAAACAAAGAAATTGATTTTCTCATAGTTCTGGAGGTTGGAAGTCTGAGATCAGGGTGTTGGCATGGTGAGGTTCTGGTGAAAGCTCTCTTCATGGCTTACAAATAGCCATCTTCTCACTGTGTCCTCACATTGGAGAGAATGAGAGGGAAAGAATGCTTGGGTATCTTTTCTTATAAAGGCACTAATCCCACCATGAGGGCTCCACCATCATGACCTCATCTAACCCTAATTACCTTCCAAAGGTCCCATCTTCAAATACTATCACACTGGAGACAAAGGTCTCAACTGACTTTGGGGGGGGGGGCATGTTTAGTCCATAACACTTTCTTTCTTCTGTAATATCTTTGTAAATAGGCTGTACCTGTTCACTTTTTCACTTTTTGGAGAGTATAATGTGTCACAGTGTTTCTCATAGTGTGGTTTGTAAAATCTTGGTCAAATCTGAAAATTTTTAAGGTGGTCTGTGTTAGGTCCCCCAATAAAGGGTCCATGATTAAAGGAGTGAGACTGATACAAAGCAAAAGTCAAGCAAAGCTTTATTTCACGCCAAGCATCAAGCATCAAACTGACCGGCCAGAGCCGCGCTTCTTAAAGAGAGAGCGACCCTTCTCTGCTTCACAGACTACCTTTTAAAGGGAAAGGCCATGGGTTAGGCCTGGCCATGCACAGGTGGCCAATGAAATTATAACACACAGAGAAAGCTGCACAGTCATGCTAGGTGACCAATTGAATTACAATTTACCCTAATAGATATTTGAATTAGCCTATCACCTTGGTCAGAATTGGTACCCAAAAGGCTCCCAAAGGGCGGGGCCTTGGTAACTAGGGAAACAGTATGCAACCCCCCACTGATTGGATGTCTCCACCTGGCCTGACCCACCCTTGTATTTGGGCTTTGTTACTTGGGACTGGTTATCGGAACTTGTTTTTGAGTAAGTCCCCTGGAGGAAGGGGGGCAGGGACAGTTTAAGAGTTAAACAACAAGGTTATTGTTCAACCAGGATGGAAGTGTTCTGGCGAAAATAGGTCCTTACAGTCTGCAAGGTCAAAACTTTTTTGATCACAACACTGAAATCTTACTTGCTCTTTCATTGTTTTGACATTTTGACATTTTTTTGACATTTTTACCAAAAGCAGTGGTGGTTGAAATTGCTCATGCCTGAGCATGAATCAAGGCAGTAACACCGAAACGTACTGGTGGATCATTGTAGTCTTCACAGCCGGAAGATCACAGTTTAAGAAAATTCCCAGTTTCCGTTTGCTATGACAATGTTATGAATAAAACAGAAATCATTGTTAATTTAATGAAACCGTGTCCCTTCAATACATGGCTTTATAATATTCTGCAGAATGAACGGGAATTACACACAGAGCCCTTCCGCTAAATACAACTGTATGATGAGTTCCTTGCTCCTGGAACACCGTCTTCACATGAAAGAATAAATGACAGAAAACACAAACTTATTCAGAATCGAGTGTTTGGCAGATACTTTCTCAAAAATGAATCAAGTGAGCTGTCACATCAAGGAAGATGAGTGGCAATATTTCTTGCCAATGGAAAATATCAAACTTTTGAGCAAAATTTAGAATTTTAGAAAAATTTCGTTTGCCATCCTGGGCTTAACATCTTTCCAACACTTATGACTTTTCTGATGAGTTCAGTAGTGATGTTAACAGTACGATTTCTCAATATTGCACAATAAAATGTGTCAACATTTAAAAGATCTGCATTACTCAGTGAACCAAATGACTAATGTGTGATGTTGCAAAATTATGCATGGGAAAAAGAGTCATTCAAAATGCGAGTTAGATTAATGGATTTTAATGTAATCAAGTAAGAAAATTTCATTGTTTCTATAAATGTCCTTTAAGAAACTACAACATTTCAAAGTTTTTAATATTAAAGAATATCTACAATTATTTGAAAAGGCATATAATAAAATTCTGCTCCTTTTCCAACTACATATTGTGTAAGTCCAGATTGTCTGCATATATACTAACTAAAACTACATATCTCAACAGATAAAATGCAAAAGTAGATATTAGAATCCAGTTTTTTTAATTAAGCCAGACATTAAAAGATTTAACAAATGTAAAAGAGTGACATTCTTCTCACTGATTATTACTCTTATTTTTTTGTTTGGAAAATATATTTCATTAAAAACTTTTTAATTCATGTTAAAATTCAATGGGTTTATTATGGCTAATTTAAAATTATTTCTAATGTTAAAAAAATCTCTTCATTTTTATTGCTAAAATGGTAAATATAATAGATAAATAACCCACAAAAACAAAGCTTCTGGGGATCCTCAATAAATTTCAAAGTGTGTTAAGGTCCTGAGACCAAAAATTTGGAGATCTGTTGGTTTAGTGCTTAAGAGCATGAAATCTGGGACCAGATGGCCTGGGTCTAAATGCTGACTACCACTGTGTAGTTCCATGACCTTGGCCAATTTATTAACTCCACTAGATTATTTAATCTCCCTGTACTTCAGTTTTTTCATCTGTCAAATGAGGATAATAGGAGAAGCCAACTTACAGGTTTGTTATGAGGATTAAACACATGTATATTTATGTTGTCTGGCACATAGTATGAGCTATATGTGTTAATATGAGATTCATAGTAGTAATGATCATATCATCATTACTCAGATTTGACTGACACTATTAACTTTTTGGGAGGGATTCAAGGGATAGAATTTAGTAATTCACCACTTACATATAACACACAGTGCTCATCTCAACAAGTGTACTCTTCAGTACCCATCACCCATTTATCCCATTCCCCCACCCACCTCCTCTCCAGCAAACCTCATCTGTTCTCTTAACTATACAGTCTCTTATGATTTGCCCCCTCTCTTTCCTTATCTTATTTTTGCTTCCCTTCCCTATGTTCATCTGTTTTGTTAAATTACAAATGTGAGTGAAATAATATGCTATTTGTCTTTCTCTAACTTATTTTGCTTAGCATAATACGGTCCAGTTCCCTCCATGTTGTTGCAAATGACAAGATTTCATTCTTTTGATGGCTGAGTAATATTCCACTATAGATCTGTCATATCTTATTTATCCATTCATCACTCAATGGACAATTGGGCTCATTCCATAACTTGGCTATTGTTAATAATGCTGCTATAACCATTGGGGTGCATATGCCCCTTTGAATCAGCACTTTTTTTATCCTTTGGATATACCCAGTAGTTCAATTACTGTGTTGCAGGGTAGTTTTATATTTAACTTTTTAAGGAAACTCCATACTGTTTTCCAGAGTGGCTGCACCAGTTTGCATTCCTGCCAACAGTGTAAGAGGGTTCCCCTTTCTCCACATCTTTGCCAATAGCTGTTGTTTCCTGAGTTGTTAATTTTAACCATTCTGACAGGTGTGAGGTGGCATCTCATTGTGATTTTGATTTGTATTTTCCTGATGGTGAATGATGTTGAGCATTTTTTCATGTGTCTTTTGGCCATTTGTATATCTTCTTTGGAAAAATGTCTGTTCCTGTCTTCTGCCCATTTTTTAACTGAATTGTTTGTTTTTTGGGTGTCAATTTTGATGAGTTCTTTAAAGATTCTGGATACCAGATCTTTATCCAATGTCATTTGCAAATATCTTCTCCCACTCCCAAGGCTGCCTTTTAGTTCTGTTGACTGTTTCCTTCACTGTGCAGAAGCTTTTTAATTTGATGAAGTCCCAATAGTTCATTTTTTCTTTTATTTCCCTTGCTTCTTGAGACAGCTAGTAAGAAGTTGCTGTGGCCAAGGTCAAAGAGGTTGCTACCTGTATTCTCCTCTATGTTTTTGATGGTTTCCTGTCTTACATTTAGGTTTCATTCATTTTGACTTTATTTTTGTGTATGGTATAAGAAAGTGGTCCAGTTTCATTCTTCTGCAAGTCACTGTCCAGTTTTCCCAACACCATTTGTTGAAGAGACTGTCTTTTTACCATTGGATATTCTTTTCTGCTTTGTCAAAGATTCATTGACTATATAATTGTGGGTCCATTCCTGGGTTCTTTATTCTGTTCCATTGATCTATGTGTCTGTTTTTGTGATAGTACTCACACTGTCTTGATGATTACAGTTTTGTAATACAGCTTGAAGCTTGGGGTTGTGGTGCTTCCCACTTTACTTTTCTTTTTCAACATTCCTTTGGCCATCCAGGTGTTTTCTGATTCCATACAAATTTTAGGATTGTTTGTTCTAGCACTGTGAAAAATGCTGGTGTTATTTTGACCAGGATTGCAATGAATGTACAGAGTGCTTTGGATGGTATAGAAATTTTAACAATATTTGTTCTTTTAGTAGGTGAGCATAAAGTGTTTTTCCATTTCCTTGTGTCTTTTTAAATTTCTTTTATAAGTGTTCTGTAGTTTACAGCATACAGATCTTCTAACTCTTTGGTTAGATTTATTCCTGGTTATGGTTTTAAATGCAATTGTGAATGGGATTCTTTGATTTCTTTTTCTGTGCTTCATTAGTGGTGTATAGAAATGTAATAGATTTCATACATTGATTTTATATTCTGCAACTTTGGTGAATTCATGAATGAGCTCTAGGAATTTTTTGGTGGAGTCTTTTGGGTTTTCTACATGGAGTATCACATGGAGTCATTTGTGAAGAATAAAAGTTTCACTTCTTCCTTACCAATTTGGATGCCTTTTATTTCTTTTTGTTTTCTGATTGCTGAGCCTAGGACTTCCAATACTATGTTGAACAAAAATGGTGAGAGACATTTCTGTCATTTTCTTGACCTTAGGGGAAAAGCTCTCAGTTTTTCCATGTTGAGAATGATATTTGCTCTGGTTCTTTTGTATATGGCCTTTATTACGTTCAGATATGTTCCTTCTATCCTTACTTTCTTGAAGGTTTTATCAAGAAAAAATGCAATATTTTATCAAATGTTTTTCTGCATCTGTTAAGAGGATCATATGTTTTTTATCATTTCTTTTATTAATGTGATGTATCACATTGATTGTTACACAGATATTGAACCACCCCTGAAGCCCAGGAACAAATCCCACTTGATCATGGTGAATAATCCTTTTAATGTACTGTTAGATTAGATTAGTTAGTATCTTGTTGAGAATTTTTGCATCCATGTTCAATAGAGATATTGGTCTATGATTCTCCTTTTTGGAGGGATCTTTGCCTGGTTTTGGAATCAAGGTAATGCTGATTGGAAGAGTTTAGAAGTAGAATGAGTCTGGAAGTTTTCCTTCCATTTCTATTTTTTGAATGGTTTCAGAAGAATAGGTGTTAATTCTTCTCTAAGTACTTGGCAGAATTCCCTTGGGAAGCCATTAGGCTCTGGACTCCTGTTTGTTGGAAGATTATTGATTACTGATTCAATTGCTTTGCTGGTTAAAGGTCTGCTCAAGTTTTCTATTTCTTCCTATTTTAGTTTTGGTAGTTTATATGTTTCTGGGAATTTATCCATTTCTTTCAGATTGCCCAATTTGTTGACATATAATTGCTCATAAAATTTTCTTATAATTGTTTATATTCCTGTGGTGTTGGTTGTGATATCTCCTCTTTCATTCATGATTTTATTTATTTGGGTCCTTTTTCTTCTCTTTTTGATAATTCTGGCTATGGTTTTATCAATTTTTAAAATTCTTTCAAAGAACCAGCTCCTAGTTTTGTTGATCTGTTCTGCTGCTTTTTGATTCTGTATCATTGATTTCTGCTCTGATCCTAATTATTTACCTTCTTCTGCTGGTTTTAGGCTTAACTTGCTGTTCTTTTCCCAGCTCCCTTAGGCATATAGCCTGTATTGCTATGCATTTCCCACTTATGACCACATTTGCTGTGTCCCAAAAGATTTTGTAATGTCATGTTTTCATTTTCATTTGCTTCCATCTATTTTTTTATTTCTTCTTTAATTTCCTGGTTAACCCATTTATTCTTTAATAGGATGTTCTTTAACCTACATGTATTTCCGAACTTTCTTGTGGTTGTCCTTAAGTTTCATTGTGTTGTGATCTCAAAATAAGCATGGTATTATTATAATCTTTTTGTACTGATTGAGGTCTGATTTGTGAACCAGTAAGTAATCTACTCTTGAGTATGTTCCATGTGCACTCAAAAAGAATGTGTACTGTGCTGCTTTAGCATGAAATGCTTTGAATGTATCTATTAAGTACATCTGGTCCAGTGTCATTCAAAGCCATTGTTTCCTTGTTGATCTTCTGCTTATATGATCTGTCCTTTGTTGGGAGTGAGGTGTTAAAATTCCCTACCATTATTGTATTATTATCAATAAGTTCCTTTAAGTTTGCTATTAATTAATTTACATATCTGGCTGTTTCCAAGTTGGGGGTCATAATTGTTGGGTCTTGTTTGATAGAACACTTTATTATGATATAAAGACCTTCTTCAATGCCTATTACAGTCTTTCATTTAAAATCTAATCTGTCTGATATAAATGTGGCTACTCCAGCTTTCTTTTGGTGTCCATTAACATGATAGATGCTTATCCATCCCCTCACTTTCAATCTGGAGGTGTCTTTAGGTCTAACGTGAGTGTCTTATAAGCAGCATTCAAAGGGTATTGGTTTTTTTCAACCACTCTGATCCCCTATGTCTTTTGATTGGAACACTTAATCCATTTACATGCAGAGTAATTATTAAAATACATGAATTTAATGTCATTGTATTACCTGTAAAGTCGCTGTTCCTATAGATTGTTCCTTTCTAGTCTATTTTGCTTTTGGTCTCTCTTTCTCACTCAAATAGTCCCCTTTACTATTTCTTGCAGAGCTGGTTTAGTGTTCATGAACTCTTTCAGTTTTTGCTTGTCTTGGAAACTCTTGATCTCTCCTATTCTGAATGACAACCTTGCTGGATACAGTATTCTTGGCTGCTTATTTTACCCAATCAGCATGCTGAATACATCATGCCACTCTCTTCTGGCCTGCCATGTTTCTGTGGACAAATCTGTTGCTAACCTTATGTGTCTACCCTTGTAGGTTAAGGACTTTGTCCCTAGAGGCTCTTAGATTTCTTTCTTTATCTTTGTATTTTTCAAATTTCTCTATAATATGTCATGGTGTTGACCTGTTTTTGCTGATTTTGAAGGGATTTTTCTGTTCCTCTTGGACTTTAATGCCTGTTTCCTTTCCCAAATTAGGGAAGGTCTCATCTATAATTTGTTCAAATAGCTCCTGCCCCCTTTTCCCACTCTGTTTCTTCTAGGACTCCTATGAAATGGGTATTATTGCACTCCATGGAATTGCTGAATTCCCTAAGTCTATTCATGATCTAATAGTTTTCTTTCCCTCTTCTTTTCAGCTTAATTATTTTCCATAATTTTCTATTCTATATAATCTATTCATTCCTCCGCTCCTTCTATTAAGAAGGGGTCAGACACTGTCTCTTTCTTCCACTTACTTTTGAGCTAGAGGCCTTGGGATTATTTGCCTTCCCAGTTGATTTTTCATTCCTATCTACTCTCCCTGTTTCTCAAAACTTTATGCCATGAGCTTCAAGGAAGCTTCAAGCTTTGCTGAGTTTTGGGTTTGTCACTTGCTTTGAAGAACTGTACTGTTGTGGCTCTTCTGCCGTGAGGGTCTTCACCCAGCCATGCCTCTTGCTTCTCCTTGATCTTCACTGAGTCTGGCAGCACTTCTACTTAATGTATGTTTCAGAATTGCCAATTTTATCAAGTTTCTTCAGTGATGGATCTTGAATATCACCTTGACACTTTCATTTTTTCTTGCCACTCTTGGAAGATTTTCAAAAAGAAAATATTAGATTAAAAAAAAGAAAATATTAGATAAATAATGAACAAATTTTTACTAGACATCTGTCTCAATATTAGCAAACTCTGTGTTAACACAACTCATAGAATACATTATTTTTGAGTTTTGAATATGTGTTTGAGTTGTTGAAAGGACAGAAATCTTTGGATAAGAATAATATGAGGATTTTTTCTTATTTTTAAGTGCTGTCTGTGACTTTATACTATTCTCTCACTGAACTAAGAATAATGTATGACCTATGGTGGTTTCAGCTCTTGTCATTGTCTTGTAGTTCCAGCCACATGTATCCTATGGAAACAACAAAGCAAAACAAATATTTTATTCCAAAGAACTCATTTTTGAAGCTTCTTTTGGTCCTTACTCTAAGGTTACCAAGTGTGAGTTCCACATTTTATGTCTCCTTTTCTTTCCCAGAAATCACATCTCTTCAGCCATATCTCTCCTAGCAAGATATGTATGAAGGATGGAAAAGAAATGATTTGGAAACATTTAAAAGGGAAAAAAATGAGATGATTTTGAGAATGGTATTTAATCAAATATCTTTGCTTGATTATACACCTTTGCTTTTTATGGTATGTCAGACTTAGCAAACATGGTTCTATTTTGAATACTACCTGTTATTAAATGATTTTTCACCAAATTAAAAAAAAAAAACAGAATATGTAATGGATTCCAGGTTCAGTGTAGCTTCAAGAAACAGGAGATACCCTGGTGGATAATGAAATCCTAGAAAAACTTCAAAGCAAACCCACAGGAAAAAATGCTCAGCTTCACATCTTGAGCTCTCTTGGTTATTTTTCTAACCATGATAGAAGTCAGGCTCACTCAACCAGAGAAACAGGTGAAAAATGAATAGTTAACATAGCAGAACACTTTCCACTGTTACACTTTTTTTATTTAAAAAAAATTTTTTTAACCTTACCTTCAACTAGAGCCAGGACATGGTTAATGTCTATTTTTCTATACTGGATGCAGAATGGATAGGCTGAGTTTCAGTCATATTGTTTAATCACTGTTGTCTTCATGTGGCAGTGATGCAGTGCGGTGAGGTTGGGGGTTCTGCAAACTTGAGGTAGATATGTGCCAGGCAAAGCTGGTAGGCTTCTATGGACAGCTTTGTTCATGTTTTTTTACTTTCCCCTCCTTTTTTTTTTTTTCTTTCGTGTTTCTCACTCCTGATCATTTGTGGGAGCTCAGGAGAGGTCAACTATATTGAGTCTGGACTTGATTTTTAAATGGAAATGATGTCAGTTAGGCACAAATATTAGTTTGACGACAAATACTATTGTTATAGGGGATAAAACAAATCATAGTGTCAACACTTAGGAGAGCTGAAAAAGAATTTTCTGCCAGAGAAAACTCGATTGATTGAAAGAATGAGATGTTGGCAGGAATCTGCTGGATCATTTCTTTGTAAGAGTTTACCCAGAGATAGAACATTATCTGGTCCTCTTTTGAAGTGACTTGTCACATTCTTTCTCTGATGAGATACTGGAGATTTCTGAATTTCCAAAAAGTGAAATGAGGGAATTTAACCCCTACCTTTAGATTCAATGTCTGTTAATCACATTTTTAGAGACTTAACTACTGCATATTTTTAGAATCCTGTGCTGCCATGAGGTAACAATGGAAAGAAAAAACAAAAACAAGAACAAAACAACAAAAATAAGAACAAAAATGAAACAACACAAACAAACAAAAAACACCTCCAAAGGTAGAAATGAAAGAAGAGAGAGTGATGTTAAGTGACATTAGGTGGAGGGAGAAACTGAGTTATGGGAAACTCAATGAGAACTAGATGGTCTACAACTTCCAAAATCCCTGGCCAGGAAAAACGATGATGGTTCCATCAACTTACATAAATGTGAATCTTGGGACCCCACATGCTTGGGTTCAAATCCCAATTTCACTACACATTTATCAGATTTTGGATATGTGAGACCTATCTATACTGCCTTCACAGTTTTCTTCAAATATAAAACTGCTCTAAAAAATTTTTTTAATTGTGGTACCCCTTGTTCAAAAATCAGGGCAGTTTTGGCAGGATGGTTGAAAAAGAACCTGTCTAAGGGAGGCGGGAAAACAAAGAGATGGTAGAAAATGGACCCAGCATAAGCCAAGACATCATGCCCTTGGGGCATGCTCAATTCTCCCAGTGGACTTTATTTACAAAAATTCAAAAATAGAATTATTAACAATTTCAAGATGGTGCTTGCAGAGTATAAATCCCAAGCACAAGATCCCCTTTTGAACATGGGTCTTATGCAACAGCACTGGCCACATGTCCATGATATTGGGCTTGCTCCAGGTATGTCTCCCTAGCACTTTCATTATCTTCCCAAAGAAACAAAGGACAAACCACCATTTGTGATTTAGAGCAAGAATTCTTAATTTTTTTTTTGTTTGTTTGTTTTGTTTTTTGTTCCACAGACTCCTTTTTGAGCTTGGTGAATCCTACTGACCTGGTCTCAGAATAATTTTTAGTACATTTAGTACATTTAGTGTAGTATCTTCAAAATATGCCCCTCTGAAACCCATGATTCCAGTTTCTTCTATAGACTCTTGTACAGTGTAATGTCCAACTACCAGGCAATTCTGTTCTCAGTAGTTCTTTTCAATCAAATAGTTCAGCCACATGTTATGATACTGGTGATGCAAACCTCTTCAGTGCATTTCAGTATATCCTATACATAATCACATGCTGATCAATATTTGGATCGAGTTTAGTCAAAGACCAGTCCACAGTATCATGTTCTTATTTTAGTTAATCAACAAGAGACTTTACACTGAAAGTCCTTTAAAATGAATATAACTCTGAAGCTTTGGAATTTCATTTGTCTTGGAGAATGTGAGAGAGAACTGAATTCATAATTGGCTGGGTTCCCCCAGTTTGACTGAAATTATATGACTTAAAAATGAAGAGAAGGGAAGAGAGAATATAGAAGAAAATAAAAAATAAAATGGGGTAGAAGACCGTAATTCGTTTTCTGAAATTTCTACTTTTCTACATGATATTTTAAGGATAAAAATAAAATTAAAGGAATTGTTATATTTCAAACAGAAATTAACAAAAAAATATATGTTTTCACTTTCAGCATCAGAATTAATGTAATTCCATCCATGGACAACTAAGAGTTCATAACTGACCATTAGTGATTGTGCAAGAAATAGTCCAGTGATGGGTGGGCATGGACAGTTCTGCCCCAGCCTCGTCTTGCTCCATGTGTAATGGAACACTTGAATGATATCTCTCATCATAGGAGAATGGGCTGTTAGCTGTTAAGTCATTAGCAGCTGAGCCTGTAATTCCAGCTGGTGAGGGAAGTATCAAAATTGCTTCTGAATAGGTAATACCCAAGAACTGGGCATAAAATCCCGAAAGTAAGGTGAACATTAAGGACAGTCTCTTGAGGTATCTGGTAAAGTGTGATCGATCAATTGCAGAAGCACAAGCCCAGCTCATTTATGTGTGGATTCTGCTGTTGAATCCTGAGCCCATTTTGCTGGCCTTCAACAAGGACTGGAAAATGCATCTAGGAAAGAAGATAAAAACTCATTTTCAAATCTTTTCATTCCTTGGAGGAACACCATCATTTCTCATTCATATCAATTCTTTCATCTGTGGATCATGAAGTGTGGCCTCAAATGTTTTCCAGATGTCTAATGGAATGTGTGTTGGAGGAAAATAATTTTATTTTGTTTGGTGCACAAATTGTGGTCTGTTACTTATATTACAGAGGAAAACAAACAAATGGGATTACAGCATCTTTTCTACTGTATAACACTTTATATAAAAAATAAAACTAGAAGATATATAGTTATTGCCTAGGTGGAAGTGAAAATGGTATCCAGGATAAAAGAATGTATTTTATTTACAATTCTCTCTGGTTATTTTTGGTCCTAAGCATGAACTACTGAGATCCTTTTTGAAGTTCTTTAGCTAATTAGCTCATTTCTGATTCAATAATAAAATTATCTTTTTGTAGTCTTACCCAAACACTTTAGTATTACTTAGTTACTTATTGCTTAGCGCTGGTACCAAATATATATTGTTTCTTATAATATTAATGGTCTATCTCTTACTTATTTCTAAAAGGGCTCAAGGCATCTAGTATACCTTTATGACTATAACAAGAACATGGTAATTCTTCCCCCTGCCTATGACATAGAATCCCTCTCTCTCCATAAGTACTAATTATTTCACTTCCTGCTTGTGCAACTGATGAGGGGGTGATGAAATCCAGAGGAAAATCATTCCCTAGTTCTTCAAACTGACAGCAGTAATTCCCTCCCTCTTTGAGACTTGGCATTCAAAGTGTAAGTAGATACCTTAAAGAGAGAAATTCAGAACTTACATAAAGTGGACTTTCTATACTGCCATGATATGACATGACATTCCTTCAACTATAAAACACTTTGAGTCATCTAGATCCTTATTTACTCAGTAATCTATTATTTAATGTGATGTGTTGTCTGAAAGATAATTTATAAAGTTGTTGGAAACACATTGACTTCAAGTCCTGAACCCACCCAACTTTTTTATGCTTCAGGTGCTAAAGAAAATCAAAATAATACACATGGAAATAGTTCTGGTCATTTTTTCACTGATTTCCCCTCAAATATTTTAGCCCAACTGTTGTGAATTCATTTTTGCCTCATCTGGCCATAGTTCAGTGGTTACATTACAAGGAATCTTTCAAAATAGGAAATATTAGGAAAGCAATCCAAGTAGGGAGAACATGAGGAGAAATGCTTTAACCCTGTCACTAATTGCACGTGAGTTACTAGTGGTGATAACCAACTCAGTTGGGAGTAACATGAAAACTATAGCATGGATAACTCAAATAAGGCTCGCATTAATATCTCTTCAACTCCTAAAGTGTGTTTGAGAAAGATTTCTTAAGAAAATACATTGCAAATTCAGGAATAAATCCTATCACTATTCTTCAGTAAAATCTTAACTACTTGAAAAGAGTGGTAATTATTTTAATTATTTGTATTATTATTGCTGGTTGTTCAGGAAAAATTCTAAGAAGCAGACTCCAGTGAATATGACTGGAAGAGTCACAGGCTTTTTTCACTATCATTACAAGAACAACAATGACATCAACGCTGAAGCAACAGCTATACTAATGATGGTTGCTACCGCTGAGCATCCACTTCACATTAAGCTTTGAGCTGTATGTAGTATTATTTCTGTTTTATCTTTTTTTTTTTTTTTTGAGAGAGAGAGAGAGAGGATGAGAAAGAGCATGTGTGTGAGCAGGGGGAGAGGCAGAGAGAGAGGGAGCGAGAGAATCTTAAGCAGGCCCCACGCCTAGTACGGATCCCTAAAGAGGGTCAGTCTCACAACCCTGAGCCCAAATTAAGAGTTGGTCACTCAACCAACTGAGTCATCCAGGCACTCCTCTTTTTTATCTTGTTGTATAAATAACAGAGTAAATATTCAGATAATTGGAGTGCATTGCAAATGACACAGAGCTAGTTAATGTCCAAACAATCATTTCAACCACAGGGATCTGGTCCACTGTCCTGTTTCCTCCACCCTCATTTATATATGGCACCCATTTTTGTAGATTGTCAAGGCACCAGTAGAGAAAACATTTAACTCTCAGAAATTCTATTAACAACAGTGATAGTAACAATAGGGTCTGCAACAGACATGCACGAGCAGGCATACACACAAACACACACAGTGCCAAGCTCAAGAATCTTCCATGGGGCTTATAGGACTTACAGAAAATGGAAAAAAAAAAAATTCTCTGTCTAGAAAAACTTTGGAGACCTAATGCCTCAAAATTGAGTAAGAAAAAAATATATATATACCTATTTTAAGATGGAGAAGAGTTATGAGAATATGGATGGGAGAAGCATGTAGAAAGCTTAATAATAGGTTTTTGAATACTTAGGAGAGACCAGTTATTTCCTCCTTCCTCTGCAATGAGAGGAAAAGGAACTTGGCTTAAAATATAGCATGAAGGAAATTAAAAACTAATAATTAGCTGTGGACTTAAGATTAGGGTGGGATATTGATGATGCTCATGAAGTCACCAATTCTTATTAGTTCTTATTAGTTAAAAAAAATTCTTGTTAGTTATCAGTTAAAATTCTTATTAGTTAAAAAAAAATAAAATAAGACACCTCATTATTTCCTGGAAATGACTTTTTACTACTTGAGAAATAGTGCACCCTGGAGTTTAAGAGTAAGGACTCTATAATCTCACCAGCCTGGCTTATCTCTTGCATTTACCACATTTGTGAGCTATGTAAATTTGAGAAAGTTACTTAACCTTTTTAAACCTCATTTTTTCATATTTCTATAGAGGGCATTTTGCTCTATAATGAAAGTTTAGATCATGTTTTTAGCATAGTGTTTGGCATCTAGTTAACACCTTAGTTACTGTAGCAGTTATGTTTAGATATGGTCTGGCTTGAAGGTAGGACTCTGGGTTCCATGGCATTTCCACTGCTCCTCAGGCAAAGACATGTAGTGGACCTTTTTTTTTCCCCCCCTTTTATTGGCTACCCAGGATTTCAAAACCATTTATATTTGGCAGGATCTAAGGTTGGTACAAGGCATAGGGAGGCAGATTGTCCTCCCAATTTTTGGTGTTAGAGTGAAGATAGATGACTTTGGCTGGCTGATTAGAATGTTCCAGACTGAGGAGGCACCTAGGTGGCTCAGTTGGTTAAGTATCTGACTTTTGGTTTTGGTTCAGATTATGATCTCAGGGTTGTGACATTATGCCCCATATCAGGCTCCATGTTCAACAGGAAATCTACTTGAGATTCTCTCTCTCCCTCTGCCCATCCCCACCTTTAAAAAATGCTCCAGATGGGGATCTGATTATGGAACAGTGGTAAATGAGAACAGAGGTTACTAGAGATTACTTTCTGGGGCTGTAATAGAAATGCAGGTATAGGGGATTCTTTTGTGTGTCTGGGGAATGTGGAATTGATGGGACAGTAGCCAGTCTCCAGCAGTAGTGACATCCATAGTAACATCTTAAATAAAGTATTTCTGTGGTGGAGTATTGGCTATTTCTAGGTTCCTTTGAGTCTTGGTTCACTAGTTGTTTGAATGATTCTATGACGTATCTATCAGCTATATACACAATAATTTTGTATGACAATCCCTCATCCAAGAAAAGCTCAGTGGTGTTTAAATGTGAATATTTGTTTCAATTTGTTTCAAACTACTATGAAGGCAAGTTGATGTGAGATTGGCCATTCTAGGCTGGATTTAATGGGGCTTGGCTCCAAGCTATGGTTAAGCCTGGGTCTGCTCCACATTTTCCTCATTTTCCATGGATCAGCAGCTATTGGAAACATATCCTTCTGATGGTAAAAAGCAAGAATGTGCAACAGGCCCAACTAAACAAGCATATAGCAAGTATCTGTTAACATCTTATTGGACAAAGCAAGTCACAGGGTTAAACCCAACAGCAATGGAGAGGAAAAGTATATAACATCTCCTATGGAAGACACTGCAAAGTCATAGGCGGAAGAAACTGCAAAGTTACAGGCAGAGGACACTGCAAAGGCCAAGGCTGTGCCGATAGGGAAGGGTGAAGAATTGAGGACATTAAAGGATTGAACACATACATGTTCCTCAACCTTCTTCCAACAAAAGTCTTAAATTTGTATTATTTCTAATTTTTTTGGTAACAAAGAACTTTGATACATAGTATAGAGCTTATTAAGGGAGCGAGCTGTGTTTCTCTATAGAGTTTGGGAGAATATCAGATTGTAATCCAGCCTGCATAGAACTGAAGGCAGTGAAAATCCAGTGTCTTCCAGTAGATTAAAGGATAAGAATTTTGCAGCCTATGCTATATATTTGCAACATGATGTGTGAAATTATTGCGTGTTGTGACTTGTAATGAAGTACCCATTGAAGGCAATTTAGGGACTACTACTATAGAATAGAATAAAGGACAATGCGTTATTCAAAGAATGCAGGACAGGGTATTCACATCTGATAACACTTAATGATATCACATCTGAATAATTAAAAAAAATAATAAACTCATATAACTCTATTCTTGTCTGAGGGCACAAGATGAAAACCAATAACTTTCTATGGCAGCTAAAATAAGCTATTTTAAACATTTTATACCTTCAGTACTGAGGTGGTGAACTGAAAAGCAAATATGGAAGGATTCTGTGCTTTGTCCAATTACAACATTGGTTAAATATGCAACGTTTCCAAATATCTTAAGGCATTGACTGAGAAAGAATAAGCGTCTGAGAATTGCAGTGGTTACTCATATGGTAGTGTTTGGAAGAACTAGAGCTCCCTGGGCTTCTTAAGCCTGCTAGGCCTGCCTTGACACCTGAAACAAGCTCATTTTTTTAATCTAAAGAGACGGTTCCAGCTTGGCTTAAAGACATCCTGTCTCCCTTGCCTACACTGCAAAGGACCTCAATTTTCCCCATTTCCTTTTCTCTCACCTCTCCTTTAGTCAAGACCTAGGGGTAGAGTCAGATTGCAGCACGCTGAAAGGGTCTAAGGAAGTCTCATATACAATTCTTTGGTTAATTCATATCAGGAAAAAAAATCTGAGCAGTACATGTGGAAATGGATTCCAAGGATGCTAGAACAAATAGGGAAGAATATAAAAATATATCAGACTAATTTATTTTAAAATCTGGAAAGCACAAGAGGTTCTGGATTCAACATGCCAGAACAGTGGAAGTTGTTTAGACTGTAATTTGAGATACCATAAATTCTTCTGTATAATAAAGAAGGAGATGTGCTGGGTAGATTTATTTTGTGTAATCCACGTGCCACTCACATTCTGTCTACAGTCCATAAGAAAGCAGAGAAGACATGTCCTTCTTAAGGCCTTAAAAAAGTCATTTGTGAGGGAAGCACTAACATTTCTGAAAAATATGTTAGCAGTACTGTGTAAATGGATAATGCTGGTGGAAGGCAATGCAGTTGAAAAGGGGTTTCTGATGTCAATGCTATGAAAGTATGTGCACTATAAGACTAGCATCAGATGACTAGAAGCACAGTGGAAAGGCACTTGCACATTAGAAACATGGCTGTTAACTAAATGTCTTGATTCAGAGTGAGTTTGATTATGACTTTCTGATCATGGAGTACCAGGGACTAAAATTAGGGGTGACACACCGAGCAGCTATTTGGTTAGTATAACTTAAGCAAAATACAAAGAAAAAATCTGAGATCTCCTTGAGAGTCAAGCTCCTTATTAAATTCCCAGATAAGAGTCAGGTCACAGATCCAAAACCTCAGTAAAGTAGATGCCTAGAAACCCATATATAAGGATTTCACAAATAGCATGTGTGCCTGTAAAGTGAATCTTCACTCAGTCTTTCTTAAAAGGACTTGTAGCCATTTAACAGAATAATACTCAGAGGTTTGGGGGTTATTTATTACAATCTCAGAAAGAACCAGAAAGAAACTTCAGTCACATTAGGATTTAAGGGGACAAGTCATAAATGGAAATTTGACGTGAGTCTGCCATATAGTAGGTCCACCTCTGAGCTCATCCTAAAGTTATTTTCCTAATTGCTAAATGCAGATATACAAATATTTAGCAACAATGAGAATCCTCACACTAGTTTTCTGATCCACAGAGTAAGTATTGTATTTTTAACAAAGGCTCTCATTTCTTACCAATATAGCTAATTAAAAAATCTTCAGTGGTGGAAGCAGCGTAGGGCACACAGATCCATAATTCTTAATTTTGGAAACAAATAAACAAACAACAAACTACATAGGACCCATGTCCACAGCATAGCTAGGAAACAGAGAGCATCTTAATTTCAAATTACATGTAAGTAGAAAAATACACACCAAATCCTAGCAAGCTATTTCTTACTTTTCCTACTACACTATTTGGATGATTTAGACAATTCTGGAAAATGGCATTGAAGAGAGCGTAGGGGAGTTTGTAGCAAGCCTAAAATTGATTGAAAAACCATACCAAAAAGAGAGTCCACACAGATGCAAAAGAACACAGAGCCCTGTCTAGAGGAAAAATATTAAAGTGCATTCGAAACCTGTGGAGTCCGTCTTGAGAAAGTGATGTTTCAAGGGAAAAAGTGGGTTAGAGGGAATGGAGGGGTGCTTTTTGGAAGCTGAGCAGAAAAGGGAAAAATAATCAAGAGGAGAAAAAACAGTCTCTTTCAAAATTAAAAAATAAAAATAAAGAGAAACAAAATTTCCCATATCTTTTCTCTCACTATTCCCTCCTCCAAATCAGTAAAGAAATAATTTTTTGTTACAATGACTGAAGATATGCTTTTGAATCTGGAATCTCATAAACCACCCAAACACCAGCCAAAGCCATAGAATTTAGAGAGGCACAAATGATATATCTACCTACCTACCTATAAGCACTGAAAACAAAACAAAACAAAACATAACAAAACAAACAAACAAAAAAAAGAAAAACTAAAAAGTCAAACCCTGAACAATTCAACAAATGAACATTCTTCCAATGAAATAAGAGTTTATTGAACTCAAGAAGAAATTTTAATAAACACAAAACATATCAGAAATGAAGATTAAATTATGTTTCCTAAGGAAGAATAAATAAAATGGAAAACAAATAAGGGAGTATTTAAGAAAAATTGGAAAACAGAGAAGATAATAAGAATTAGATAAAGAAAACAGTAAAAGGGTCAGAAAGAAATTGGTTGAAATAATAAAATAAGTGAAGAAGAAAAAACATATATGTGATTGGGGTCCTGAAGAGGGGTTTAAAATAATAACAGTGGAAGAAAAATAGTATTTTAAAGATTTTATTTATTTATTTATTTATTTAATATTTAAGAGACAGAGTAAGCAGGGGAAGGGGCAGAAGGAGAGGAAGGGAGAGAAGCTCAAGCAGACTCCTCACTGACTGCAGAGCCCAATGTGAGGCTTAATCTCACAACCCTGAGATCATGAATTGACCTGAAATCAAGAGTCACCCACATGCTCCAGAAATAGCATTTTAAAATATAATTTGTTATTTTCATTTCAGGAATGACTAAGGAACTCCAAGACAAACTCTTTTGCAGACAATTATAAGCTTTAAAAAAAAATACAAAAGTTAGTTACTGGAAGGAGAATAGAAGCAGGCAGATTCTATGAAGTCCATGCTTGGAAGCAAGAGTTATACAGCATGAGGTCTGTATGTTTGCTTTTTTAGACTAGGGCAATGTATTTGTTAGGGGCACGGGTGGTTTTACATCTTTTTGGCCAGGATTTAGATTGGCACAAACAGTTCACGGGAAGGCAGAGATATTTCACAATGAGAACGAGCCAGAGAAAAAGTATTTAACTTATGTTTGTCCCCATATCTGGATAATTTAAGAACCCAGAATGGTTGGAGCAGGCTCAAGATAACTAAGCTAAAAAAA
The DNA here is from genome assembly GCF_010015895.1 of Lontra canadensis. NCBI lineage: Eukaryota > Metazoa > Chordata > Mammalia > Carnivora > Mustelidae > Lontra > Lontra canadensis. The sequence goes on along the minus strand of NW_022631007.1, from coordinate 9,075,071 downwards.
CAAAAGCTATTATTTGAGATTGGAGCTAACTCCCAGGAATGCATTTGCAGTTCAAGTCCAACCATGTTAAATACCTGCTAAAAAGAAACAAGCAAAAACCTCAAACCTAAAAACCAAGGTTCATTAGCAAAAAATAACTGAATCCAGAATCTTCTCAACAATAATGTTTAGGATTCAATCCCAAATTATCTGACATAGGAAGAACAAGGAAAATGGAACCTATTCTCAAGAGAAAAAAAAAAATCAATCGAGACGAAAGTTGAGATAATGCAGATTTTGAATTAGCAGACAAATGTTTTAAAGAAACAAATATAAGTATTCTCAGTGATGGTAAAGAAAAAAAAATGCTTGCAATGGATTAAAAGAGACGTAGGCTTAAAGTAAAGGGATGAGAAAAGATACTCCATGCAAATGAAAACGAAAAGAAAGTGGGGATAGCTGTATATTTTATGTCCAGGCAAAATAGCCAATGACTCTGAGAGACTAAGAAGGTCATAACATGATAAAGAGCTCAATCCAACAAGAGGGTATAACATTGTAAATATTTATGTACCCAATATATGATCACCTACATATATAGAGCAAATATTAACAGAATCTGAAGGGAGAAATAGATAATAATACAATAATAATAGAGGACTTCAATATCCCCTTTCAACAGTGGATAGATTATCCAGACAGAAAGTAAATAAGGAAAAGAAAGTGGGCTTAAATCACACATTAGACCAGATGAACTAACAGACATTTACATAGCATTCTATCCAACAGCAACAGAATATACATTCTTCTCAAGCACACATGGAACATTCTCCAGGATAGATCATAGGTTTTAAACAAGTCTCAGTCAATTTAAGATTTAAAACATATTGAGCATCTTTCTGACCACAATGGTATGAAACTAGAAATCAATTACAAGAATAAAACCAGAAAATTCTCAAATATATGGAGATTAAACAAGATGCTACCGAATAACGAATGGGTCAAATAAATAGTCAAAAAAGGAATAAAATAATATCTTTAGTCAACTAAAAATAGAAATACAACATACCAACACTTGCAGGATGCAGCAAAAACAAAAGGAAGTTCATTAATGATAAATGCTTACATTAAGACAAAAGAGCACAAATGAGCAGCATAACTTTACAACCTCAAGGAACTAGAAGAAGGAGAACCAATGAAACCCAAAGTTGGTAGAAGGAAGAAAATAAAAAAGATCAGAGCAGAAATAGATGAAATAGAGGCTAGAAAGACAATAGAAAAGATTAACAAAGCTAAGAGCTGTTTCTTGAAAATATAAATAAAATAGACAGGTTTTAAGCTAGACTTACCAAGAAAAAAGAGAGAGTATTCAAATAAATACAATTAGAAATGGAAGAGGAGACACAAAACCTGGTAACCACACACATTAAAAAAGAGAGGTGAATTTGAAAACTTCAGCAAAATGTTAGATTTTGAGTAAATGATTGTTGAAATTAAACTAGCACACAGATTAGAAAAAAAGGGAGAACAATACTATGTTGTATGGTATATGTTATATGTTCCATGTTGTATTTTCTAACAAAACTGAATTAGGGCAGCTAAGAGATGGGAGGCAAGGCTAAGGGAAAGAGGAATTTTGAATGAAAACATTAATTTTTATATAAGCAGTAGGTAGGAATTTATGATACCATTTAAACTGACAAAGTAGTAGGTGTTAGAAAATACAGAATGAGGAGAATAAAATGGTATAAATATAGAAATTACTACCTGCACAAAACATAAAGATTCTTAAATATGAAAAACAAATAGACAAATGATGGAGAAGGGAAAGCTCTTCTCCACAGTAGAAACCAACCTAAATCAAACCAGTGGACACCACCTAAACTGCGTGTTAGACAAGGTGGACATTATAATATGGACATTTATAAATCAGTCCATAGAACTGCAGCAGAATAAGCATTTTCCCCAAATGCACATAGAACATTCTTCAGGACAGATCATATGTGATTACCACGTGGTCAAAATTATCATTGCCAGTTATTGTATCAGTCAATAGCATGTGCCTCCTGATATTATGCACTAAGGAAGCATTGTCATTTCTATTGCATTCTTTCCAACAAGGTGTAACTTGAAGCTAACCATCAGGAACCATTGAACAAACTGAGGAACAGTTTATGAAATAATTAATTGTTCTACTGATCTGTTGTCATTTTCACTGTGATGGGTATTACTATAGAACTTGCAACATCTGAATGTGGTCTGTGGAATTAGATAATATATTACCCATGTTAATTTCTTGATTTTGATAATTATCCTATCGATATTTATGAGAATTTTATGTTTTAAGAAAATGTATGCTATAGTATTTGGGGGAAAAGAGGCATCATGTCAGTAAATTGTTATTAAATGATCAAGAAAAAATAATGAGGGAGTTAATAATGAGAAGGAGAAAGAAGAAGGGAGAGGGATAATGGAGAAGAAACAGAAAGATAAAGGATAAAGTGACTCTGGCTGAAGGGCATCAGAGGATTTTTATGCTATTCTTGCAGTTTTTACATAAGTTTAAAATTATATCAAAAATAGAATAAAAATCAAACATGTTCAATGGAAAAAGAAAGTATTATGAGATAGATGTTTAGGGAAGCCCCACAATGCAAGACTTGAAAGCTTTATGGGTGGTAATTACAATGATGTGTCCATTTAACTTTCCAGCTTAACCAGTGGGGAAGATGGATTGGGTATACAGAGCCCATTAGTAATTTTAAGTTTAATCAGGGGACGACACCAATTAAAGCTGTTGCTCCATATGTGGTCTCCTTATTAGAGCAAATCACTAGAGCCCTTGGGACCCGGAATATAACTATTGATTTCATATTTTTTTCTGTGCTGATAAAGAGCAGCTTCCAGGGATAGCAATATGAATCACTACCTTTTCTTCCTTTTCTTGGGGTTGGGTAACCATCTGGCTTTGTCCCAGGTCAGTATCTTAACCAGCAGAAGTGTGCTTCAAGACAAAGTGAGTAGAGAATGCACACTGAAGAATGGACATTTTTATAACCAACTGTGGCCTTATGATAGTTGCAGATATGAAAACTAGAACATTGACTTGTATTTCCTTCCTTACTGTGTTAAATATATATTTATGCATTTAACTAATATTCTTTTTATTTGACTCCTTCTTCCTTGCAATTAACACTGGATTTTCTCATGAGTAATGTTACTATTTTGTTCAGAGTACATGATACCATGGAATTGCCTCTTCAGTAGAAAAGAATGAACACGACCTCAGACAAGAAGGGGATGCTGGACTTTATGCAGGACACAAGCATTCATGAAGCTTCATGATTGTCTCCTTTGGAGGAAGGCAAGTAAATTTTCAGCTGCGTGAGTGATAGCTGAATTCTGGTGGGACATTCTCTCTCTCTCTCTTTTTTAAAGCATAAGAATGAGGAAAAGAATATGTAGGACTATTCCATGTCCAAAGGTAGACCATGGAAGACATTTGCCAATAGTGTCTGGCCAGTCTCTAAACCTTGAACCATTAAAGAATGATTTAAAAACTGAGGATATGAGGGAGGATTTGTGGTTGATCATTGTAGACTTAAGCCTTCAGAGGAGAGGGAGAACATCAGCAGCCTGTGGTAGGATTTTGGCTGTGTCCTGTATTCTTGGTCACTGACTATTTTCCAAGCCTGGTTTTGAACATTACTAATCATTTTGTGAACTACCGAATAAAATTCCAATAAATCCAGTCACAGGACAAACTCAACTATTGTAGCAAAGACTCTCACACGTAGAATTATTTTCCTGTCATGTGAAAGTTTAGATGAATATAATTCAGAACTGTCAGGCAACTTGTCTTCCCAGCTCCTTGCAGGGAATCAGATTCCTTCTGTCATGATGCTTAAATCTCTAGGTTGTTCTGGTCTTTTTATCTGAAGCTGGATCACCAACACCAGGTCTACATTCCACCCTGTGGAAGGGGGAAGAGAGAAATGGTGGGCAAGCAATTTCTTTTTAAGAAAAGGATGTAGAAGTTGCAGGGATAATTTTTTCTTGCATTTGTTTTTGAGAATTTAGTCACATGACCACTCTTAGCTCTGAGGGAGGGCAGAAGAAAATAGAGTCATTAGGTGGGCTACTTGTGCCTTAATACAATTCAGGACAATGAATAGTGCTATTGTTGAAGCAGAAGGGGAAACAGGTCCTAGGGAATCTGATGCTGTGCCACATTTGGATGGAATCAATTGCTGCTGTTTCACACCGAAAACTCCTGAGCAGGAAAGCCATATTGTCTCTATGCAAATATTTGGAACAATGACTCTGTTTTGGTAAGGTGTTATTATCAATATTTAAATATTCTCTAACTCCTCCTTTAACCTTGTTAAGTCTGTCCCCAAGGCACTTAAAAGATGGTTCTGTTTGTACAAATTTGATTTTCTTGCAGTACAACCAAGTGAGAAAGAATTTCTAGTTCATGGAGGGTTATTACGTATCAGAAGACATTATGAAAGAAGAGACCAGACCTGCCTGCATGAGGGATTATTTAGAACAGGATATATTCTTTGTTCTTTCCTGTTGGCAACAGTTTATAGGCACCCAGGTACATATGAATATCATGTCTATTTCCTTTTTTTTTTTTTTTAAGATTTTATTTGTTTATTTGAGAGAGAGCATGAGCAGGAGGGAGAGGCAGAGGGACAAGCAGACTCCCCACTAAGCAGGGAGCCCCATGAGGGGCTCCATCCCAGGATCCGGAGATCATACTTGAGCCTAGGCAAATGCTTAACTGACTGAGCCATTCAGGCGCCCCTGAGGAAAGGGTTTTATGACCAAGTTCACTGGTGGAAATTTTATAGAAAGGGGACTTAAAATATTTCATGGGATCTCTGATGAACATTTATTTGACATTTTATCATCTGTTACTTAGTTAAGTACTGTAAATTATAAAGGTTTTTTGTTGGTTTGTTTTAAGGCAAGGATTCTCTTCCCATATTCTGCCTAAAAGGGTTGTTATATAGATGTTATATGGTGGGCATATATTTTCAAATAGAGATTAAATAAGTGGTCATACTGTGGTACAGTATTTGAAATCTGAAGTATTTGAAATCTGAAGTATTTGAATCCGAAACCTGAATGCAGAATATTGTAAGATCACCTTTATGTATGCTATGTGAGTAAATGAAGCCATGTTGATTCCTAAAGCTGAAATGGATCAATTCTTAATGAGCAAGGACATTTGTTTTTGGCTTGAATAGCTTTGCAAAGAATTTGGTTGTACAATGGTTGCAGAATGGTTTCTCCCTCCCTTCTTACCTTCCATTTTCTAGGCTTCCCCCTTCTTGTCACACTCTACCAGGTCTTCCCTCTTCCCTCCCTTACATTCCCCACCCCATCTCTTCCTCTCTTTACCTCCTGATCCTTTCTCTTTATCTTCCTCCCCCCACCTCTCTTCATGGTTAATGGAGAGAAAATTGAAGTGAAACTCACTCAGAGAGTTGGGGGAACTGAGCAGTTCATCTCCTGATAGACTCTCTTAACTCACATTCCCTAATTGTGTGAAAACAAGATTTTATTTTGGCTTAATGATTCAATATGTTGGGGAGGCAGATTCTTCTTCCAACAGGAAAATAACATTGCACACCTGAGGTTGCTTTTGTAAAATAAATAACAAATGAGATGACTATCTTTTAGGTGACTTAGAATACATGATGACAAGAGGCCAAATCGATCATGTTTATGAGCATATCTTTAGCTTTTGCTAATGGAGAAACTCAGATTAGATGTCTACACCCTACAGCCTCATTAACAAGCAAAAGGAAATAAGTTATTAATAGTTAATAATGGATGCAGGTCTTACAAACTCTTATGAGAATGACCTCTATGGTTCCTTAAAAAGAATTTGTTACCTCCAGGAAAATGAATAAGAAGAATATCAAAAGCTATTCCTTTCCATGAAATTTGGTCATAGATTATGAAGGCTTTCGAGTTAGGTTTAAACTAAGTCATGTAAATCTTTAAGCATCCTAAAATAGCAGTAAATTACCCTACTATGAAGTTGCCTTCCAGGAATGATGACATTACCTTTCTCTTCTACCATTGCTCAGCGAAGCATAAAATGATGTTCTTGAAACAAAGGTAGTCCTCTAAATGAATATAGTAAAGCTCCCAACTGGAAGTTCTAGTAATAGTATCAGCTGGGATTTCTAACTCTTCCCACAGCTACTTTTTGACTTTTAACAATCTGAATTCTCTACTTACTCTGTTCTTTCTGGAAAAATCTATTTGGAAATGGCATAATTCAAATAAATTCCATGATTATTTATTCTGTGGGGTATTTGTTGTTGCTGAGGAAGTATCCCTGTTTTGCGATTTTGTGCACACACCTGACAGATCATTGACATAAATTTCCAGTGGTGTTGGGGTTGGAGATTGGAAATTGGGGTTGACCAACAGAGTTGACTGGACTGACAGTAGGGCCTGAAAGCCAATGTGGAGTTGGTAAGCACAGTAATGGAATTGCCATTTAGACTCTGGTTTGAAGGATTTTAGAAAATTATGTATATGGAGGATGAAATGCTTATATACTTAAAAATACTTTATCTTATAAAACTTAATATTACTTGATGAATAATGATTTGATATTTGGGAAGAGATCTGGAGGGTAGGTAATGTTATTGGCAAATTAAAAACCTTGCTGACTCTGCAGAAAGTACTACTAGAAACTAATAAGATGTTTTTTATAGATGGTCCAAAATTTTTTACATTTCCTTTATCCAAAATATTTAGACAGATGACATTCTAAAAAAAAAATTTTAGTTTTTAGAACAGTGTTAGATTTGCAGAAAAACTGAAAATGTACCATACATCCTGCACCTAGTTTTCCCATCACTAACATCTTAGTTTGTTACATTTGTCACAGTTAATGAAACAATATTGATGCATTATTATTAACTAATCCATACTTTATTTAGATTTCCTTAATTTTTACCTGATGTCCTTTTGTGAGTCTTGGATCCCATTCAGGATCCCCCATGATATTTAGTCATTATATACCCTTCGGATTCTCTTGGCTGTGACAATTTCTCAGACTTGCCTTGATTTTGAGGATGTTTACAATTTTGAGGAATACTGGTCAGGTGTTTTTGACTCCACTCAGATTTATCTGATGTTTTTCTCATGACTGCCCTGAGGTCTTGGGTTTGGTTATGGGTTTTGGGGGCTCAGCTTGCTCCAATGTAAGGTCATTCTTTTATCTTCTGTCTTTTCACTCTACCTACTTTGGAAAGAAAGCACTCTGTAGAGCCCACACTTGAGTGACTGGTTTTGCTCCTCTCCTTGATGGAAGAGTATTCAGATAAATTATTTGAAATTCTCCTTCATGGGAGATTCATCTCTCCTCCTTCATTTATTTATTTATGCAATTTATTTATATTTGTATGGACTTTTGAATGTTTATTTTATGCTTTGAGTTGCAGTCCAACACAGGGAAGATGGCATTTTCAAAAAATTTTTCAATTATATACTGTGATTTTTATTTATAGTAAAATAATGATATTTCAAAGGTACTTTGGGGGCTTAAAACTAAGATTTCTAAGTCAATATGTGCATATTTCATTTGTGGTATTTCATATAATAAGGCTGTTAAATGATGCAAAATATTGTTTATATACTTTTTTTCATATATGAATAACATAGTTTACATGTTTTATGGTATTGAGATTACACAAAATTTATAGTGCCAAACATGCATTTAATGTTCACTTTAAAAACACATTTGTGACTATTAAAATTTCTGGAGTTGGGGCATCACATTTCAATTTGTGAAGATTTTTTTTTTTTTTTACTTCTACTATGTTATTAAGAACAATTTGTATACTGTCTCCTTTGCTATGCAGAAGCTTTTTATCTTAATGAAGTCCCAAATGTTCATTTTCACTTTGTTTCCCTTGCCTTTGGAGATGTGTTTTGAAAGAAGTTGCTGTGGCCAGTTGTTGAAGTGGTTACTGCTTGTGTTCTCCTCTAGGATTTTGATAGATTACTATCTTTCATTGAGGTCTTTCATCCATTAAAATCCATAGAGTTTATCTTTTTGTATGGTGTAAGAGAATGGTCGAGTTTCATTCTTCTGCATATAGCTGTCCAATTTTCTCAACACCATTTATTGAAGAGACTGTCTTTTTTACATTGGATATTTTTTCCTGTTTTGTTGAAGATTAGTTTACCATAGGGTTGAGGGTACATATCTGAGGTTTCTATTCTGTTCCATTGATCTATGTGTCTGTTTTTGTGCCAGCACCATGCCATCTTGATGATCACAGTTTTGTAATATAGCTTGAAATCAGACAACATGATGCCCCAAACTTTGTTTTTCTTGTTCAACGTTTCCTTGGCAATTCAGGTTTTCTGTTTCCATATAAGTTTTAGGATTGTTTGTTCCAGGACTTTGAAAAATGCCATTGTTGTATTGATTGATTCTGGGCAGCATAGATATTTTAACAATGTTTATTCTTCTGACCCATGAGCATGGAATGTTTTTTTGGCATGGAATCTTTTTTATGTCTTCTTCAATTTCCTTCATAAATGGTCTGTAGTTTCTAGAGTATAGATTCTTTACCTCTTTTTTCCAAGGTATCTTAAGGTTTTTGGTGCTATTGTGAATGGAACTGATTCCCTAATTTCTCTTTGTACAGTTAAACTATTAGTGTATAGGAGAAGAACTGATTTTTGTGCATCAATTCTGTATCATGCCATATTCCTGAATTGCTGTATGAGTTCTAGTAATTTGGGAGTGGGGTCTTTTGGGTTTACTACATATAGTGTTATGTCATCTGCAAAGAGAAAGAGAGTTTGACTCCTTCCTTGCCAATTTGAATACCTTTTTTTTTTTCTTTTTGTTGTCTGATTGCTGTTGCTAGGACTTCTAGTACTACGTTGAACAACAGTTTCAAGAGTAGGCATCCTTGTTGTGTTCCTGATCTTAAGAGAAAGTCTCCCAGCTTTTCCCCACTGAGAATGATATTCACTGTTGGCTTTTCATAGATGGAATGGGAGAAGATATTTGCAAATGACACTATAGACAAAGGGCTGGTATCCAAGATTCAAAACAGAACTTCTCAAACTCAACCCAAAAAATAAATAACAAAGTCAAAACATGGGCAGAAGACATGAATAGACATGTCTTATCCAAAGAAGACATACAAATGGCTAAGAGACACATGAAAAAATGTTCAACATCATTAGCCATCAGGGAAATTCAAATCAAAACTACATTAAGATACAATTTTACACCAGTTAGTATGGCATACATTGACAAGACAAGAAACAACAAATGTTGGGGAGGTGGTGGAGAAAGGGGAATCCTCTTACACTGTTGGTGGGAATGCAAGTTGGTACAAAAGTTAAAAATAGGACTATCCTAGGACCCAGCAATTGCACTACTGGATATTTACCCCAAGATACAGTAAAGAACGGCAATATACACCTGAATGTTCATAGTGACAATGTCCACAATAGCTGAACTACGGAAGGAGCTATGTCCATCAACAGATGAATGGATAAAAATGTGGTCCATATATGTAAGCATCCCTCAGAATAATGTACTCCTTAAAATATAACCTATGAGAAATTATACTAGTTACTATGCATGCTTAGATATAGCCTTAAGAAAAACATGTACTGGCAACAGGCCTCTGGGGGAGAGGATGATATACGTCCTTGAAGACAAGCAGCTGGGGATGCCCAGCTCGCTCAGCAAGGAACACCGCCTGTTTCATTTTTCCATTATCTCCCCTTTCCTGGAGAGCATCAGCAGTTAGTCAGACAATCCTTTCATTTGGGCTTGCTCACTATGGGTCATGTACTATGTGACCAGACATATTTTGCTTTTCTTCTTACGTATCTGCAAGACTCATGGTCAATGTGTAATCTACTCTGGCTTCTTTGTTGGTTGTTACTCACTTTCTAATAAATATGAGACTGAGGAGTTGTCTTTTCTAGGGCTGCCCCTGCTCCCATTCTCTTGCAGCTGACTTGTTTGTGCCTCATTCTTCTCCCGTGTGCCATCAGGAGTTGGCACATATATACAATGGAATATTATTCAGTCATCAGAAAGGATGAATATCCAACATTTGCACTAACATGGATGGAACTGGAGGAGATTATGCTAAGTGAAATAAGTCAAACAGAGAAAGACAATTGTCATATGATTTCACTTATTTGTGGAACATAGGGAATAGCCTGGAGGACATTAGGAGAAGGAGGGAAAAATGAAGGGGGGTGGATTAGAGGGGGAGATGAACCATGTGAGACTATGGACTCAGGGAATCAAACTGAGGGTTTTAGAGGGGAAGGGAGTGGGGGATGGGTGAGCCTGGTGATGGGTATTAAGGGGGGCACATATTGAGTGGAGCACTGGGTGTTATATGTGAACAATGAATCATGGAACACTACATCAAAAACTACTGATGTACTGTATGGTGACTAACATAACATAATAAACAAATTATAATAAAAAGAATGCTTTATATAGTGCCAAAGCATTATAGCTAAAGATCTAAGATTAATAAGTATCAAATAAATGTTCTGTATTAAACTTGAGTAAAGAAGAAAACTCTAAACCATTATCCTCTGGGAAATAGTACTAAATCCAGACTATTGACATTTTAAACAAAAGAACTCTCTTGCTTTTTAAAAATAAACAGAATCTCTTTCTATGAGTGTCAATCATTCTATTAATTAACTGCAAACCTCAGAAGAAAATGAGCTATGTGGAGGAAAGACTAATTATAAACCCTTGCCTTACCAAACCACCTATCATTCTAAATAGCTTTCCTTGTATTCTGCTACTAAAATGAATCAACAATCTCCCAGAATTCCCCCATGAAGTATGGATAAGAGAAATTGTTATACCACCATTATGAATCATTTTTAGCCATGCATTACAAACATAGTCCAGCAAGGCAGTCTTAATCCCTTTAATATCATGGTTTAGTTTGACACGTCAAAGAAATCTGTGGATAGGTTGTCTCCCAGGGAGAATAATGTAAGTACTAATTGGCTACATGGATCCTCCTATAATCCCCAAGTGGTCCATGAATTTCTTTCAAAAGTGATTGGTCTAAGTCATTTTGCTATTCCTAAACAGGGAGCCACAGCGAGGGAAGGCATGGGATTTCCGTCTCTGGACATGTGAGGGAATAGACCCCAATTTCCTCTTAATCTCAGGCCAGGTGTTTAGCACTGAGACAGAAATTCCATAAAGGTAGGGATGGAGGGTATCCCTAATCTGAGCACATTGTGTAGCGTGAGCTACAATAAACTTGTTTGAATAAGTGAATGGACTAATGGATGTATGGATGCATTTTAGCTTTTATAAATAGCTCATATCCAGCTTCTCTGAAAATATACTAGGTAGACCAGGTAATTCCTGGAAAGGATTTTCAGAAGAGCTAAACTTGTTTACCAGATTACTAGAAATTTAGGGAAGGAGAAGTTTTAGGAGAAAGGGACTGGTACAGTTGTTAAAGTCTGTTTCATATGTGTTTATATAATTGTAGAAACATAATACTTTAAAATGTTATAAATGATTATTTTTAATCTATTATAATGGAAAATATCAACTATTTCCTAAAGAAGAGAAAATGGCATAATGAACTCCCATATACCCATCACTCATCTTCAATAATTATCAACCCATGTCCACTTCTGTTTCTTCTACGTTCCAAACCACTTTTCCCAACACTCATTCTCCAGCACCATAATATGTAGATGCTAATCCCAAACCATATATTTTATTAATAATTATTTTGATATGTGTATCTAAAAGGATAAGGACTTTTAAGGCAAACATAACTGCAATAGCATAATCACACCTCTCACAGCCCCCCCACACAAAATAAATCTTTTACCTTATCTAATATATAAATAATTATTTATTTCTCATTTTAAAGATGATAGGATCATATAGACCCAAGTCAGAAGTACCAAATGTACTAAAGTTATTTTATTTGGGAATGGATGTTAAAATTTATTATTTTGTTTTAAATATGTATATATAAAACATTATATAACATTCATTATATGTTTTACATATCATATATATATATATATATATATAATGTATATAGTAGTAGGAGTTCACTTTATGTTTTACAGAAGATAAATGTAAGCAAAACACAACTTTATTACAAAGGTAAAATAAGAAAGAACCATAAAAAAAACAAAAAGATCAGTGTGGTTTCTGGAAATAGCAGGCATTCCTGTATGATGATTTCTCCTTTCTCTGTGAGATAAGAGATGAGTTTATATGCTGAGAATGAATGGGATGTGATAGAAGATGAAGTCTGAGGAGCATAGAAGAGGTCTGAAGTAGTCTTTTTTTTTTTAAATTTTTTAATTTCTTTTCAGTGTAACAGTATTCATTGTTTTTGCACCACACCCAGTGCTCCATGCAATCCGTGCCCTTTCCAATACCCACCACCTGGTTCCCCCAACCTCCCACCCCCCGCCCCTTCAAAATCCTCAGATTGTTTTTCAGAGTCCATAGTCTCTCATGGTTTACCTCCCCTTCCAATTTCCCTCAACTCCCTTCTCCTCTCCGTCTCCCCTTGTCCTCCATGCTATTTGTTATGCTCTACAAATAAGTGAAACCATATGATAATTGACTCTCTGTGCTTGACTCAGCATAATCTCTTCCAGTCCCGTCCATGTAGCTACAAAAGTTAGGTATTCATCCTTTCTGATGGAGGCATAATACTCCATAGTGTATATGGACCACATCTTCCTTATCCATTCGTCCGTTGAAGGGCATCTTGGCTCTTTCCACAGTTTGGTGACCGTGGCCATTGCTGCTATAAACATTGGTGTACAGATGGCCCTTCTTTTCACTACATCTGTATCTTTGGGGTAAATACCCAGTAGTGCAATTGCAGGGTCATAGGGAAGCTCTATTTTTAATTTCTTGAGGAATCTCCACATTGTTCTCCAAAGTGGCTGCTGGTCTGAAGTAGTCTTAAGTAAGATCTAGTTTGAAATGGGATATGGATTCAAACTAGCAGCCTCCAATGCAGATTTTCTTAATTTCTCTTAGCATATCCTTGATGATATAGGAAAAATAAAATAACAACTCTGAAAAAACAGAGACTGTAAGTTAGATTATAAGAGGACATGATATTCATTATAAGGAAGAAAAATGTAGGCTAAAAAAAACTTTTTAAAACTTTATCTCATGGCACAGCCTGGTTACATGTCATGAAACAAATATAATATTCTTGATCTAAAACTTCAAATAGATTAATAGATGAAGGAGAGTAAAAGTGTACTAAACTATTCATCTCATATAAGGAAGACCAAAAGTGAGCATTTCATTTTGGTCTTTGATATTTAGATAAATGTAAGTTAAGAAGTGCTTCTGAAAAACTTAAAGGGAACTATTCAAATTGTTACTAACCTATAGACCTTCAAAAGTACTGATTAATTTAAGCAAAAAACCAACAACAAAAAAAACAACAAAAAATTCACATAGTAAAAGTCAGAGAAAAAGAAAAGAGATCAATTAACAGTTAAAGGAAAAGAAGAAAGCTTAGAACCAAATGATTGCAGTAACAAAAACAAATTGATTATATCCCCCAATTTAAAGTCAAAGGTTTTCAGATCAAAGTGTAGCAATTAAATGCTTCCTATAAAAAACAAATTTATAGCAGACTGAGAGGTTAGATGAAAAGGGAAGAAAGCTATATTAGGAAAATTTAGAACAAAAGAAAGTAGAATACTGTAATATTAATATTAGGAACTCAATAAATATAAATTGATCAATGGGAAAATTGTACTAAACTAATTTTTCAAAAGATCCTCTTATAATATTGAGTAATTAAATGTACAATGAGCATATGACTAATAAGAAACTTTTTCACAAAAAGTCATTTTCACATATCTACATAAAAATTTGTTCAAAGTCAAGATGGAATGGACTAACATACCACAAGCAGGAGAGATTTTATCATGATGCTCTGTTGTTGAAAATGAGGTGCATAAAATACAGAGTTATTTAAGGTTTGAAAGATATATTCTGATTAATTCAATAAACATAATGACATACCACTTTTTTCAGCATCCACGCAGTATTCAAAAATTTGATTATCTACTAAGGCATAAAAAAAACTTGATAAATCCCAAATGCGTGAATTTGTATGAGCTCTACTTTCTGATCAAAAAGCTTTAGAGAAGAATTATAATAAGAACCATTACAATGCTGTAGAATCAAAGGAACTCAAATTTATGGTCAAAGAAGGAATGTTTTTAAAAATTGTGATTTTTGATGTATCTACTATTGTAGAATACAAACCTTGGAGACTTAAAATAATACACATTTATTATTTCATGGTTTCTGTGGGTCAGAATTCAGAAGCAGTCTAGTGGGGGTTGTTCTAGCTCAGGATTTCTCATTAGGCTACAGTTAAGATGGGAGCCAAGAATACTGACTTGTCATTTGAAGCTTGACTGGATCTGGAAGATCCATTTCTAAGATGGTGGGCTGTTATGGATGTTGGCAGAAGGTGTTAGTTCCTTGCCACATGGACCCCTTCAAAGGGCTGCTTACAATATGACAGCTGGTTTCTCCCAAGGGGAGTGATCCAAGAGAGAAAGGACCTACCTTGACATTTTTCAGACCTATCTCAGAAGTTACTTCCTGCCCCTTCTACCTTATTCTATTCATTCTAAGTGGCTCACTGAGAATAGCCCTTAACTAAGAAGAGGTAAATGAGACCCACCTTTTAAGGGAGTGTCACATTTGTGAGCCTATTTTAAAGCACCATGTTAAACTGTTTTAAACTATCCATAAATGAGCTGTTTTACATATCAGTGTTTGCAGAATGGATTAAAGCTTTTGCTATCTAACCAGAAAGAATGAAGAAGAACAAAAGGAAAGAAAGAAATTTTTCAAGAGAGAATTCCCATGGAGAAAAGAAAGCATCCGCAAAGATCAATGCCAAAACTAATGAAGTATATAAATAAATAAAAGACAAGCAATATTGAAATCTATGAACCATTTTTAGTCCCAGTGCTCTGAGAAATCCAATACAGTGGCCTTACATCTGAAAGAATTTGTAACTATAGACACACTGCATTAGAAGTTTGAAAAAAGAATCACAGATATAGAGCTTTATTTAACTATGAAAGAAAACTGTTTAAAATTTATGTTAATATGTGTTTAAATCATGGTGGAATAGGCAATTTATTGCAAATACATATTTGTAAAATTTATTCAAGAAGAATTTTTAAAATCTGAATTAACCTGCAACTATGAAAAAAATTGAACATCTTTATTAAAAAATGTTGTTTTCTCCTCCTCTCCCCTCTCTAGGTCCAGAAAATTTTACTTTGAGTTCTTTAAGATATTCAAAGAGTTGAATAGTCTCATGCTATTTAAACTACGTCAGAACCTAGGAAATCTGAAAAAGTTTCGAATTATATTTAAGAAGTAATTAAGAGTCAGGTATCCAAAATGATGATTAGAAGAAAATTAACCAATTTGTAGATCTATTTTAATTACAACACATATATAATATCCTGAATGATATCAGAGCTGGGAAAGCAATTTGAATTCATTGGACTTTTTTTTAAAATTTAATTTTATTTTTTCAGTGTTCCAAGATTCATTATTTATGCACCACACCCAGTGCTCCATGCAGTACATGCCCTCCTGAATAGTCACCACCAGGCTCACATAACTCCCCATCCCCCTCCTCTCCAAAACCCTCAGTTTGTTTCTAGAGTCCACAGTCTCTCATGGTTCATCTTCCCCTCTGATTTCCCACAATTCACTTTTCCTTTCCTTCTCCTAATTTCCTCCATGTTATTCCTTATGCTCCACAAGTAAATGAAACCATATTGGATTTCTAAAATCGATTCAACAATTATCTGATGAGATATACTGAAAACAGAAAGACACTGGCAGGTTAAAGTAAAAGAATGAACAAATATAAAATAAGCAAATATTAAAACCCCCCACAAAGCAACAACAAAAGACTCAAACTAACTTAAGTTAATAGTATTAAGGCTGGACACAATGAAGTTAATTATTTGAAAAATATTTAATAGAAAAAATGGAGAGTCATGTTCTATTGGTTAAAACAAAACACAGTAAAGACAGGATAGTCTTGAATCTTTCTGAACAGAATACATGGCTTCACAATGTGTAGATTAGGAACAAATGATCTGTACAATATTTGTAACAGTTGAGGAAGCAATTCAGCAATTATATTTTGGGAATTTTTGAAATTTTCATATATTCCGGTCTACTTGTTCTACTTCTCAAAAAATGTATCTTGATAAAAACAATCTTAAAGAAGCAGAGAAAAAAAATTATGTCCAGATATAGTCAGTACCCAAGTAATGATCAAAAGCATGGACTCAGGAGCCAGGTTGCCTGGGTTGGAAACCCTGTTCTGTGCTAGGAGCTAGGTGAATTCTTTGTTCCTCTGATTCTCTGCTGTAAAATGGATATAAAAGGCACCGGTTCACAAGATCCTTCCCTTCAATTAAGTGAGTTAATACATGTAAGTACTTAGAACAGTGCATCTCATATTCTAATCAGTATGTACATGTTGAGAAAACAATATGGAAATAAAAAGTAAACTATTTCATATGATATGGAGGGGAATTAAATAATGACTCTGAAAGGAATGCTATGCTATCCTTGGAAGATGATGGCTAGGAGAACACTATTGAGAAATGCTGATGATATAATGGTAAATAAAAAGCAAAACCACGAGTGATGATGTATATTTCCCCACAGCCATCATACACCTTCAATTTTACTTCACAGTGTTTCTCATTTAAAGTTTAAAAAGAGCAATTTGTTGGACCTTTCTCTCCATGAGTTGGTTAAAATGCTTGGAAGAGAATTCAGATCAGGATTCAGTTAGTGAAATCATTATTTGATTTCTTTTTAGGTGATTAGACTGTCTCTGGGTCACAACTGAAGAATCAGCTAGGCACAACCATCCCAATTTCTGGCAAATAAGGATTTACTTGCCTCATTTATTTTCTGTTATATTGTCATTATTGAATTATTCATACTTGCAACTTTTCACGGACTCATTTTTGAAATGTAATCTTTTCCTGCAAATGTGTTTGTTTTCATTGCAAAGAATGGGGTTTGAGTTGGCCATTCTGGAAGCTGACTGTAGCTTTGTATTCTTCCATTTTTCTTTACGTGTGTGTTCAACCTCACCAAATGTTCAGACACAAAAGCTCCCACACTTGGTGTGTTTCTGAGATGCAAGTTCTGTTCTGATCTGCCCTGGGAATGATGCTGTTGAAATGCTCCTCTAGTAAGCTTTGGCCGTTTCCATGGAGAGTGGTCCAACAAAGGGACAGACAGCTTTTTAGGAGCATTTTCCATGGGTCCCCTGACAGCTCAGATGAGCAATACTAGCCAAATATGGATCCAGGGACAGTTATAAGTCATTTCTCATTTCAGGTGGATTGTCACCCCTTCTTTGTCAGCCAGTGGTGCAAATAGAATTTTTCAGATTCAACAAGCAGAGGTCCTGCTGACTTCAGCATGTCTCCTTGAGATGAACACTAGTAACCAGAAGCAAATAGGTTCAGTGAGTTGTGAGGACTTTGCAATAAAAGATGTTTTTGTATGTTTCTTGAGGTGTGCTTCAATTTGGACACAGCAATTCCAGAGATGTGGCTCATCTCCACTTTTATCGATCACAGGTGATTCTGAGTATCTTATAACTCTTCTTTAAAAGCTGGCTTTGAATTCAAGTAGCGGCTGCCCACATAGGAGGGTGACAGAGGCAATTTAGCTTCCTGGGAATAGTGTTACCGTTGCTTTATGGAGAGGATCAGAGAAGCATGTCTAATCTAATTGTCTCTCAGTAATAGAGTCACTTGAAGACAGTCTCTTCTTAATAGAATTCATTTCTGGCTTCTTAAATAGTGCCTTCTGAGGAATCTAGAGAAGTTGGATTTCTCCTGGTGCTGTGTGGCCTGAAAAGTGAGACTGATCAGTGAGTCTCCTTCCCAATACCAGCCCCTGCCCCTGGAGGTGGTTGTAGATTACTCCTGCCAAAGAGTTTGTATTTTAAGTGTATTTTAATATTAAAATGTCAGCATTAGATACTTCAAACTGGAATATAAATCCTTTTCTGTTGTTAATTTGCTATGAAAACTTTAAATTATCTTGCAGGTAAAGTACATAATAATAATAATAATAATAATAATAATAATAGAAATTCAAAATGAGGATAGAAGGAGACAGTCTTGGCTTTTAGCTTTTCCACAATGGTTGTCCATCTAAACCAGTGGCCAGCCAAGCTTGAACTGTGGTCTTAAACTGAATTGAGAGAACTTCCTTAGCAGGAAGCTAACCTAGGTATTGTCTGCCCTTACTGTATCTACTAGGAGCTCTCTTTACACAAACATACTCACAGGGCTGCATTGGAAGCTGTTACCTTTTTTAAAAGTTCAGACTGGAGGGAATGTGGGCTTGATGTGGTGGACAATGTTGATACATGTTTGTGAGTAGAGTATTACTTTGACAGGATTATTGTAACAAAGTACCACAAACTGGGTGCCTGCACAGCAGAAACGTATTGTTTCACGGTCTGGAGGCTAGGAATCCCAAATCAAAGTGTTGGTAATGCTCTCAGGGCTGTGAGGGAAGGATATGTTCCAGGCCACTCTCCGCAGCTTGTAGATGGCTGTCTTCATGTTCACATGGCGTTCTCCAAGATACCTGTCTGTCTTTAAATTTCCTCTTTCTGTGAAGTCACCAGTCATATTGGATTAGGACCCATCCTAATGACTTCATTTTACCTTGATTACCTCTGTAAAAGCCCTATCTCTAAGTTAGGTCCCATTCTGAGACACCATGGATTAGAACTTCAACATATGAATACGAGGGGAGATGCAATTCAACACATACTGGTGGACATCTTCAGTCCTCTTGCTATGACATAGAATAGGCCTGTAAAAACTACCTCTCAGGGAAGAGTACCCTCAACTTCACATGTGTTTCATCTGGGGAATGCTCTTTTCTGATTCCTGAACTCAAAGTGATCCTCAGTGCTTCTGAAATTCACAGCCTAGTGGTCACATGTTCCCCAGGCCTTGCTACTACTGTTCTGTCTCTACATCTCTTGTGCAGTAGAGGGAGGCGCCTTTAATTCTTTTTGTTCTTTCTCTACTTCCTTCAGAGCAATCCAGATGAAATGGTAATAATTTAAATTGGTGGTTGGGAAGGTGGTCTCCCTTCTCTAACACAGATGTTGTTTGCTGAAATGAATACCTTATTTTTTACTTATATACTTCCTTTGATTTGAAGTGTTTCCCAACTCCTCAGCTTGTGGAGAAGGCACACAAATCCAAGACTGGTCTTGTTATGTTTTCTTCCTTGACTCTAAAAGTGGAATAGAATTCGGGGCAACTATGGCAGCACTGGATTCCTCCAATCTAAAAGTTTGAGCTAGATTCTCACTAGTGCTTCATAGATCATGGAGACTTCGGTGGGCTTGCCTCTTGAAAATGGCATGTACTTTTCTGTTGCCTGAAAAGGTCCATATATGGAAAGATACTCTTTCCTATAATGGATCTTGGCCTCAGCTGTACTATCTTAAGAAAAGCAGAAGAAAGGCATATATTTCTGAGTCAGGCAGTAGCCTATTCCTTGCGAAGGCCACCTTCCTACTCAGCATCTGGCTTGATCCCTGGCACCTGAGCCTCTGAATTTTCTTAAAGCAGGTAAAACTTGCAAGGTACTTCTTTTAGGCCTAATGTGCATGGCATTAACTCTATCAAGATACCCACTTGTCTCTGAATAGAACCACCATCCAGCTTCAGTGATCTGCCAGTGTGAGAATTTCAACTGAGATTTTCAACTAAGCCTAAACCTATTCACCAGGTCTCTGGAGTAAAAGATCCTGCAAACCCAGGTGGCTAATATGAGTCTCTCAAACTGCAACATCTAAACATTCTGCTCATATATTACATATTGAAGTTCAGGAATCAAAGCCATATGCCTTGAGCTCACCTACATCTCTCTGTGCTATTTAGATAGAAAGATTCCATTTTTTTCTTTCTCAAAGTTTCCACCCTTGCATAAAAAATCTGGGCCTTGAAAGATGCACAATAACCAATACCTCTCTCTTTCATCTGAGTTCTGAACCAACTAGGAAATAAAATCAAATCAGAACAAAATGCTATCTTAATGATTAATGATGCTGATTTTGGAGAAGGTAGTATATGTCTGGAGACAAATAAGTTTTGTTGAACTGAACCCCAGAATTAGACCAATATATCCACCAGTCACAGCAAGACTGGACCGTCATAGGCTACCTTACACAGGTAGATGTATCACTGTAGCACTTATACCAGGTGGGATAGACCAGGCGCCATGCTTCCTGGGCATAGTAGCTCTTGAGAGCAAAAGGAAGGGAAGTAGCAGAACTATACATGTCCATTTTCTCTCTTGACCTTATCAGTAAGAGTTTTTCTCTCCTGGGGAAGGAGAGAGGTAGGAAGATTACATTAATGGAGCCCCTCCACATGGAAGGACCCATCAGGCATTGGGAGGAGGACAGTGACTCCCACACTCACCCTAAACTCACCCCACACCACCAGCAAAGCAAATAAACAGCAACAACAAAACCTTTCTTTTGTCCTACACTTTATACTCATCTCCAATTTCATTTTCATCTCCCATTTTTGTGCTGTTTCATCTTTTTGGGGATCTCAGGGTTTTGGGGCTGTGTCTCAGGTATACAGAGACCCTGAATGTGGAACTTTATAGGGGCCAGTTACCCCTGGGAAATGCTACCATGTTCCTTGACCCCTATCCAAATGTTCCTGTCAAGGGCTCCACATGCTTTGCAACCAGGAGTGCATCTCATTGGTGTGAGTGGGATATGTAGAGCCACTGTGTAAATGTGGTTCTTTTTAAGGGGGGCATTGATTTTTATTATTAGAATGTCGGGGGGAAAATACTAACAGCAACAGCAAGACCACATTCTCTTGGCAGTAATAAAATGCATCCATACTTTGGAATACAAGGCAAATTTATTTGGATTTTTAAGTAAAATACAAGACTTTGAACTGGGCTCTCTTCTTTTATTTGTAAATTGAGACCCAATTACATTTTCCTAACTCATAAGGTTCCTGTGAGGAATGACTGAGATAATATCCATGTAAGTCATTAATGCAGCAACTGGCATGTAGTGTGGGCCACTATTGGGATGACACCCTCTTCACTGGATTTGTTTATCCATTTAGCTGGCCATTAGTTCACTTGTTTGCTCATTAACTCACATCCATAAATCTTTCAACATCTACTTTATACACAAATACTTTATGTCAGCATAATAAACTAACACAATTCATTATCAATGTCAATAGCACCAAAGTCCATTGTTGGACTGCATTAAAAGCATTTGGAGGTACAGAGGAATATTTTTATTTTGTATTTTTAAAAAACTTATTTATTTGTTTAGAGCATGAGCTAGGGGAAGGCAGAAAGAGAAGGAGAGAGAGAGTTTTAAGCAGACTCCATGCTCAGCATGGAGTCCAATGTGGATTTAATCCTACAACCCTGAGATCATGACCTTAGCTGAAGTCAGGAGTCAGTCGCTTAACCGATTGAGCCACCCAGGCAACCCAAGAGAAAAAAAAATTTTTGTCTTCATTTTATAATTAAAAAAATTTTTTTATAAACATATAATGTATTATTAGCCCCAGGGGTACAGGTCTGTGAATCGCCAGGTTTACAAACTTCACAGCACTCACCATAGCACATACCCTCTCCAATGTCCATAACCCCACCACCCTCTTCCTACCCCTCTCCCCACAGCAACCCTCAGTTTGTTTTATGAGATTAAGAGTTGCAAGAGAAAAATTTTTTAGAAGTCTTCAATATGTCACTGATCTTGGTATCAATTACAGAAATTAATAGACAGTAGGATTTAAATTATTTTTAGAAATATTGCTAAATATGTTTTAAAAATTATTTCTTGCAAAATTACTCTATGTAATATAATAAAATATTTAATAATAGAATAATTATTTCATATTTTAATTATGTTACATAATTGATTTATAATTGTGTTCTATCAATATGTAGTTGTATATTAATTTAATAATATAATACAATTTTAATATAATAAAATTGATATTTTTTCAAAACATGGGTTCTTTTTTTTTGTCTGAGTTCTTTCTTTGTTTTTTTTTTTTTTTTTGCATTATATTTATTTATTTTAAGTAATCCGTACACCTAATGTGGGGATCCAACTCGTGAGATGGAGTTGCATGCTCCACTGACTTTGCCAGCCAGGTGCCCCTAGTTTTTCTTCACAGATTTAATGCAAGTTAGTCTTCAAACTCTAGATGCATTAATATGAATCAGAACAAGAATAAATAACTTTCATGATGGGCTGATGTCTATTGAACCTCAGCACACAGCATGGTCCTGGGAATTGAAGTGGCTGAGGCCAAGGGAAGTGGGTGGGGGGAGGGAGGAAGTTTGCAGACACTGCAACAGAGGTATTACAGTTATAGAAGCAGGTGCACCCTGAGCTGTCAGAAGCACTCTTTTAATGCCTTTGCAAAGATGCATTAAACAGAATAATTAAGTGAACAAAGTCTGTGAACCGTAAATAACTCACGTAGGAGGCAGTGGGAGAGAGATCTGTGAACGTGGCAGGGATAGCTATAGCTCGGGAAGATGAAGGCTAGAGACTGATGTCCCTTCCTTGTACATCTACCAGGCTGTTACAGATCCAGCTGTTGTTGCATCATTTTATTCTGACTAAATTTTTCTTTAGTTTCCTTCTTCCTGTAGTATCCTGCACTTAAAACAGAGACGAGGGCACTTCAGAACTTTATGTGCCCTTAGAAAAATGGCCCCATCTAGTTTCCATGATCTACACTTGAAGGAACTGATCAGGTTGGGTCTGACCTACCTTACAATGGTCTTAGCAACTGAATGAGGATTAGGAAACCCTATTAAGCCCTCCTTTCCTGAAAGTTTGGCCTCTGTGACCTCTCCTGGCATGTTTCTAAGTCAGAGGGGCAAAAGGGAAACAGCATCTCAGATAAAGCACAGCAAGAGGAGTTCTCCAGCTGCAAACTCCTTCTTTTAGCAGCTCTGAGCGGTCACTGATGGACATGACAGATGTGAGGGTAGGCTTCCAGGGCATTCTTCTAGCAAGCACGTGACTGAAGTTTTTTGTGATGTCTGACTGAAATGAGAAAAAAATGGACTAGGAAGCTTCTGGAAGAAGTAAGTTTATGCTGGTCCAGAATAACTACTAATAGTATCTAAAACATGAGCTAGTGGTGCAGATGGTACCAGAGGGATGGGCTCTACAGGCAAAATGAGTGGTCTTAGTCCTGATAGTCCCATTTGCTGAGCACTTGCTGTGTGTTTGATGCTCTATGCACTGTGCTTCATGCACATTAGCTCATTTGGAACTTACAAAAACGTTTTGAGGAAGGTGCTGGTCTTATGGCGTGTTTTTTTCAGAAAAAGAAAATGAGACAAGGCTTCAAGTAATAAAATTCCTAAAGTTCAAAGTTAGAACTTCAACCCAGATACAACAAACTCTGGAGAGCACATGTTCCCATAGGGTTGCATTTGTGGAACCTGGGTATAGCGTGGTTGGAAAATTTTTGCCACTGAGCCCTAAAGGCTGACCTTCTGGAAAGAGGTCAGTGTTTGGATGGCATTCAGGAAGGCAAATTTGCATAATGGTGAAGAACAAGAAAGAATCACAGTTTTGAAAATGCCTAGTTGGGTGAGATTGTGCAGTTCAGTAAATCTCTGTGTATCAGGTAATAGTAGTATCCAGATAATATATATTAAGGATTAATCAATACATTTCAACACTTCAGTCCATGCCTATTCTATGGTAAGCCCCTTTCATATCATAACAGAATAGAGACTGGAAATGAGAGTGGTTTAAAGTAAATGTTATTTCTCCATCACTGTTAGCTACTATTGAATCCATATTCATTAGTTAATATTAACTTTTGATTACACATGATAGAAGCTCAAATAAAACTAGCTTAAGTAAAATAAAAAAAGGTTGTGGGCTTCAGGTAAGGCCAGAAACCAAAGGTCAAATAATGGCAACAATTTCTCTTTCTCTTTGTCCTACTCTCTTTTGGTTTTCTCTGGGCTGACTTCATTCTCAGGTAGACCCGTTATATATGCTGCTAGTTAACATGAGCAATGGATCTAGTTCTAGGAAAGAACTGACTGGGTCTCAGAACTAGCTGTGTGTCAAGAAAGACTACTCCTGGGGTTATTTGTTTGACAGCCCTACCATGAGAGTGAGGAGGAGGACGGTTCCCAGACGAAAAGATTCTTGGCAGACAAAGATGAAATAATACATTTGACTCTACATTTGGCATTTCTGAAGGATAAGAGCTTTATACCACCTAGTCTTTATTTTCAACCATTAAGTATTAGATATGTGGTAAATGGTGTTCATTAAAATGTTTCAGATATATCATCAGTTGGGGGGGGTGTTTTGAGAAAGGACCTTTTCTTGCACGAGACTATTTACTTCATCTCAGTCAATAGTGAACAAGTCTTTATCAAGCAATTCCCATGACCTAAGAATCCTGTTCACACACAGCGCAAATCAAATCACAGCAAGTCAGTACCATGATAATGGGAATGTCTCCTGACCAGCAAACTTCAGTCCCAGCTGCAAGCATGCATTTTCAAGTGATATTCAATACCACTACCTCAGGACAGTCCAAGAGTATATAGATCATGTTTGTAATCAGTGTATGGCTGGTAATCTATGTGGGGCAAATCCATAAGATGTTTTGTTTTTGTTTTTGTGTTTTTCCTCAGTGCCTTATCCTCGGGTGATTTCACAATTTATTAGCACCCTCTGGGAGCCAAAAAAAGGAATATAAATCTCTGATTAGTCTGCATTGTTACCACTGGCTTGTCAGAGAGGGGTATGGGACCAAAGGATGGGTGGGGGACTTACACAGGGTATGTCACCACCAGAGGAATTATAGCTAGCTAAATGAACACAACCTCCTTTTCTTATAGAAAACTATGTTGAGTGTGTTCCACATTACAAGTAACTATAGACTTTGAACTCTGCTTGGCTTCACATCTGATACCAGGATGTCACATCCAGAAAGTTAGGCAGGACTTGCTGTCTAAGTAAAACTGGAATTTACCGCAGCTATGGGGGGCATGAAAAAAGTTTTGAGAAAGCGACAAAATGAGATTTATAGTCAAGAAAGAACATTCTGGCGATTACAGTCTTTACAGTCAAGAAAGAACATCCTTCCTCTAATCTATTCTTTAGAATAGATTAGATTATTAGAATCGATTTATTATTAGAACAGATTATTCTTTAGAATAGATTGGAGGAAGGCAAAAATTTTTACTCTATCCAAAAAGCAAGCCAGGGATCTGAATATAAAAAATATAAAGAGGTGATACACGTGCCAATGGTGGTTGAAGTTCAGAGCAAACAATGGCTTTAAGTGGTGGAGGGAGAATGTAGATGCGGATCTAGATTGGAGAAGGGGCTGTTGTGATATCATGCAGGATTTCACCATTAGCTGGCCCAGTTGTCCTGCTGTTGCCCTCTCCCTCCTTCTCCTGTGACATGGCCCTTGTGTCTTGACAGATCTGCTTCCAGAAGCAGCACAAAGGCCAGGGCCACCACCCAGAGTTACAGCTCCCCCAGGGCAGTGTTGGTGTCTGTGTTTGGAAGACATGTAAGCATTTGTTTTTGCACATGGATGTGTCTGCTCTGAGAATTTGCAGTAGATGGGACCATGAAGCCAGGCTGAGGAGACCTTGCAAAAAAAAGTAGTAGGCTGTAAGGTTTGTGTTTTCCCTACAGAAGTCACCTTGTTCTCTAGCTGCTAGTCCAAAAACTCCCTGTTTTAAAACACATTTTTTGAGAACAATCCTTTACTCTCCTCAATTAAAATAATAGATTGTATAAGCTACTTATACACAAACATAATTCCAAGCATCAATATCATGTCCTAACTATACTTTGAAATAGGCATAATTGGAAATTAACTAATAATATTATATCTTTCTACATATAACTGCTGGGAAATAACCGTACTTCAGGATGAAAAAACAAAAAAAAAACAAAAAACAAAACAAAACAAAACAATACTACAGCCTCACAAAGTACAACCTAGGGGCAATGTATTGCCACCAACCACCAACCAAGAGCCACAGGGTCAGTCTCCATGCCTCACCTTAGTGATGAAACAACTGTGTCATTGGAGGAGTGAGTGACTTCCTTAGGACATACCAGGAGGCAAAGCCAGAGCTCAGGTTCCCAGCTCAGCACCATGGCCAATCATCAGCACAGTTGTCAGCTGAAATAGCCTCCTGGCATAGATAGTCTTTTTAAAGCTAAGGACCTCTTTTTGTACTTATTTTCATGTATTTTTAAAAATTTCCTTCTGAATTATTGGTTCCCCAGGCTTAAGAGTGCTCTTGGGTATTCTACCATAAGTAATAGAAGATAGAATGTTAACTTTACCACACTTGGCTTCCAGTTTTCTTTAATTTATAAATCATCAGTAGCACGAACATTTCCCTTGCTCATTTTAAAAATTGGTTTAACTCTTCCTCTGAAAATAAATGTATTTACCTTGAAATAATTATTATTAATGTTTAATTTTATGCCTCAATCAGCCAGTTTTCTTCTTTCTGCTAAGCATGTGTATGTATGTATGTGTGTGTGTGTGTATACTAACACATATAATATATATTTTATAAATAATATATGTAATTGCACTCTTCTGTCCAATAAGGCAAAAGGATCTAGCTATTTTGAGTTTCTTTTCTTTACAACACAAAGTTCTTGTGGTAGCAGACACAGATGTTTCGTCTGAAAAGTATCTTGCTATTGCATCGCCAAGGGCAGTGCTTATTAGGTCAATGAATTCAGTGAATATGGTTTAAATATGTGTAGTGCTAAAAGAAATTCAACGCACTTTGGGTTGTCTTAATGTATATAGTCTCCAGAAAACCGATGAACTAGGTGTGCTTATTTATATTCCTTGCAGAGTGTTTAGATTACAGTTCCTAAAAAGTCACTTTGGCTGAGGCCTCTCAAGTAAGTGATGGACAATTCTGGCCTAGGACTTGGGTCTCCAAATTGCATTTCAGTGCTGCTTTGAATGAGAATGGGGACTTTGGACATGGGACAGATTTGTGTTCAAATATTGCTTGACCACTTATTCAACATTGTGTCTTTGTTTTTTATTGTGGTTGTTGGTTTTGTTTTGATTTGTTTTGTTTTGTTTTATAGTTTTGTATCTTTGGATAAGATAGTAACTTATTTTCTGCATCTTAATACTTTCTTGAGGAGCTGTTGAATTAGAC
This sequence comes from Lontra canadensis, assembly GCF_010015895.1. NCBI lineage: Eukaryota > Metazoa > Chordata > Mammalia > Carnivora > Mustelidae > Lontra > Lontra canadensis. The sequence goes on along the minus strand of NW_022631007.1, from coordinate 9,047,692 downwards.
ATGATGTCAGTGCAATACACACAGCACATGCTTTCAAAATCATGGTTATTATTCCTCTAAGTACCAATGTCATCATTATGATAATGTTTCCTATCGCTTAGAATTACCCAGTGCTTTTGTTTAGCAATAAGAGTGCAACCTAACTGGATTGTTTCCTTATTCCTGAAGAAATTTAAGTATCGCTAGATATTTTGAACTATGATTTCTGCGCACTGAGGCAACTCTGAAAAGAGAAAATACAATACGGCCCAAACTTATTGGATGTCAGCCTACTCACATTCTCTACTTGGTTGTTAATGAGCTTATGGAACTCAGCATGCCCTCAACTCAATTCCTGGTTTCTGTCCCCCTCACACCTGCTCCATCCTTGGCCTTCTTTACACAGTTGCTGGAACTTCCATCCTGCTATTTGCCAAGACTAAAAGCTTTGGAGTCATCCTTGGTTCCTCTTCCTCTGATGTGTACATAAAATCTATGAGCAAAGCTTATTGATTCTACCTTCTCTCCTGGATTTTCCATCAGGTCCCTGCAGATTCCTCTGCTTCTACCCTTGGTCTCCCAAGGCCTATCCTTGGGAAAATATATGTAATTAAAACATTCATTCAAGACTATTTTTTTTGGTTAGGGGAAAATAGAGGTGGGATTGAGGAGGGCAGCACTCATAAACCAGCTGTTGATAGTGAGACTTGGAAAAAAATGCTGTTCACCAGCCCCTATCTATATCCACATGGCTTTACAGACCTAGTATCACATGCAGTCAGTGGTATGACCTTTATAGCAGCTACAGGGATCAGCAATTTCTTCTTTTCCTTTTCCATGTGAACCTACTCTAAAGAACACTGGTGTTCACACGGGAGCATGTGCATTCTAAAAATACTGATGAATAACTGATGGAAGTAATAACCAACTCCTTAATAAAATTTTTGATGATTATTTGAGGCTGTTAGAAGCAAAACATTTCCTTCCTTCATTAGGGGGAGAATAGATTATTTACAACTAGTTTATTGGTAACAATGCTTTTGATCTACTGTACACATTTATGAGGATAATAGCTTTTGGGGGTACTTTTTTTTAACCATCTTCTTTGGCATAGTCATGTTTATGTGCTGCTTGAATTTGTGAACTCAGCTAACTTATCTATCTAGCATACTTTGCATGGCTCTTTTGTAAAGATTTCAGTTTTGGCATCAGGATCAAACAAAAATCCAATTGTAATCTCAGAGATGTAAGGCTCCATGGAAAAAGAAACAGAGTATTGTGGCCAGCAAGGACTTTGGGACTCTTGTTACAGAAATAAACATCCACAAAAGGCAAAACATATCTCCAATTTCAATGGCCAAGTTCTTATTCACCTGTGCTTTCCTCTGATCATCATCATCAGCTTCTCAGTATAGAGAATGGAGTGAGAACTATCTTGGAAGATAACTAGCAGAAAAAAGAGTTACTGATAAGAAGTTCTGACCACATGGGCCTAAGAGTGAGTCCCATGAGTTTGAAGTCAGACATTAACCAGTTACTAAGCACAAAATGTGAAGACTGAAAGACTGGTTAAGCTTTCTTCCTCAGATATAATGTGACTCTAGATTTAGAGAAACAATTTGATCTCTGTAGCATAACCCAGCTATTATCCTTTGTGTTCAGTGGAAACCCCAAGTTGGGAAACTTGAGTAAACAATTGAGTAATTAAATATGTACTACAATTACAAAAGTCACATTTAGGCAAACAAAGTTCTCTCAGAATTCCTTTGCCTCTCCACTGCATTCAATTGCTATCTGTTCTTAAGTTTTAAAAGCATCAAACAATAAGACACTTTAGGCAATGCTTTTTGTTTTTTGTTTTTTAGATTTATTTATTTATTTTGGGGGTTATGGAGAGAAATAGAAGAAGAGGGAGAATCAATCCTCAAGCAGACTCTGCTGAGCGGAGAGACTGATGTGGTACTCCATCTCATAAGGTTAAATCTAGAGCAGCGAGTTATACAGATGGACACCACATTCAATAGGCCAAGTTGAGGAGTCTTTATGAAAGCTGGTGGCTGCAAGGGGCTCATGCACTCCAAAATCTCTCAGCCCCAAATGAGCTCAGGGGTAGGCTTATAAAGGCATAAACCACATTCTGTTGCCAGTTTCTAAAAATTGCCGAGCATAGTACAGAAGCAAAAATGCTAGGTTAAGCAGATATTTAGGGTAGGGGTACATTTCCTGAAATTGTTATGTCTGGAGTATTTTGCAGTTTTTTTGTTAAGATTGCAATAACACGGGTATGGTAATGACTGTGTTATGAAATGCCCACTTTTTATAAAAATGGTGTGACTTATACTAAGTCCGTTTCCTAGGTGTCTCAATAAGTCTGAGATCATGACCTGAGCTGAAATCAAGAACAGGACTCCTAACTGACTGTGCCACCCAGGAACCTCCACTTTGGGCAATGTTAAACCAAAGTGATAATGTATTACATAATTTGTGATCTGGGTATTGTCATGATTGATGATCATCCCCAGCACTTCCCTAATCCCTGACACAGTTTCATTTTTATTCCATAGGATCTTGACCAGACCCACGACTGATCAAACACCTTTATTTTCTTATTTCCCAACAAGTTCATCCTGATCTTACTTGGGTCTTAAAAAGTGTGACACACCATTTGAATGAAGGACAAACCAGCCTCCTTTTATCACTCCTGCAGCAGGAAAGAAAACAGGGTTGTTCTAATTCAGCTCAATGTATATTCCTTTATCTCTTGCTGAAGGCTAAATTTGCCGAGTGCTGTGGGATATAGCATGTTGAATATTATTCTATGGTGGCCCCAGACGTTATCGTCTTCTAGTCTCTAAAGATGAAAAATTGTGGCAAGACATAGGGAATGTGAGTCTCTAAAAATACTTAGCTTTATTATTTTAGTTTCTATTGTAGCTTTTCTTCTCTTCATAGCTTATGGCTTTTATTTTTCTCATATTTTCTCCTGTTCAGTAGTTTAATTTAATAGCCTCTGACATATTTCCAAAGATGGTCAAATAATATCTCCATCTGACCTCTTTGGTTACGTGGGCTTCCTACTTTCACATTAGTGGGTGGATTCTGATTTCTCTCCCCTTGAAACAGGGCTGGACTCAGATCCTTACTTTGAATCCATTTATAAAATAATAATAATAATAATAATAAAATAAAAAATCAATAAAATACATAAGAGCTAAGATTAAAATGGAAAATAAGATGTGGTTTGGAAGTTAAGACTGCATGACCTCGAAGACTCGGTCAGAAAAATCTTAGAGCTTCTGTATAGGTCTCTTGAAATGTCTCCTTTCCCAATGCTTCCTCTTGAAATCTAGCTTCTAAGTTGTAAGAAGCTCCAGCTGCATAAAGAAATCATGCACAGGTATTCGGTAAAGAGTCCCAACTGGGCTCAACCTTACCCCTGTGTAGGTGTCAGACATACAATTGAAGTGGTCTCCAAATGATTTCTCTGCCTTGCTGTTTAAGTCGCTCCAAACCAATTGAATATTCTTAGCTGTGGCCCAAACAGCATGAGAAGCAAAGAGCCATCCTTGTTGTGCTCTTCCTACATTCCTGACCCACACAATTCATGAGTCTATTAAGTGGTTGTTGCTTAATGACACAAGGTTTTATGAATGGTTTTAATAAAGCAATAGATCATTGTAATAGAATTTGATACCAGAAGCATGGTATTCCTCTACCAAAAATTTAAACTATGTGTCATTGTCTTGATGATTATGTACAAGTGGAAAATGGAAGTGTTTTGAAGCTTCTGTTAGGAAGAGTTTAAAGGTCTTTAAGGAGGCTATGGATGAAGGCTGGAAAGTCAGTAAAAATATTATTATGGGAGATTGTGAAAAAGTTTGATGACACAGTCATGTGTGGTGATGTAGAAAACAGAAAATAAGCCTAATGAGTTGGTGGGTTTCCTAATGAAACTTTCAAGCAGAATAGCCAAAGTGCCAACTTGCTTCTTTTAGTCATTCATCATAAGATATAGAAACAGAGAGAGATGAGATAAAAAAAGAGTTGCTTAGTTTTTAAGCAAAACTTAGTAGAAATACAGAGAAAACATGACTTTGTGAGTTGGAAAACTTAATTGATTCTCATTCATAGCCTCTCCAGATGGCAAAAGATTCTCAAAGTAAGAAAGACCTTGGGGAAAATATCAAATCCAGAGCACTGTCAGGAAAATATAGTTTCAGGGTAAAGATGAAACCAATGGTACAATTGTGATACCTTTGTAAACTGTAAAAAAGACAAAAGATGGTGCCTTGGTGTTTCTTTTAAATGGGCAAAGACCCTCTAAACATCTAAAGGTTATACCTCACGTACTCTGTTAAACAACGGGGCTTTTAAGGATCTAAGGACCTTATCCCACAGCAGCCTCATGAGGGGCTCCGGCTATCTCAAAGAGATTTGTGGATGTTAACTTTTTTGAATGGAGTGAACAACAAAAACAATTAATAAAAACCCCACAAAGTTTTAAAGAAATTATACTGGCAGAAATATCACCGACTTAAGCTAAAAGAAATAGAGAGTACAGAATGAAAGAGGTGTTTGACACTTGTACTTCCACAGGCAGGAAATAGGAGGAGAAAAACACTCCCTTCAAGTACAGGCTATTTTTCAAGGCAAAGACAGATGACCTAGAGCGTTGGAACTAAGATCCCAGAGGCCAGAGCCAAGAGACACAGGAATAGATGCAGAGCACTGTGTGTTTGTGTTGGGAAAGTTTCTACCTGGTAGACTAGGCAGGCTCCCTCTCAAGTAAAGACCAGGACTGTGGAAAGAAGATGCTTATTGACTCAGAGGATTCACCATGCTTTACAGCCCTTCCAGAAGCTCACAGACTAAACTCGCTGGGCTGACGGAGAAGAGTTTCATTTTCCAGGGGTAGACTTACATTAGCCAAACCCATTTGATTGATACATAAAATGAGAGGTCTGAATTTATGATGAGAAATCACTGTCACTGGAATTGGAATACTCAAAAACAGTAACGATCAGAAATTTTTTGTTGTTGTTGTTGGCAAAGTCTTTCTCCCAGCAATTTAGGGCATAACTTAAAGTCTCCTTAGTAAGCTGGAAAAAAATGAAAACAAAAACATGTGTGATTGGATGGAATGAACTATATGAGCTGAATGTACAATGAGGCTTTACCTCATCTTCTAGGCTCATAATAGTGGTGGTTTTGTACTGTCCATTAGGTTAGAATTCCTTGTCAGCATCCCAATATTAGTAATGTTTGCCAAAAGGACTAGAAAATAGAAAATATGAGATTAAATCTTCCTTCTTCTTGTGCTGTGCTTGAGTAGAAGCTGACAGTGTTTCCCCTTGCAACTCTCATTTACTCTGCCTCCATGGCTTATTATATACTCCCACTGATTAAAACATTCTGTTTTTAGACATGTCAATAAAGCTAATCAGGCTACATTTAAGTCTTTGATATCTGAGGACCATTCTGTAATCTTGAAATGTATTTGCACTATGATTTCTCTTTACTTTTTGTGTACTTCCCAAATCCTTCAAAAGCCTTCATTCTCTGACTGTCCATGGAGTTCTACTATACTCGTGGATGATACATTTGTCTATGATTCATTGTGTCTATGAAGCATTCTGCACTTGTAAAATATTAATTCAGATGTGATGTCATGACATACTGAAACTTCTTCCTAGTAGCCTGGCATTCTTTAATTTTTCTGACAAGCTTTATGCCTCAAATTGCTCCTTATTTCCTCCTTAATCGAATCAACCATCGGCCTAATTATGATAATGGCACGTCTTACTTTTTGAAATTGTCTGATTGCATTGGGATTTTATTATATCTGCAGTGAAATTTTATTGTTCCAAACTCCTTTGTTTACAAGCATTAGACATTCACTTTCAACTAGATATTAAAAAGAGAAGTTTACTGTTGTTTTTGTAACTGATGGCTTGATCCTGGGCTTCAGATTCTGTCATCGCTGTGCTGAACATTCTTCCTGTTTTTTATTTCATTGATCTCATTTGCTGATACTACAGATGACTTCATTCATGTAGCCTTGGAAGATGATTCTAAAGAATCCCAAGTTACATAATTTTTCTGGCCTCCCATTTTAGAATAAGAACAAAGTTATTGCTCTCAGTATGCATACATAATCAAAGTTTTGTAGCTTGGTCTTGTCATTGATCTTATTTATTTATTTTTTTCCTACCAGTAGAATTGTAATACCTTGATTAGGTTATGTAGGCCACTCCGGAGTATTGGAAGTCAAACTATGGGAGCTATACCAGAATCCATGTCATGGGAAGGAGTGATTTCCCAAAGCAGATTGGGGGACTTTTACCAGGAGAATGACAAACAATTCTCTGGGGATGATATTCACAGACAGCATATATTTACATAAAAAGGCTATATCCTGTAATAATTGCAGGACCTACGTGATTTCAGCTGTTGCCCTATGTACGATACGTATAAGGTAATTGTGAAATTATCTGAAAACATAATATGTGACTGAAGTAATGTTCTAGTAAAGAGGACAGCAAACTGTAACCTGTGGGCCAAATCTGGCTGCTGCCTCCTTTTGTAAGTAAAGTTGCATTGCAACACACCAATGCCCATTCCCGTATGGTCTATGGCTACTTTCACTCTCTAACAACAGGGACCATTTGGCCTGCAAAGCTGTAGATATTTACCATCTGGTTCTATACAGAAAGAGTTTGCTGACTGCTTTTCTATTAGATTTTCTTGTTCAATTGGGTAATCTCTAACCAGTAGATAGGACTAGGAGGAGGCAGATAATTAATCTGATCAACTGATTCTCTAGAAGTAATGGACATAAGGCTATATTTTACAGGTAAACTAGATTTTTCTGGATAAACAAGATTAATTTATTGAGGTAAATATTCATCCTTTCTCTGTCTCCCATCTCACAGACTAAGTCTGTTCTGAGATATTTCCAGAAGTAAAGATTAATGGTTGAAAGGAGGTAGAAATGGGCTGGGAGTATTACCATGTTCAGAGGATATAAAGATACTTCCACGAGGTTTCAGATGAGATCTCTAATAACATCATCTGGGGATGAATCAGAACTGAAATTGCATCTGGAATTTCTCAATTCATTAAATCCTGCTTTACCAGTAAGCTTCATGTCTTAGTCAGCTTGGACTAACATAACAAAATACCATAAACAGGGTGGTTTAAATAACAAAAACTTGTTTCTTATGATTCTGGGTGCTGGAAGTCCAAGATCAAGGTGCCTGAAAGAGAGGTTTTATTCTGAGGTCTCTTCCCTTGGCTTGTAGACAGCTATCATCATATCATGCTTGTGCGTTCATCTGACCTTAAGTTTGTGTGCATGCAGAGAGAGAGAGAAAAGAGAGCATGAACTCTGGTATTTTTTCTTATGAGGCACTAATTCCATCATGAGGACGCCAACTTCATGAACTTATTTAACCTTAATTATCCCCCAAAGTCCCCACCTCCAAATATCATCATGTTTGGGCTTAAGTCTTCAACATATGAATTATATGAAGAGGACAAAAACATTCAGTCCATACCATTTCCAGTGTCAAAATTTTGTTTGTGTGTATGAGGTGACTAGGTAGTCCACGGTTAGACAAATGGAGAAGAAATTATTTTAATCATTTTTAATAAATATTAATTAAATTCTTACTAGATATTTTAGTTTTTGTCCTTCACTCGTATACAGTTCTTGATTTCAAAGGTCCACAGTAAAACTCATGATTTTCCAACCAAATTTAGTGCATTTGGAGAATGATATATTCATTCTGTAAGAAAAACTAGAAACTAGAAACTAGAAGTCAGCCTTCATACCTCATTCTTTTTCATTCCTGCCAAGTTCCATCAATTTTACATCCAAAATATAACTTAAACCCACCCACATTTCACTATATCCATCACCAGCGCCCTAGTCAAGGAACATAGGCAACCATCTCCTGCCTGTGCTGTTTGCAATATAGTCCCTGACTACTCTCTTTTCTCTTATTCTCATGATTTCGACTTATCTGTCCTGCAGACAGAGTTAAGTTTTCAAAACATGTCAGACATACCTGGTTATGTCACCCAATTGCAGCAAACATTACTTTGTCAATTGTTCTTAGGTGCTAACCATGGCCTTCCTTGCCTGTGTGCCTCAGCTTGACCTTGTAGCTTCTTCTCATCCTTGTTCTTCATACTGACCGTCTTTTCATTCCTTAAAATGTTTCTTCCTTATCTCCCCTACTCTTCTCTTTTACCTACTGTCTTAGTCCATGCAGGCTGCTGAAACAAAGTGCCATAAATGTGGCTTATGAACTACAGGAATTTCTCTCTCACAGTTCTGGAAGATGTCAGATTCAGTGTCTGACGAAGGTCAGCTACCTCACTGACAGCATCTTCTCAATGTAACCTCATGTGTGGAAGAAGGACGGAACTCTCTAGAAACTTGTTCATGAGATCTCATGCCCTGTTCACCTCCCAGAGGCCCCACCCCAAAGTGTCATCACACTGGGGATCACATTTTCAACATATGAATTGTGGGGGGATACAAATACTTAATCTATAGCACAAATCTACTTCTACCTACATTGGGAATTATTTCCCAGGCTAACTCCCAAATCAAGTTCTTGGCTGTGTGGGTCTACCTGGAATACCCATAATGTCACATGGTGGACTTATTCTTGACATTTCAACCTTGCTTCAAATATCATTTTCTTGAAGACATCTTCCCCAACTAAATAATCACTCTCTGCTGTATCATTGGGTTCATTCTCCTGGTAGCACATATCTCTTTGTTTTTTTCTCATCTGTTTTCTTTATTTCTTATATGTCCCTCCCAGCAGAGACAGCAACGTGGCTGTGTTTGCTCAGCATAATGCAAGATTGAGCAAATGAATGAAAACACTAAAATTATATCCCTCCTTTTTCTTAAAAATCATATCTTAAGGGAAGTCAGTAAAATTGAGTAATTAATATACATTCTAAAGCAAATAGTTTGAGTTCAAATCCCAGCTCTGCCACTGATTAGCTGTATAATCCTGTAAAATCCTAGATTCACCCCTGAACCTTGGTTTTCTCTATTAAAAATAATGGGTATGATAAAAATCCTACCTTGTAGGGTTGTTATTAGAGTAACATCAGTTATTACAAGTAATGAACTGAGAATACTTCCTGGCACATGGCTAGCTCTCAGTATTTATCATTAGTAAGAACATATATTAAATTGATATACATTAATTGATAATATTAATATTACTAAGATTACATATTAAAATGAATTTGACGGGGTGCCTGGGTGGCTCAGTGGGTTAAAGCCTCTGCCTTTGGCTGAGGTCATGATCCCATGACCCCTGCTCAGCAGGGAGCCTGCTTCCTCCTCTCTCTCTGCCTGCCTCTCTGCCTACTTGTGATCTCTGTCTGTCAAATAAATAAATAAAATCTTAAAAAAAAATAAAATGAATTTGACAAAAATTTACTGAGAAAATGACTGAACACTGTTTGAAATTTTATAAACATATTTAAACAAGCTGAAAAAAAAAACCAGAAAGAAATCTTTACATTTTTGCAAAATATGATACAGAGAAGAACATAAATTCTAACTAAAATGTTAAGACCTAACATTTGTAAATGGTACTATACCATTTGTCAAAACTTTGACAAATATAGCCACCATTGAACCACAAAGCCAAGACACCATGTATTTATTATATATTCTCTTTGTAAATGGTCTCATACCATTTATGGTATGTGCCCTATGGCAGTTCACATCACACTCCCAACAACCCAAAGGGTAATTATTATCAGTGGTTTAGGGATGGGAAAATGGAAGTGCCAAAATTTTCACCAGCTTGCCCAAGGTCCCTAGCTCCTGACTGACAGTCAAATCTTGAGCACAGGTATCTGTCCTCCAAATTCAAAATGTTTTCAATATGCTGAGCTTTACATCTTCGCTTGTGATGTTCAACATGCAGCCTATGCACTTATTTGGGGCATCAGCAAAGCAGGAGTCCTCTATAAATTAGAAAAATATTTGGAAGTAGGTATTTTATTAAAAGGTTTTCAGTTGTGTATTTTGCTATGTTTCCTATACTTGTTTCATGGTTTTGTCTGCTTTCATTTTGATTGATAGGTGTGTGGGTGGCACTGTAAACGTTTTCAGTCTTAGACTCTCTAAAAATCTAGAGACCTAAGCATCTGATCTTGCATATAGCAACACACTGGCTTGGCAGAAGTAAATTCTTGGGACTTACATATCAATGATAACTGTTAACACTAGTTCTCTTGGACTTGAACATATCTCTGAAAGATAGGACCACACATGGAACAAAAATAATGATTTAGTCTTCATCTCAACCAATTTTTTGGCTTTTGTGCTGCTGACGGCAGTAGGAGGTGGAGGGGTGGGGTGAGTGATGAAGCGTTGATACTAACAACATTTGACTTACATGGCCCTGCACCCCTACACGGAGAACGGTCAATTATTCTAACCTCTCATTCTGGCAGGCAGACGCCATCTGATAATAACTCAGAATTCTTTCTCGTTGGGGCCAATTCTGAACTGGTGGTCTGGAGAGAAATTCTGTATTGAATTACCACTGTATTCCAACAGAATCATTTCCAAGAGTAATTAGGGCTAATGGAATGCCCGTTCCTTAAGAACAGTACCAAATTCCAGATTTTTCCAAAAAAGAAAAACTAGAGCCCAGCTTCTTGCCTGCATTCCTCTTTTTCAGAGTGTGAAGAGATCTGTTCGCAAAAAAGTAAAGCATGACCTTACGCACATGAAGATGCCTCCACATTCTGCAGCCATAAGCCTCCCAGAACATTGAGGATCATAAGGGAGAGAACTGAAACTTTGAGTGGTTTGACTACTCTTGATAAAATTGTTTCTCTTGCTTAATATATAATAACATGGCGTCTTGGTTTTGTGGTTCAATGGCAGCTCTATTAAAGTTCTGTGAATCTGAAGTAGACCCTTTTTAATGATAGTTATCTCAACTAATAGACTGAAAAGACAATGTTATCTGCTGGACTAAGATACTTGGCACTATTCTCATCAAAGGAAGAGAGCATTCTATTTAGGACAAGGATGAGGTAATGGCAGTTGTTTGTGAAGACAGACCTCATTCCTAATTATTAGCGTATGGCTGGGAAACGCTGAGGGGTTGGCTTGGTTTGATGATGGCTTCATAATCTTTGATGGGAACTTAGAAAGTTACATTCTTTCTCTGAGTTTATAATTTTTCTACCTTTCCTAACTCCGGGATGCTTAACAGTAGTGACTGGATATACCTTATAGCACTAAGGACCAGATGGGTCTTGGTAACGCAAGCTGAAAACACATGTGTTTGAGAAGCTGATACTAAGATTATAAGCCATTTCTGTTGGCTTGAAAAGAGAGAACCACAATTATCATGTTTTTGAGCCGATTCTCACATTAAGTAATTTCTTGGAGAAATTGGATCTTGCTATTTCTCCCTTTTTTTTTTTTTTTTTTACCAGATAAGTTCCAAATGAACATCCCGTCCCAGATTCTTAAGTCAGAAATGCTGTTACATAGCTCATTTGAATAAGTCTCTCAGGTTCAAATTTTCTCATTTCGGAAGTAAAAAAAAAAAAAATTACTTGAATAATAGTTTCTGTCACCCAACATTGGCATTTTCTTCTCTTCTTTTGTGCTCTATTGGCCCCGTTTAAGACAAAAGTGCTGAGGATTAATTGCAATTATTGTATTCAAGGCAGAATGCCGCTTTAAGAAGAACCAATAAGCATAATTACTTGCAAATGCATGTGCAAACATTATATCATGTGAAAGGAGATGAAAATGTGAAATCTTGCTAGATTTTATAAATCAAAGGTTTATCTGTAATCTTTCTGACCCCTGAGGCCATCTGTAGACCACTTCTCACTGAATGCAACTCTGGAATACATCTTGACTTGTATCAAAATGGGGAGGGATTGCCCATGTATCTAAACTGTTGAAGATTGATAAAGAACAAGGAGTAGTCAGGAGACAATTTGGTACCAGGTGCTTCGGTGTTGCATACTCAGGCTTGAGTCCAGGCTGAATCTCTTCACTGCTGTGTGATTTCCATGATTTGCTTACCTTCTCTGATTCTCATTTTCCTCTGAGAGAAAAGCAGGATGATAGAGGGCTCAAGGGAGCTGGCGTGAGAACCTGCCAGTCTGTCTTTGAAGCCTGGCTCTGCCACTTACTGTGGCCAACGGCGGCACTTTGCACAAATTGTTTCATTGAGACTTCTGGCCCTCTGGTTACTCATTTATATTGTGGAGATAAAACTAATGCTGACCTCATATGGTCTTTGTGAGGATTATGTTCATTGATCAAATACCATTTATAAATGCTTAACATAGCGCCTGGCACTTAGTCAATGAGCCAAGCATGACAGGCCACCGGAAACAGTCACTGAACCTACTAGACTCTGGCTTATCAAGGAAAAGAGAATAAAGTGACAATTTGTTCATGTCAAAAATCTTCTTTTAATTGACCCAAATATATGAGGTTTTAGGCACCCTGAAGGTCAGATTTTTATAAAGGCCGTCATTCCAATTAGCTGGTCTAGGAGGCTGAATGTAGATAACAGTTGTGAATGGCAACTGACCTGAGGATTTCATGTTCTATTTTCTTATGTAAACTCTAAGGTTCTGGGAAGGGAAGTGGCATCTTCTATAAACACCTGAATAGTGATCCCATTGTGCAACAGATTCCTTGGGTCACTCGTTAATAATACATGGTAATTGACATGCATTGAGTAAAGATGTTTTTGATTCTGGGCTAAATTGTTTTCCCTCTGCTACTTAATCTTCACAGCAACCCTTGGAGATTGCTTTCCTCCTTTTTTGGAGATCAAGGTCAAATTCCTTAACCCAGTGTGTGCAGCCTGTCTGGTTTGACTTCTGCAGGCTTCAGTGAATTTACTCTCCCTTCTCCCACAACACTCTTTCCATTCATTCATCCCTCCATCTATTAGCCTTTCATTCATTTATTCCACAAATATTTACCAAACGCAGGGGTGGTATTCCAGCAATGAATACAGCAAATCCATGTCCCGTGGGAGCTATATTTTAGTGGAGGAAACAGGCAATCAAAATAAGTGTATAATGTTATGAGAAAAATAATAATTCAGAATACGGGAAACAGTGAGATGTGCTATTTTAGACAGGCTAGGTGAGATTTGAACAGAGATTGAAAAAACAAAACAAAACAAAACATGGGGAGCATGGGGCTCTCTGTGTGATGGACATTGGATGCTGTGGGGAGAAAGTGCATTAGCCCTGAGTCAGGGGCATGTTCAGGAATGCGTGAGAGACAGGGGAGTCATTGTAAGAAAAAGAATTAGAGAGACTATCCGACTCAGCTGAGGTCACACAGAAATGGAGGGCCATACACTTCTGGGGTCTGTGTCCCCTCTGCCCCAATGCTGCTCTGCAGCTACTCTGTGTCCTTTCCCTTCTTTGACCCCTAGAGCTCTCTGTGCAGCAGGAGGTAGGATAGGGCCGTTCCTTCTTTCTCCTTCAGTTCTACACCCCAATTAACAAATAAATCACATTTACTTAGACATCCCTTAGCCTCTTCTTTTACATTGCTTTATATGATTTCTTTGCTATTTCCTTTTCCATTTTTATGATTTTTAAGCAGGTTTTTCCAAATAAATCTATTGCTCCGGATGCAAGTTATCTACTGATGCCTTGTTATGGCTTTTTTCTTCTTTTTCCTTGTGCAAGGGGGGACTTATTCACTAAAGCATATAGTGCTCCCCTGCACTACTTCATTTGATGGGAACAGTGACTCATGCAAGGCTGATTCTCATGTCTCTTCCATGGGTAAATATAGAAAATACTGACTTTCTGTGTTACAATACAATGAACAGAAGATGTTTTTATTTCTTGTTCCTTCCACAGGTATATAACTGAATCTACCCGTGACTATTGTTATGCTAAAAATGCCACATGAAATCAATCCAGTCCAGACACTGGATAGACACTTTCCAGAAAATTGCAGCCTTCACTTTGGCTAGATGAAAAGTCAAGTTGGGTTTTATTTTTTTTACTCATTTTGCAATACCCATGATTGAGTGGACACAAGTCTTATCAGATTCTTCCTTAGCTATGAAAATGTAAACCCCACAGAAATAGAAAACAGAGAAGGGTATCTTAAAAGGGGAAAGATTTATGAAGACGAGGCTATAGTTATGATGAGGGAGCAGAAGCCTGCTGAAGACAAAGCACAGGGTGACACCCTGTGAACCCCTCCACCCCCCACTCCTGGGTGGGATGTGTGAGACATTCTTCCAGGAACCTCCCAACTATCTTAATGTTAATATCTTACTAGAGGGGAAAACAACCTTAACTTGACAATGGCAGGACCTCTGGTATCTTATAGGTATCTTGTAGGTCAGTCCTCTTTAGCATATGAAAGTTCTTTCAAACTTCCCTTTACCTTACTTCCCCCAACTCCCAAGTATATAATCAGCCACTCCTCAAGACCCTGGGGCAGCATTTCTGCTCCTGTGTCTTGTCCCATGCTTAATAAACCACCATTTCACACCAAGGATGTCTCAAGAATTCTTTCTTGGTCGTTGGCTCCGGATCCCATCTCACCAAACCTCACCTATATTCCAAAACCACATCAGTTACTTCATTTTAAAAATCTCAAACAGATAAAACATCCCTGCGGATGAATAGAAGACAAAGGGTGTGTTGGTCCCCACAGAGGTCTTATAAATGGCTTCCTAATGAGTCAGCGAAGCAGATCAGTAAACATAGCCAGTAACTGTTTCTTCTGTAATCCCTGCCAGAGTGGTTGAAGATACAGAGATATTATTCATTTTGACTGAAATATGGACATTAGCAATGTTACCGAGGAGACTAAACCTACCATGCTGAGGTATGGCGGTTCCACCAGTGCAAGATTTGAGTTATAATAATCTTTCTTGTCAACAGCCTTGTTTTATTTATTCTGTACCACCTGGCACCAGCCATGTGTCCAAATACTATCCTTGCATGAAAAGCTCTGCTATTTTCTTATATCATAAAATATCACCCCCAAAGCCCACAAGATCTGTAGCTTGTAAAATCCTTTGAAAAGCCTGCAAATGGTTCATATTTTAAAACTGTTCTTTATGTGAGATTCTATTGAAAATCCAAAGATCCCTGCCAAAAAGAAGTAGGATGAGATGTAGCAGGCACACACACTCTGAGCAAAGCATTTAGATCATTTTTAAGGGTACTTACACCTTCCAGAGGTAATTAAAAGAGAAATGTGTGTAAAGCCTTTAGTAATATAGATTGATTTTTCAGGACCACATCCTTAAAGTAAAAGAGAAAATGATGGTTTGATTTTTTATGCAACACTTAAGAGTCTTTCTAATGCAGGAAGGTGGAAATAATGTGTTTGCAATGCACCAACTTGACCAGATCTAATTAGGTATTGATACTGAATTCTGCGTCAAGCAGATAGTGGGAGAAGCTAGAGGAAGATCATGGGTAAGAGCCTAGGCTTTCTTTAGCTTCCCCACGGAGAGTTCTTGAGTTACAACAAGAAATCAGTGAACGGCCATTTCTTACAGAAACTGAGGTGCAGGTATATGGTAAATGTCCGTTAATACAATGTAAGCTTACAATCTTAGAGTTGGTTTACATTCCTAAGACATCCGAAGGATAATCTACTTCAACACATTCTCAATTATTTGCTTCTAGATACAGCCACTAAATCAAATCCAGACTACTATTGTTCTGAAAGAATACATTTTGAATAGATAGACTTATTAACAATTAGAGTATTGATTATTTACATATTAAACATTTGAAAGCAATGTGCTTTCCAACAGATTTAAAATATTATCCCCACATATGGTTTGCATGTTACAGTCACTTGGGTTAATTATTCCTGATCTATAGGGAATAAGAAACACCAGGCTGAACACTGTCTATTCATCAAATTCTCTAATTATTTATAGGCCAAATAAATGAGGTTTTACTCTGCTGAAAATGATTTTAAGCCATTACTTTACTTTCTCTAAGAGATTGCCTCTCTTTATTGCTGAAGATGGTATCGTTTTCACAGTAAAAATGGAAGAAAACAATTTTAAAGAAAAAATATCTACCCAACCATCCTACATTCTGTCTGTGTGGCTACCAACAATGTCATTTAAAATGACTTATATCAAGATATGATGCAGACCAGGATGAAAGAATGTGAAAACATTTTTCTAGCCTTGCTTTAAATCTGCATCTTATTTGAAGAAGGAATAAAACCCAAAGGAGGTTCAAGTTTTGATCCAGAAATACGCAGCCTCTTTACATATGCATTTCTAAAGAATGTCTTGTTTCATAAAGAAAATCCAATATTGGAGTGATATTTCCTGTACATTAAGCTATATTTCGAATAGCACCCTGGATTCTTCATCAGGGAATGGGCTTCTGAGATTCAGATTCCCTAGAAATACTGGGAAAAGTAAAGTCCTTACAGTGCTTGCTTACAAGAGAAATTCTGAAGGGAAATGAGATGGTTTGTGGATGTGTTTTTAATTTCCTGGAGGAAAAGAATGTTCATCTGAAATCGATTTTATGGATGTTTTTTAAAAGCTAGTGGATCTAGTACTTTCTATTTGACCTGAAAAATTGGCATCAAGCCTACCCACACTTACCTGGGTCATCCTTCTTTTTTGACTTTCAACCATCCTAGGCTAAGCAGATATGAACATCATCCTACAAAAAACTAACCTAGATTCCAAGGGAACCAAATAAAAAGGGAATCATAGAATATTCAGTGTCTTCAGGTTTCCCACTAGATTTTCACGGAGTCCACCTAATTTATCTCAAGACAATAGCATCAAAGAATGTCAATATTCGATCATCTAGAATTATACTAGGTTTTACTAGCCATAAAAGAGTTGGCATGTGAAATATAAGTTGGGAGAAAGTTCTAGTTTCTGCCACACAGTGACCGAGTTAACAGAAACCTGTCTCTTACCACACATATATGAAAGTATGGGGTAAATTATAACCAAAAAATATGGGCAAATCTGGTCTCAAGGAAAGAAATGAATGGTTCCACATTCTATAGGCAAAGAGGAAAGACAAAGCCAGGATGGTAAAGAAGAAGGCTATCTGCTGGTTAAGGTCACAGACTCTAGGCCAGAAAACCTGGGTCCAAATCCTGACTGCCGTTTACTGCTCCCTCCAATATTAACAACAACAACAAATTGAACTTGTAAATGATTTGTTATTCAAAGTAGAGATCAAAATGGAAAGTGGAAAATACTTAGAAATGAATGTGAATATAAACATTGCTTAGCAGATCAAGGGGGACACAGTGAAGGTGCCGTGCAGGCACATATATGTAGTCTCTAATTTATGTTTTTGAAAAGAAGACTAAAAATTAATGATAGATAAATCCAAGTCAAAAATAACAAAGCAGCGGCGCCTGGATGGCTAAGTGGGTTGAGCCTCTGCCTTCAGCTCAGGTCATAATCTCAGGGTCCTGGGATGGAGTCCCGCGTCAGGCTCTCTGCTTGGTGGGGAGCCTGCTTTCTCCTCTCTCTCTCTGCCTGCCTATCTACCTACTTGTGATCTCTCTCTGTCAAATAAATAAATAAAATCTTCAAACAAACAAACAAAAATAACAAAGCAAAACTATGGAAAAAGGAAAAAAAGTCATCATACAAATAAGAGCAAATATTAATGAAATAACAGTGAAGAAACAATAGAAAGGATCAACAAAGCTCGAAGCAAATGCATTACAAATATGAATGAAATGCACAAATATCTGCTAAGATTGATCTGGGAAAGAGGGCAGGAAAAATATTAGGAATGTAAGGGGCATTACCAGAGGTAACATAGAAGTGCTGTAATATTATAAGGATATACTAAATCATTCTATACTAACACATTTGAAATTTGGAAGGAATCAATATTTTTCTTTAAAAAATCAAGACATGTATTACCACAAATGATCTAGGAGAACATAGAAAATCTAATAGTCTCATAACCCTTTAAAAATCCTATTGGTAAGGTGTCTGTCTGGCTCAGTCAGCTAAGCATCTGACTCTTAATTTTGGTTCTTGATTTCAGCTCTGGTCCTGATCTCCAGGTCCTGAGTGGGACTCCCTGCTCAGGAGGTTGTCTGCTTCCTCTCTCCCTTTTCCTCCCTCACTGCCCACATCCCTGCTCCTGTGCTTTCTCTATCTAAAATAAATAGATAAATCTTTTTGAAACTTTCAGTTAGTAGTCAAAGCAGTCAAAGCAGTACCTACCCCCCCATCTGCAAAATGCATACACACAAATACAGACATAAACTAACATAACAAACAAAAGGAACAGAAGCCCCACACAGTTAACTTGGTTTAC
Organism: Lontra canadensis; assembly: GCF_010015895.1. Classification (NCBI taxonomy): domain Eukaryota; kingdom Metazoa; phylum Chordata; class Mammalia; order Carnivora; family Mustelidae; genus Lontra; species Lontra canadensis. Next base: position 9,029,344 of record NW_022631007.1, on the reverse strand, counting down.
GGCAAATGTTCCAGGAACAAGCAATTCAAATTTGACACAAACTTCTCCAAAAAATAAAACAAGTGAGAGATTTTTCCATCTCATTTTATGATGTTATCCTGACTTTGGACATTGACATGGTGAAAAGAAAAATCATAAGGTTATCTCACTACTGAATGTAGATTCACATGTCAAAATGAAATTTGACCAACCTGAATCCTGAAAGATTTAAAATAAATGAAACACATCAGGATCAGATAGGGTGTGTCCTGGGAACCAAAAAGGGTTTAACAGGAAACATACAAAGGTAGCTCACCACGTGTTAAGATGCCTTCGGCTTCATGTAAGACAGGAGCCAACAAAAAAGGAGCATGAATTATTCTATAAAGCTAGAAGCCCAGAGATGGGGTGGTTCAGGGTTATTTCCAGGGCACCACTGTGTTATCAAAGAGCCAGGGTCCATGCATCTTTCTCTCTACAATGTTCACTGTGTGTGAGTCCCTGCCTGGTTGCAAGATGGTAGTAGAAATACAGCATTTTAAAAAAGGATGGTTCCCTGCCCTGTCCTTCTCCCAGTCTGCCAAACAGAATATACTTATATGTCATTGGCCAGGGTCATGTCACTCATCCACATTTAAATCAACCACCAAGAGAGATAATGGAATTACTATAGTTCATTTAGACTAATCAAAATTCACCCTAGGCACTGCAGAGCCATCCAGCCCATGAACTACATAACCTCCATATACTTGAACAAAATCAATTTTTTCTTAGTAAGGCAGACCTGGAATAATGGCTCGGGTGCAGACTGCGGTGTTGACACATAAAAGGGAAAATGTGAAATCAATTCAATAGTTACAGCAAAAACAATGGATGAAATTCAACAGTCAGTTCTGAGTGAAAGCAATAGCAATAAAAACCACTTTAAAAAAATGAGAAAGGGAAAGGAAATTAACATGATAAAGTTAATCCTCCAAAACCTGAAATATCTTAAAAAGTGTTCTTTTATATTTAGCAACTAATTAAGTATACTAGCCAGCTCTTCTCACTTATATTAAATATTTTAATATTTTAATTATTTGACACAAATATCCTCATCAGATACTTGAAATGAAATGGAAAAAAAAAAAAACTTGAAACAAAATGTAAGGATTGGCTAGAAAGAGACAAAAATGTTATATATACATTTTTTTGCCACATTATCATCTGCATGAAAAATATTAGATAACATATTGCCAAATTAATATAATACGTAACCTGGATTAGAAGATTTCTGGACACAAGATTGGCACACACATAAAGAATGCCTATATACTCTTTAGCTATGTAGCTAAATTAAAAATGTAACTAAAGTACAAAAAGATGTAATTTACAATAGCAACAAAAGAAAGAGGTATCTAGCAACAACTCCCTAGAAATCTTCATCGAGAAAAATTACAGAAAAAAATTTTTTTTAGATTTTTTTTTTTTTAATTTGACAGAGATCACAAGGAGGCAGAGAGGCAGGCAGAGAGAGAGAGGGGGAAGCAGGCTCCCTGCTGACAGAGAGCCCGATGTGGAGCTCAATCCCAGGACCCTGGGATCATGACCTGAGCTGAAGGCAGAGGCTTCAACCCACTGAGCCATCCGGGTGCCCCAGGAATTTTTTTTTTTTTTTTAATTTGAAAGATTTCACTTATTTATTTGAGATGGGGAAAGAGAGAGAGAGAGCAGGTAAGTTTGGGATTGGGGGAGAAGGGAGGGGCAGAAAAAGAGGGAGAAACAGACTCCCTGCTGAGCAGGGAGCCCAACAGGACATGTGTGGTTCCATCCCAGGACGCTGAGATCATGACCTGAGCCTAAGGCAGACTCTTAACCAACTGAGTCACCCAGGCGCCCCAAAATTGCAGAAATGTAATTGTTGAAATTAAATGTCTTTTTAAATCTTTGTTAAAAAGAAATAAATAAAATAATTTGATGGGATTGTTTTAAGGATTAGATGATGTATAAAAATTATTTAACACTGTTCCTTGCATAAGAATCACTCAAAAGAGAAGCTTTTAAAATAAATTTTTATAGAAATATTGTGTTATTTTTGAGAACTTATAAAATAGCTCCAAAGAGCCCTAGAGTTCCTCAGAGCAATTTGAAAACCACAAGATAGCATTTATATTTTTCAGCTAATCGAAACCAAATCCAACACCCATTTTCTGACCTAAACCAAAGTTGGACTTTTCCCTTGGCTGTGAATTCTCTCAACACTTATGTACACAGTGTGCCCTGTTACCACTTGTCAGCTTATGCTTTTCATATTTGTAGTTGTATATTTATAGGAATGTTTTGTCCCCCTAAAAAAAGAACAAATTTTTCAAATTTATGGATAATCCTTTCTCTTTCTATTCTATCCAACAAAACATCTGGTGTTCATTCATTTATTGTGCAAGTATTTTTAAATGACTACTTTGTGTCAGGCAGTAATCCAGGTCATGGGATAAATCAATGAGCAAAAGCTACAAAATCTCCCACCTGCATGGAGATTCCCTTTTATTAAGGGAAAAACTTTGCACAATACACTTAAGAAATTAGCTAGCTATCATGGCAGAGATTTTAGCTATTCTCTGGAATTCCATTTCCCCTTTCGTGGACACACAGCTAGGTTGTGTTCCGCAGGTGCTCTTGGCAATGAGGTGTGAGCATATGACTTAGTTCTCACCAGTGTGATAGGAAGTAATGTGTGCCCTTTCCTGGCCAAGACTCATATGGACCTCTATATCCTTCTCTATTTTATCTTCTAAATACAATCACATGTCTCTAGTGGATGATGGAGTCACAAAATGGAAGGATCCAATCCTAAATTAAAAAAAAAAAAAGAAGAAGAAGCTGTTTACTAGGAATACTGCTTAGGGTTGTTTTATGTGTGGCAAAACTTACTGTGTTTGGCTCTTACATACTTTTGGCTTTATTGGTACTACAGTCCAGTTTGTCCTGAATAAAATAAATATATGGTATATTTGGAAGTATTAGTTGCAAGGAGAAAAATAAACAAGCAAATAAGCTGAAAAATTGAGCAAAGTAAGAGGGCATGGGATGCCAAGGTGTAGGGTGGTTGCAATTTTAATTAGAGTGGTTACTGTAAGCCCCCTTGAGAATGTGAGTTCATGAAGTCTTGAAAGAAGTGAGGGGATTATCCAGGCAGATCTATCAAGGAAGAACATTCACTAATTCCACCATAATGACTTGTAAAACCAGAATCCATGTCATATCTGGGAGACTACTAGTGGAGGACTTTTTGTTCTAAGTAAAGTCAAAGTTAATGTCGGGTTTGAGCAGAGTAGCATGCTTAATTTAAAATGATCTTCCAGACTGCTTTGAAGACAAGAGCTATGGGGGTAGGCATAGGAAGACTAGTTAGGAGGCTATCAAAACAATCAAGATGGGAATTGACAGTGACTCAATCTGGACTAGTGGTGGAGATGGTGGTAAATGACAAGCTTTTGTATATATTTTGAGAGGAGGGCCAACAGTATGGTACTTACTTACAAATTGAATTCAGGGTATAGGCAAAGAGAGGAGTCAAGGAAAACTTGGAGGCTTCTGGCCTGAGCAACAGAAAGATATTAATGCACCATCACACCGAGATGGGGGAGTTCAAAAAGTTGGTGGGGTGGAATTCTGGTAGGGAATTGTTACATCTGAGTGCCTATTTGTTTTCTATTGGCATCAAACCATATGCAATTGCTGATAGTTCACCCTGTATGACTGTAAAAATGGCAATTTTGTATCATTCAACCTGATACAAGTCCAGAGTTTAGAAGATAGGGCTGGAAATCATCAGCATAAAGGCAGAACCCCAAACTATGTAACCAGATCAGATCAGATCACTCTATCGGCTAGGATCTAATCAGGAACCAGAAGCCATATCAATTGTCTGAACTGGAAGATGAAGTATTAAGGTGTTTACTAAGTGTTGAAGACAGACATGAAAAGGCAGCAAGAAGACCCTACTTCCAGAAGCAGTTACCATTCCTTGGCTGAGGAAACAAAGAGAAGAAGTGGGGATTAATAAAATGTGAAGGAATGGAACACAGGCCATGTGACTCAGACCTCTGAGGATGTGGCATCGTTTGCCTGGTTTTCAGAGAGGACTGATTCTGGTGACATGTGGTGAGGCGGGGGAACCCTACCAATCGGGACAAAGTGCTTCCACTGGAATTGGGTGTCTCAGGGTGATGAGTCATTGTCATTCAAATTCCTTCTCCTTTTCTAGTCTTCTGATTGACCTGATGTGTCCCCTATTGGCAGAAGTTAATTGGGGCCACCTACAGAGGTGGACTGCGATTTGCAGAATCCCAAGTCCAGTATCAAAAGCAGAGTATGAAAGAGTAGCTTGAAAATGAGACCCAGGGCCCAAATAACCACCAAAGAGTGAGTTCAGAGAACACTCCAAGCCCTGGAAGACTCTGTGTGAGACGTCAGGGAGGGTCGGGGCAAAGGGAACCTAGAAGGAACAGTCAGTGAGGCAGGAGGAAAGGTAACTGATTTAGATCTTTACTATCCCAGTAAATAAAGTGCTTTGAAGAGTTGTTTATCAATTGTGTAAAACGTCAAGTAGGCTGTGAACTAAGAATCAGTTGTTGATTAAGCAACAGAAAGTCATTGGTGACCTTGGCGAAAATAATTTTGTGGAGTTGTGCGGATAAAAGCCTTTTGGGGGTCAGTTTCAGAGGGAAATAGTGTAAAGAAAGCAGACTTAAGTATATGAACATCTATAGGAGTTTTGCTGTGTAAAGGGGAAGGTCAAAGGGCAATAGTTCGAAGGAGAAGTTAGATTGAAATATTTCTTTCTTAATGATGGGAAAATGGTACCATGTTTGTATACCATTGGAATTTTCCAGTAGCAAAGAGAGCATGGACACCACAGAAAAGTGAGGGATTGATTTCTGGGTAAGTGCTCTTGGGATGACAGGGAGGGATGAAATGGAGTGCATGAGTGGAGAGGTTTGAGTTGGGTAGTGTATGGGTACTTAGCTCATGTCTAATAACACAAGGATGGTGAGTCCATGAGTACAGTTGCTGAAAAGCATCCACTGTGGTAGTGGAATCTGTTAACATTCTTTCCCAATTTCTTAAATGATTGCTCAAATTTTTCATGTCATCAGCTGAGAGAGGATGGCAGGGAGCATATGTAATAGTGAAGAGAACAAGAGTCATTAGATGAGACTAATTCCTAAAGCCTCAGTTTCTTCATCTGAAAAGTGCAGCTAAACAATAATGCCTTGTGCAGAATGTCATTAAATCCCCTTGAAAAATGAAAAATCTAACAGATGTCCGATTTTGTTAATGATGATGTCAATACAAAACAAAATCAAAATACTTTCTTAATAAAAGATATCCCTAGATACATATAACTTGGAACTTTCCTAAGAATGCAATAACATGAAAAATCAGTTATCCCTGTCCAATGGACATACATTATAAATTGATCTATTATGCATGCATTCTCCAGGAGTATTTGGGTTAAAAATTGAGTCATTAAATTGAAAATTTCTTAAAGTAAGAGATATCATTTTAATTGTTCTGTATTAAATGACAACACCTCCCATATAGTAGAAGTTCAGCAAAAATTTTGGAGTAAATTCATATAACAGTGGTAGTCTGTCAAGTGTTATTTATGAGAGAGCAGGAGAGAAAGAGAAAGAGTATCAGATAAAACCACATTCTAGGTAATATTACCAACACTTCTTTTCTGATGAGTTGAAATATGTCCTCATGTCCCTGAAGTTATTTGCAAATCTGGTAACAAAATGTCTGACAGCTAAATATATAGGAATGCTCTTTCTCTTTGAGCTATGATTGAATTTAAATGATGAGCACAGAGGCCATCCTGAATAATTACTAGTAGGATGAATTAATACCTCAGGTTTAATTTTTTCGTTTAAAATTTCCTCATGGAGAGAATGGATTCTTTGTACAGCTTGGTCTTAAATGAGATGCTGAAAGAAATGGAACTGAGATTAATGAACAAACAACACTCTCTGTTGAAGAACTAAACTGGCAAGACAGCATGACCATTTTTATGTTTGGACCATGTTAAAGCTGCCTTTTCTGCTAATTGAGAATTAGCTGTCTGTAAATTACATGCTCAGTTTTGAGGAAAAAGGACTTTTCACATTTAGTTTGTAATTCTTGCTATTTTTCTTGTTAGATGTCCCAGACCATGACTGTATCAGATCGTTCTTTGGAAGAAATATGATTTTCTTCTGGTAATTTTGAGGACTAGGATGAGGGCACTAAGAAATTGTCAGTCATCTGACTTCTTGCATGGTATTGAAGAAAAAGAATGTCAAAGATCTTTATTTATTAACAACTTTATTGAATTGTAATTTACATACAATAAAATGTACCCACTTGAAGTGAACAATTCAATGAATTTTAGTAAATTTATACACTTGTGCAACCATCATTATAATCAATTTTCGAACATATCTGTCATCCCTGAAACACCCCAGATCCTATTTACAGTCAGTTCCTATTTCTACCCCTAGTCCCAGGCAACCACTAATCTGCTCTGGTTTTGGAGATTTACCTTTTCTAGACATTACATATAAATGGATCATATACATCATGGTCTTATGCGTCAGGCTTCTCTCACTCAGTGTAATGTTCTTGAGTTCCATCCATTCTTTAGAGGTCTTTAGGGGGGTCTTTCCACATTGTACTTCAGCTTCTTTGGAGGATTTTTCATATGGACTTTTCAGCACTTATTTTATTGTGAGTCACAGTTTCCCAATGCAGTTCACAGTCTTCCTCATTGGGTTGTGAGGTGTTTGGGGCAGGGACTCCATTTCATTCCTTGCAAACACTCACAGTTCAATTTGCTGTATAATTGGCACCAAATTAGTGCTTGTTGAGTCAATGAATGAATGATGGAAAAGTTGATTTTTTAACTTCTGCTATTTGCTCCTTGTTGCAGATTTTTTGCTTGGGAAGCAGATTTTGATATGGAATTTAGCGTAAAGGATGTTTATTAGTTGGATTGGGGGATAAGTGGGATTGGGCCCAGGGAGAGCTGAGTTATGACATATATATACCCTATGGTAACCTCAGCCAATCTCCAGCAGAGAGCTTTGAGGTTAAAAGAGCTGTCAGAGTTGTCCCATATTGGGTTGAAATGGCCTGGCCTTTCTGACCCCTTTTCATGAGTCAGCCATTGACCCTGAGCCAGTGCAAAGGGTGTGCCTGGGGCCCAGTGTCTTTCTGCAGCTGAGGGAATCCCTGAAGCAGCTGACAGGATGTCCTTCCTTGCAGGAAACCCTACTTTCTGTGTCCATTGTCTCTGAATTTTCTTTTTACCAAAACCTTGGTTGAGATAGTGTCATAATCACATTCTGCTTTGTCTTCTAGATTTTCTATTTCTGCTACCAAAATAAATAAATAAATAAATAAATAACTATGATATATGTTAAATTCCACTTTACTGCTAAAATATTATTTTTGTGTATAACAAATTTTTTTTAAGTCACATCAAGTCCTTGTCAGAAATTTTAGTTTAAAATTAAAAGCAAACAAGTCTTTAGATGACAAACGGGTTTTCTAATAATTTAAGAAATATCCTAAAATTATTCTGTTTCATCATTGTTGCTAGATAGTTCTTCCCCTGTCAACATATGTGGGAGAAGTTGTTTTAGATTATTGAAACTCTTGGATGAATAATTTATCAAATTGTCAGCAGCTGTTTTTTCTAACAATAGATTTTAATGGATTAGCCTTCTTTCATTTTTCACTTTAGAAAAGTTTTGAAGTTTGCCAAAAATATGTTCATGAGCCTTTCCTACAACTTCTTCTGTAATATCAAATTTGGCAGTGAATTTTTTGTTCTCTTTAAGTACAGTATCCGAGCTGAGAGATTTTTTTTTGGTGAATATTTAATATTTCATTTTCAAAAAATAAAATTCCATTTTTGGCAGCCTTCTGAAATTTTGATTCCAAAACACATCTCCCTTTTCAGCATCCACCACTGTTAGCTATAGTTATTTGTATGCCAAGAAGGGTTGGGTCCTTTTTCTTATTTGGTTTCCCATTGTGTGTCATCTGGGGATTATTGCTGGATCTCTTGTTATTGCTAATGTTCTCATTCGAAGAATTAATAGTAACTAATAGAGCACCTTGCACATCCTAGGTCTCTATTAGGTATTTTCCAGGAGGTGGAGGTAGCCACCTAAGAGAATTTCTCTCTTAGGCACCAACTCAATGGTTTTGTTGGCCATTTCCCATTTATTCCACAAACCCCCTAAATTCTACCAATTTGAGGGCCTAGTATGTAAAGAAAGTTTCCTGTGCATTATCTTATAGCAATTCTCAGGTCACCTTTGCAATGATGAGTACTCCACTTCGTCATTAGATAAGAGAAACTTGAGGTTTACAGAGAATTCAAATGATTTCTCCAAGGTCCTATAATAAAGAAATAGCAGACTTCATAGGTCAAACCTGAGACCAGCTCTACTCAGGTTCCAAAATTTGAGTTAAGCCAGTAGTGTTCCACTTAGAAAAGGTAGCAAGTATTGCACTTGTCACAAGCACAGTTGTAGGCGGTTGAATTAGCACTCAATCCATTGCCTGACTTTGAACTGTTGAAGTCATCAAATATTTGTTGTAGAAGGTTATAAGAACTGTAAAAATAAATATAGATAAATGCATTTTACTACTTAACCCTGAAATCTCACAAGATCATCTCTTCTAAAACACTATGGCAGGAAGTCATACTCATACAGGACAGACTGGACACATGCTCTCTTCCCTGGCCCTCAAAGAGTCCACTAAAAAGAAAGTAATCAAAAGGCACTGATTGAAAAGACTGGAACATCCCTATCTGCCATATGTATTGCAAGGACTGTTACATCTGCTGGGTCATATGGTACAAGTGGCAGAGCAGCTTGCACAATTGTATGGACCTGTTCCAGAGAATTCTTCTGCTCTGGGCCCCACTCAGACATTCTAAACTGGCAGCCTTACAGAATATTTGATAAATGATTTGCTTCTTACTCAACATATATAAGTATATGTTGCCTCCAGAATTCAGACAGACCTTCCAGGCCCTGTGCTCTTTACTTAGTGGAAGAAGGGCCTTGATGCAACAACTTGCCCTTCACTCTGGGGGATATGTTTAAATTTGCTCCAGCTCTCTTAAGCCCCAGAGATTCCACTGAGGTAGCAGGTTGCTCAGATTTTGGATTTATTTCTATTCTCTGACATGTGGGTGTTTTGCCAAGATGTTTTTACTTCCTCTTTACCCGTTCAGTCAGCATGCCATCATCAGTGTGATGGATCAGCATAATGTCTTGTGGAGTGCGAGATGATGAAGGTATCTCCGGACTAGGTTATAACAGAGGAGTATAGATTTGATGTATCCCCAAAGCAGTTCAGTGAAAGGGCATTAATGTCTTTGTCAGGTGAAAGCAAGCTATTTCTGTTAATAGATAGAGAGGGAAAAGGCACTCATAGCTGTGCACTGACAGCTGTGTTCTGGTGGTAGAAACTGGGTTGATTGGCTCCAGCAAAGTAACTGCATCCAGAACATCGTCTTCAGTTTAAGCTGCCACCTAATTAAACTTAAAGTAATCCATTTTATTCCTCAAGAGCCATCTCTTTTGCACAGATGCTAAATACAGTAATTAAATGGGGATGTGGTTGGGATCTCTGCAATACTTCCAGAAAGGCAGTATTGATTTTGATTCACTATTTCGACAGGCAGAGGCAGTTCTAGAGGCGTCCACTTGGCTTTTTCTACTACAATAGCCCTCACACTGTAGGGCAGGAAAACAATATGGGGATTCTGCCAGTTGCTGAGTGTATCTTTTCCAGTTATGTTTTCCAAGACTGAAAAAACAACCGTACAGTGGTTTTAGCAACCCAAGAGACCCATTGTGAGCTAGATCAAAGGCAAAGTCCATTAATCACCTGGATTTCATAGCCCCAACTCTGACTGATGGACCTTAATCTTGTTTGAGTCCCTAAGAATTATCATCAGTTAAGTCTAGTAATTAATACTCAGTTAAGTCAGTGTCAAGTAATCCCCCCGAAATTCTGAGTATTTGCTTTTATTTGATTCACTTCCCTGTTAAGTGATTCAAGTCCCATTGGAGAAGGCTAATAAGAGAATATGCAGTATATATTTTTGGCATTTTATCAGAATATTTCTTTAAGGGAAGCAGGCTTTCATCTGGTGGTCTCTGAGTCAGTGAACTGGGCCATGTCCAGAAATATGCTAAGGCATCTTGATTCTCTTGTGGTGATTCAAGTCAGTTTTCTGTTCACAAGACTTAGAGTTCATCACTTGTAGAAGTCAAGTAAGATTTCAGCACTCTGCCTATATATTTCAGTCCTAGAGGCACCACCAATAAATTTGCAAGTCAAACTCTTCGGATTACTGCTTTAGTCCTGCTACCCATTGAACCAGGCCTATCTTAAGTCACATAACTTGGCTTCTGCCATTCTAGAATGCCATCAATCCCATGAGATTCAGAAATATCATTTTTATAGCAACATCTCACACTGTTATTCCTAGCTTAATGATACCAATCCACTAAAAAGCTTTTCATAGATTCTGGTGCTCCTTGCATAAACATACTTCTCAAAACTCCAGTAATGGGGTATCTCCTGGTTAAGTGTGAGTAAGTAGGTAATAATATCAACCCAACAGTCTTATTCCCCTAAGCATTTAGACATCTTTCTAAAGCCTTAGGAATCTCTTCCTCTAGGCAGAGTATATCAAGAAATTTATGGCATTACAACTTCTTTTAGTACAGGCCACTGTTGTATTCAAGAAAACTGTTGGAGACACTCTCTGCCACTCAAACTATATCACTGAATTTAGACTATCTGGATTGTGCAACCTATCAATAAATTCAGCCCCATCCATTATTTTCATTATTTTCCTCTATAGCCCATCATCTTTATGGTCCATTCCCATACATATTATCCACATTATTTCCAATATATATTAGCAAAATTTTAAATTATTTTTATGTGTATGAGACCTCTGGCTAGCTCCTACATTGTTCTTGTCCTGCTAGAGAATTTGGGATTTGAGTCTGGTTAAGCCCAGAAGCAGTTCGTGGTGGTAAGAGTCAGTCTTGAGAAGGATTGTTATTTTCCCTGCCAGTCAGCTACATCAAGATAATTGATAATTTAGTACAAACTCTTAAGACAAGAAGGCTAGTGCTCTTGGCCAAGAAAGAAAGGGCTGCACCCACCACCAAGGGTGGAATGGTGGATTTATGGGCTTAGGTCCTTCACCTACATGTATCTCAAACTAATTTTCAGACTCTCATTCCTTTCTAATCAAAGCCCTACCCTCAATGCATAGGTGCCAGCAGATTCTAAATTTAATTTGTCCAACTGTAGGATCATAGTTTTAGTTTGTTGTTTAGAAATCTTGACCCTAAGGCTATGGAGGTAAGGAATCTGTTCAAAGAAATCACAGAAGAGCTGTGGGGTTTTTTTCTCTGAAGCTCAGCCTGGAAATTTCCAGCCCTGAGCTCATGCTTTCCTAACTCTCCATTTGCTGGTTGGCTCAGAAGTAATCAACCAACCTCACAGTCTTACATGCTTTAGTACTACTCTAGTATTCTACAGAATTAGCTGTTTTATCTTTCAAAGACATATCTTCTAATAGGCAATTCATTTTAGGTGACTAGAAGTGATAATTTAGCTATTGTTTTGCCTTGGCACATCATAGGATTTCCCATTTGCCATTGGATGTGGGTTAATATTACTTTTACTTTTGAATCTAGCCATTATCAGAGAACCCTGTCCAGATTCTCAACCTTAAGGCTTTATTTCTCTGAAATCAACTTCATTACTAAGAACCGTTATCAGTCAGGGTTTGGTCAGGGAAGCTGAAACAACTCTCTGAATTCTGGACCTAAAAGTTTATGTAGAATCAGGAAGTTGTGGTACTTTTGGGAGAGCTGAATTGCTCTCCCCGGTGGGGAGAGCAACCAGCAGTAAAGCTGCTAACAAATTTATGGGGTAACTAAAGAAGGATGGGGGGGCTGTGACAAGATCTGTCTGAAGCAATCATGTGATCCCTGAAAACTTTTATAAACACATGAGGAAGCCAGTGTGCAGCTCATGTCTGCACACACATCTGAGCATTCTACCTCCCCAGGGTAATGAATTCTGGTACATTTCTGATTTCCACATCTCAAGTGATGGCAAGCTCTGGCCTGAACCATGTAGGATAGGAGAGGTGACTGTGGAAAACATTGCTCTTGGCCTAAATGGTTATGGTAATGATGGTGATGACTTAACAACAGAAAATCCTACATAACTTCTTATAGTAAAAATATTAAGGAATTATTAAGAATATGAACACGTTATTTAGAAGAGATTGCTAGATGCCATGTATGATTTCCTTAGAGTGCAAAGTAAGAATAAAATGATGTATGATAAGATACTACTATTTACCTTATAAGCCTTTTAATACTATTTGATTTTTTTGTTTGTTTTTTTACAGAGTGGAGGAGCGGGGGAGGAACAGAGGGAAAAAGAGAATCTTTTTTGTTTTCTCTAAAGTTTTTATTTATTTATTTGACAGGGAAAGACACAGAAAGAGAGGGAACACAAGCAGGAGTGGGAGGGGGAGAAGCAGGATTCCCACTGAGCAAGGATCCCAAAGCAGGGCTCAATCCCAGGACCCTGGGACCATAACCTGAGCCAAAAGCAAATGCTTAAACAACTGAGCCACCCAGGAACCCTGAAAAAAAGAGAATCTTAAGCAGGCTCCAGGCTCAGCACAGAGCCCGACACAGGGCTTGATCTCACAACCCTGGGATTATGACCTGAGCCAAAATCAAGAATTGTACACTTAACTGACTGAACTCCCCAGGTGCCTCAATACTGTTTGATTTTTAAAATATTGCTTGAGTGTTACTTTAAAAAGAAATCTAGGACAATGGGGCTAAGGTAATATCATTTTTCAGGGGTCAGTTTTACCCCAAACATGATCTTGGCTGGCTGTTCATAGGGCTGAATAAAGAAGGGTAATTTCTGTTTCCCATGGCAAGATCTGGACCTGGTTTCACTAGAAGTTCCAGCAAGACCTACATTATTTGGATGGGGATGAAGTGCTAAATGCAACTGTCAGCTTGAGGTTTTGTTGAAAATCAGAGCAAAACGAGCTTGGTTTTGCACACAGAGGATGTAGAAAGAACTACGTGTGAACTTCTGTTAGAGCCTTAACTGATAACTGTCAAAGCTTGGAAAAGCTTAAACATTCTTTTGGAAGAGATAACTTTTGGAATGGAATTTATTGTTTCATAGTTTTATTGTTGTTGAAAGTTTGTTTCTACATATTAACTGCAAGTGGTTTAGCACAGAAATTAGAAGTTTTCCAGAGAAGCAGAATTGCATAATATATTAGGCCATGCATACTTTGGAAGTAGATTGTCTGGGTTCAGGTCCTTGCTCTGCCTTTGCTGGCTAAATTTCCCCTGGATTGTTTTAGTTAAGAATTGGTTTTTCTTACTTAAAATGAAGTTGATACTCCCTGCCTCATGGCACTGTCAGGAAAATTAAAAAAACAAAAACGGAAAGCTGATAATGCATGTAAATTGCTTGACAAAATTCCAGTATATAAAATATTAGCTATTATTGATATGAATAGGTTTAGACTATTTTTTCAAAATATATAACAAAAAAGCATGTTTACACAATGTGAGGGAGTATGTATGTGTGTATAGGTGAGAACTTAAGAAATTTGAAATCATGACATGACAACATTCAGACTCTTATCTTTGGGTATTCTTTGAAGGGTAGATGATTAGAAACATTGTAGGGCTCTTGAAAGGAAGAAATAAAATCATGTAAATAATGTGTCTTTGTAAATCTGCAGAGATTCTAACACAACATAAACAGATCTTGCAGAGTTGATAGAATCAGAGCAACGGGCATTCTACTTTCTTCAGTATGCTTAGAGCATCCTGATGAACCGACACAACCTTTCCCTTGGAGCCTGGGACTGCTGTAGAAGATGCTGGTTTTAGCATCCTTGTGTCCCAGTGCACTGATAGAAAAATGTCATGTTCATAGAATGCTTCAGACAAATGTTCCTTCTTATTATCATTATGATTACTTTTGGACAAAGCAACATAAGAGCAAAAATACTAGAGTTTTCTTAGCCTATTTTGTAAATTTTTGATATGTACGTGAAATTTGCTTAAGGTCACAAAAGAGTTTTTCCCTGATTCTATACCAGAATGAAGGACTCCCCATTTCCACTTCTTCTGTCTACTCCATGTTGATGTTAACCCATTGTATTAGTCTGCTAGGGCTGCCATAACAAAATACCCCAGACTGTGAGATTAAAACCATAGAAATTATTTTTCTTATAGTTCTGGGGTCTGGAAGTTCAAGATTAAGGTGCTGGCAGGGTTGGTTTCTCCTACAGCTTCTCTCCTTAGCTTGTAGGTGGCTGTTTTTTCCACTGTGTCCTTACAGAAGAAAGTCTGTACATATATATCAATGGTATCTCTTCCTCTTCCTCTTCCTATGAAGACACTGGACAAATTGGATTAAAACACTACCTTTATGATCTCACTTAATCCTAATTAACTCTTTAAAAGTCAAAATACAGTCACATTGGGGGTTAGGGTTTCAACATATGGATTTTGTGTTGGGGGGGGCTGGTACATGATTCATTCTGTAATACCTGCCCATGAAAATACTGCTTTTCTGATATTGTTCCAGTGTTCTTTTAAGTTGAAACCTTTGCTGTATATGTCTGTGTCCAGATGTGTGTCTACAGGCATGTATGTTAAACCTAATCATCTCATCTTGGTAATTAACATTCAGGAACTGGTCAGTCAGTGAAGCTGGGAAAACAGAAACAATATTCTCAGAAAAATCAAGAGTTTCAATTCAATTATAAATGATCAGTAATCTTGTTATATTCAGGCAGGTAGGAGATACATTTCAAGTTAAATGGAAAATGTTGGTAATTATAATTCTTTTTTTTTTTTAAAGATTTTATTTATTTATTTGACAGACAGAGATCACAAGTAGGCAGAGAGGCAGACAGAGAGAGAGGAGGAAGCAGGCTCCCTGCTGAGCAGACAGCCCGACGTGGGGCTCGATCCCAGGACCCCGGGATCATGACCTGAGCTGAAGGCAGAGGCCTTAACCATGAGCCACCCAGGTGCCTTAGTAATTATAATTCTTATCAAGGCTTTATCTTTGGACCAGTTTAATAGCAGTGAAAAATGCTTCTACCTAAGTGTTTTCTACATTCTTGAAGGTTGATTTTCCAGGTAGACTTTTCATCAGAAAAAGAAACATGTAGATGGGGAGCATGATCTGCATGTTCCAAAGAAGTTTAGTGAGAGATAGAGTTTATAGAGACAGGGAGACAGGGGTAGGGAGGGAGAGGAGATCAAGATAAGATGTGCAGGTAGATACTTCTTTGTGTGGGTTTATAATCTTTGTTGTACAACAAGTATTTTATTCTTCTGTATGAACGTAAGTGAAAGTCAGTCCATTTCTGTTTTTCAAACTTAGGTCCATGATGAAAGACAAGCTACCTGCAGAGTCTACTGAAGGCACAGAAATTGTAGGCTCACTTAAAATGAAATACATGTACAGCGTCTGACATATGGGAATAACCGTTGCACATGAAATAACATGGTAAATGTTTTACATAAACATAATAGTTATTTTATTTTTTAATTTTTATTTATTTTTTTTTTCATAATAGTTATTTTATATCATAGTGTAAATACATAGAGTTTTGGTGATATGACCAGAGCTGATACTGGGGGCAGATATGTCCAGAAACCTGATGGACTATCTGTCTTCAAATGTAGGCAGAGCTCTTTTTACCACAACGCTTGACACCATGTTCCAGAACAGGAAATTGAAGCCCCCCAAAATGAGTGCTTTCTAAAAATTCAACTAATGAAAAAGTGCTAGAGATGGAAGTAGAAGTCAGTGTGCTTTATTCTCAATAAAGAGAGTCTCATACACAGTCTGTATGTATCTCATTTATTGAGATAGAATTAATTCTGAATAAATATGAGAATTAATTCTCAATTAAATCTCAATAAATTAATTAAGTCTCAATTAAATAAATTAATATCTCAATAAATGAGATAGAATTAATTCTCCATACAGACTCTGTGGTGCACAACACTGGTTTTTCTAGTTAACTACTAGGGAGAAAACAAGAAGATAAATAGGAATAAAATAAAAACTGCTTGGATTTACCATATTCACATCTCTTGCAGGCTCATGGCCATCCTTTGGAGTGTAAGAATGTCTAAGGGAACCGCTAGAGGTTTGGAACTCTCGGGGATAGCATAGTGGACGAATGTGGCTCTGACAAAAATGACACCAAAGGTGAGTCACTTAAGTGAAACGAAGAACACATTTAATCATTGCTCATAGTGGGGATCTTTATATTGGCTAGAGGTGGGCCCCACCTGAGCTATAAATTACCACCTATCTTTCAGGTCATCTAAATCCATTCCATTGAAATAAGGGCCTGAAAAAGACTAGTAAATTCTGAATCTGGAAATTCTGTCTTTGTTGACTATACTGAAAACTTTGGACATTTTCTTTTCTCACACAGAGCTGCCAGCTGGTGCAGAGTTTCCCTTCTCTCTGGGTTCATCACAAGGCACTAAAATATAATGCTGAAACCAAGTTCTTAATGTCTTTCCCTGAAATATGATACAATTCAGTGCCATTGATGCTAATTTCTTTAAGCTATAGAACACAGATCTTTATTATCTAGGTGGATAATGAGAGGAAAGAAAGAACAATTGAGAATCTGTGACCACCCAAGGGTACATTTTAGCCCTTGGTTTTAACCTTCTACAGTAAAACATTACTCAGAAATGCAGTCCTTCACAAAGAACTGTAACTGATTGTTTTGTTTTGTTTTTATTTTTGTTTTTAAGATTTCTTTATTTATTTGAGAGGGGAGGAGGGGCAGAGGGAGATAATCTTGAAGCAGACTCATCACTGAGCACAGAGCCCCACTTGGGGCTCGATCTCACAACCGTAGGATCATGATCTGAGCCAAAACCAAGAGTCAGATGCTCAACTGAGTGAACCACCAAGGTACCACTGTAGCTGGTTTTATTTTGTTTTGTTATTCATTTCTTTCCCCCATTCTCTGAGCCACTTACCTTCTGGGGGAGATGCTGGGAGGTAAAGAGATTATCACAGGGCAGCTTCATGGTTGGAAGAAGAGTTCTAGATCAACTGTGGATGGGGAAATTGAGCATCCAGTGACTGGTCAGCTGAACTTGGATGTGATTTTACCCATTCTTCTCTTTGCTTCTCTGCACAAGCTGTGCAGTGTTTAAATGTTAATGCAATGCCAGCATTTTCTTTACTATTTATACAAAAGAAACCCTAATGAGATATTTCTAAGCCTGCACATAAGTTTCCATAGCAATCTTTGCTTTGGAGTAAAAGTAGGATAAAGAGCCTCCTCAACATAACTTTAAAATCTCAACTAACCCCAGCAACAGGTTTCTACCACAAGACAGACATTTTGGTCAGGAATACTGATTTGATTAAGTGTCCGCAATAGAGAACTTTATTTAGTGGTACCATCTGCAGCCATAATTAGTTTGAACTTGTGAAAATGAAGAGTTTGACAGGAGATATGACATTAATTTCTGAGAAAGGAGAACCTCCTTATTTTACATGGAGAAAGCACAGAAATGTGGTGAAAAGGCATTCATAGAGATGCTGTAGGAACTCATTAGGGCCATTTAAAGGTCAACATAGAGAGGGAGAAACTGGAAAATTAACTTGGGACTGGAAGTTGAGTTCCTAAGGAAGCTGATTTAACATCTTACTACTGGCACAACTTTTTTTCTGTTTGGAGCCAGGTGAATGACTTTCATGTGAAACCAGAAATGAGAGCTCCTAAAAAAATGTAGAGGTGCTATCCAGTTATCTAAGTCTCCTTGGCAGCTCAGTCCCCAAGATGCAGACACCTGCACAGTGCTCCAGAGAAACAACTGATGGAGATCACTATCCTGCACTTTCAAATTTTGATGTGGATACCCACCATCTGAGAATCCTGTGAAAATGTAGATTTTGAATGGTCTGGAATGAGGTGAGTTGACATCTTCAAAGTGATGCTGGTCCCTACTTTGATTAATGATCTAGAACGTTGGAAACAGTACAACCTGGAAGCTCATCCATGACCACTATTTCTCAGCCCATAGCCCAACAACAAAGTAAGCAAGAGAGCATTTTTCTCCTTCATCAACTTCTTACTCTCTTTGTGCCTTTCCTGCCCCTGGCTTCATTGATATTAATGCTGTCCTGAGGTTTCCTGTGAACCTGGGGATGGAAGGTATAGCAGAACATGAAAGAATCACAAATGTTGATTGGCTCAAGACATAAAAGAACCGTCCCTAGGAATTCTCAAAATCCATGTCTTTTCCCTTAGAAAACAGATGACAAAATATGGGTTTTACACATATATGGGGACAGAAAGTTTTGTTCTTGGCTTTAATCCCATACGCCAGAATTTACCAGGACAACACTCTTGACCACTCCCTGTAGAAAGTGTTTGTCATTAAGATAAATCACTACTTTAAGGAAGAAATACTTTCTTTTTTTTTCTTTTTAAAATAATGGTTGGACCTGTTATTTAAGATCCTTATATGTTAAAGAAATAGTTTCTCTAATTGTCTTTCTACTAGAGTGGAATTCAGGAGATCTAGCTTTTGTTCCTTGCTCAGTCTATCATTTATTCTATGACCTGGGGGCACAATGTTTAACTTTTCTGGGCCTCTGTTTCTCTATTTTACAATGTGGAGTTTGGACTAGGTGATTACCTGGGTGCCTTCTGAAGCAATAATTCTAAAACCTTCATAAATACAGTAATTGAATTAATATACAGCAAGAGTAAATTTCATTTTGGACACCATTATATATTTTGGAAAATTACTTAATTTTTGCCTCCTTTAGAGTCCACATCCATGTTGAGGGCTTAATTAGCAGCATATGAGTTCAACGAGAGATCAGTTAATTCTAATCTTATTACTTGAACTTTTCTTTCTTAGTATGTGGAATTCTTCCATTTGGGGAGGAAATGTGCAGAGGTAGAAATCATATACTGCAGTAACCTCTGTTAAGAACCTTTAATTAAAAAAAAAACAGTTTTATTGAGATATAATTCATATACCACATAATCATATAATTCACCCTTGGAAAATGTAAATTCATTGGTTTTTAAATATATTCACAGAGTTGTATAACCACCACCACACTCAAGTTTAGAGTATTTCATCATCCCACAAAGAAACTTCATACCCATTAGGAGTCATTTCCCTTTCCCTTCACATCCCCCCATCCGACTCCTAGGCAATGAATAATCTAGTTTTGGTGTCTATGGATTTGTTCTAGACATTTTATATAAATGGCATCATACAGTATGTGGTCTCTTGTAACCGGTTTCTTTCATTTAGCATGTTGTTTTCAAGGTGTATGCATATTGTAGCATGAATCAGCATTTCATTCTTTTTTATTGTCAAACAATATATTCAATTATATGGATGTATCATATTTTATTTATAAATTCATCCATTGATGGCCATTAGGATTGTTTTTGTGTTTGGTTATTATGAACAATATTGATATGAGCATTCATGTATATGTTTTTTGTGGATGTGTTTGTTTTTTTTTTCCTCTTAGATATCTAGGATTGAAATTGCTAGACCATACCATAACTCTATGCTTAACTTTTTAAGGAACTACCAGAATATTTTCAAAGAGGCTGCTTCATTTCCCATTCCCACCAGCAGTGTTTGGGGGTTCCGAATTCTCCACATCCTTGACAATATTTGTTATTGTTTGTCTTTTTCACTGTGGTCACCTAATGAGTGTAAAGTGGCATCTTGTTTTTTTTTTTTTTAAGATTTTATTTATTTATTTGACAGACAAAGATCACAAGTAGGCAGAGAGGCAGGCAGAGAGAGGGTGGGGGAAGCAGGCTCCCTGATGAGTAGAGAGCCCGATGTGGGGCTCCGATCCCAGGACCCTGAGATCATGACCTGAGCTGAAGGCAGAGGCTTTAACCCACTGAGCCACCCAGGTGCCCCAGGCATCTTGTGGTTTTGATTTGAATTTCCTTGATGGTCAATAATGTTAAAAATATTTTCATGTGGCTATTGGTCATCTGTATATCTTCTTCAGAGAAGTGTCTATCCAGACTCTGCTCATTTTTAAATAAGGTCATTTTTCTTGTTGTTATTGAGCTGTAAGAGTACTTTACATATTCCAGAATAAGTCCTTTACTGGTTGCACGATTTGCAGATCTTTTCTCCCAGTCTTTTTACTTTGGAAATTATGTCCTTTGAAGCATACAAAAAACTTAATTTTAGTGAAGTCCAATTTATCTATTGTTCCTTTTGTTGCTTATCTTTTTGATGTCATATCTAAGAAATCATTGTACAAAGATTTATGCCCCTGAAGAAGTCCTATACTCTTGATAAAAATATTTCTGAAAATATCTAAGCATATTCAGAGTTCCAAAATCTCGTATAGAAAACACACAACTTGATAAACAATTTGGAACAGTTATGACAGAAGGACAGAAGATCACTGGGGAAATTTTCGTATCCATAGGCCATATGACACTTTGTCCATTCTCTCTGTCACTTCATTAGGCCAGATTGCAAAACCACATTAAAGATGTAAGTGCTTAATTATTTAGGAAACAACTTATCTCCTATGGAACATAAGTCAGCTGAAAAACAAGTTGAACTCAAAATTCATAAAGCGGAGATCTTATGTGCTATTTCCTTGTAACCGGTTTATACTGAGAATCTTTGTAATAGTATCTAACACTTACCGACTATTTTGAGAACTCAGTTGACTGAAGGAAATCTGGATTTTCATTTAAACCTGCCTCCTTTCGTGAAATCTCTTAGACTTCTGTAACATTATAACCTATTTATTCAAATTACAAACAATCGTATCTCACAGCGCTATTACCTGGATCAAATGAAATAAATAAAAACAAAGTTACTTTTTATTATTTAAGTGTTGAAAGCTTTTCTTCCTAGCTGCAAATGTATGTTTTCATACACTAAAAGTCAACAATAATGAAGAAAACCAAATATTTCCTTATCTTACCATCTAAATGAAATGTTTTATTTTGCACATTCTCTTCCAGTCTTTGCTCTGTACATGTGTGTTTGTGTTCTTTGTGCTCATTATAACTACAGTGAACATATTATTTTCAAACAGTATTTTAAGATACTGTCTTTCTAGTACACTAATGCCTAGAGAGGCTGGCATTTCGTCTCTCGGAGGGAGGGTTTGCAAAATGACTTTGCTCAAGGTGGCAATGTCCTATTTTTAGAGATAAATTCAAAGTGGGAGTTGTATCTGATGACCTCATTTTCCCTTCGAGTTGCACAGATTTTATGAGCCTTTAGATAGTCACACCCGCGCCCCCCCTTCATCTCCCCATGCTAGATTTTCTGCCCTTTTACCCTTTCACAAACAGAAAAAGTTATAGCCATATTCTTCCTTTGGGCTCTGCAATTTGGCCCCTGGCTACCTCTCAGAATTCTTCCCACACCACTCCCCCTTGCTGGCTCTGCTCTAGATACGGTGGCCAAGATCTTTCTTTCCTCAGACCTTTTCACTCCCTGTCCTTTCCACTGGGAACACTTTGTTCCCAGATCTTGCACATTTGGCTTCTTCTTAACCTTCATGTCTCAGCTAAACATCATCTCAGTAGGAAATTATCCCGACTGAAAGTTCCTCTCCTTCCTCCAGTAACTCGCAGAACTCTGTCTTATTTTCTTCAGAGGGCTTATTATTGTCAGTGATAATCTATAATCTAAAATCTGGTATTTATGTGTATTCATTTGTTTATTGTCAGTTTCCCTCTGCTGATGAATAGATATTTCATAAAGCAGGAATCCTGTCTGTTTTTTTTCCTTTGTTATAAACCAGTCCCTGTGACCACACTTGACATAGTAGACCCTCCATAAACATTTGCTGAATTAAAAAAAAAGTGAATAAAATTGTATGCGCCTCATGCTGGTGTCCTTTCTCTCTTGCCTGCCTTCTGAACTGAGTGGGTGCAGAATATTTCTGTTTTTGTATTCTGTAACAGGTGTGAAAAAACAGCCAGAAGAGAAGGCATGGAAAAACACAGGGATGGAAGGAAATGAGGTTAACAAGTGCATGATATCTTTGAGGAGAACCCTGGTGTTATACATGACAAAACACATTCCCTTGGGAAATATTTTTCAGTTCCTTAGGCAAAACTATGGTATAACAACAACTTTCTTGGTGGATAGATGGTCTGCCTCAGTAATGCTTGTGGCATAATATACATGTTTCGATGTCATTTGGTGAATTTCCTACCTGTTGCTGAGCCTGGAGAAAAATTTCCCAGTGCTAAAACAAAAGAACGCACCCTGGTCCTCTGATTGCAAACTTCAGGGCACAAATCAAGACCAGTTGTGGTCGGTCTGAAAGGGACTGAAGTCCAAGAAACAAACTGAAGTTTTTAGAAGGGAGGGCGGTGGGGAATGGGATGGTCCCCTGATGGGTATTAAGGAGGGCACGTATTGCCCGGAGCACTGGGTGTTACATGTAAACAATGAGTCTTGGAACAGTACATCAAAAATTAATGATGTACGGTACAGTGATAAACATAAATGCCATAATAAAAAAATAATTTAAAAAATATACAAGCCACTGAATGGCTCAGCTAGGAAAAAAAAATAAAGAAAAAGAAAAAGAAAAGAAAAGAAATAAAAAGGAAAGGGATTGAAGTTCTAAGAGTGAAGCAGATGGTTACTGTCTCTGAAAACTGGAAGCGAAAAGTCGTATGATTCTGAGGTTGGATCCTGTGAAAACCTGAATTTCATTTCTGTACCAACTTGAACCTCAAATTTTATACTTAATGTTTTGTCATCCTAAATCAACAGGATCTCTCAGGAAAAAAAAAAATTAAAAAATAAAAAATGGAAGAATGTGACCTGGCCGAATAAACTGGAAAAAAAGGAAACAAGAAAGAAAGGAAGAAAAAAAGGATCCCAAAGTAAAATCTTTTTTTCCCCCCCTTAGAAGAACCAGGTCTCCTTGCTTTCCCCTGCAGACAGGACTGCCCTTTGAACAAAACAATCCTCTTGGCATTTACTTCAGGAGTTGTTTCTAGCACTGAATATTTTCCCCCTATCAACCCTTAAGCCTTTTCCGCTGCCCTATCCAGGCTCTTCACCAGGATGAGGGGCTGATGGTGAGAGAATCCTGCAGGTGTCTATTTCATCTTACATTTCAAAGTGGGAAATCCTTGGCAACAGGAAGCACCCTTCTGAGATGGAAGAATAAATAGCAAGTTATAGGTCTACCTGCTAGGTTCTGACTTTCAGTGTTTGTCAAGGTGGCAGCTGCGGATCAGGGAACAATTCCGCTAGGGGGTGGGAGAGGTGGAGAAAGCAGAGGGAGAGTGGAGGGGAGAGGGATGTTTTATCAAGTACAGCATGTAGGAGTCTCAGACTGAAGCATTTTATTATGTTCTTGATCAAATGGGATTTCAATTCTGAAAGAGTATATGTGGCAGGAATTTAAGAAGAGAGAAAATAAAAGGAGAAGGACAGAAAGAGATGTTCCTCAAAGAACATGAGGAAACGTAGTCAATACACTATATACAATGTTATTTTGAAAGCAAATTTCTTCAGTTCTTAGAGCTTTTCCAATACTCAATACTCCCCTAAATTATTGTAAAATATTTTAATATAAGTATAATATTTGACTTTTATTAATAGTTCATTGTTAAAAGGTGTTGTTTAAATGTCTTATTTGTATCATTCATTTATTCCTTAAAGCCTTTCTATAAAGTAGGTCCAACTATTATCTCCATTTTATAGCTAAGAACATTGAGTCATGGGGTAGACAAGGAACTTACTCAAAGATGGTAAAGAAGTTTCTAGGAAGAGACTCCTATGGCTATGAGTGTATTGGAAGATGAAGGACATTATTATATCCCAGAAATTTGACATTGCTGTAGTAATATTATATAATGTACAGTTTACCTAGGCAAACAAGTGAATTCTGGAAACTGGGTAAAATAATCCTTGAAAATGGTTAGGCACCAAATTTCTTCTTTGCTTTGATAATATATATACTGGGAAGGGCTGTTTCTTAGAATGCACTTGCTCCTACCTAAGTGAAAAAAAGTGACCATCCATTTTTCTCTTTTATTTTTTGGGGGAAAGGAGGCAAGCTTGTTGGAAAACAAAACAAAACAAAACAAAACAAAACAAAACACAGAGGCTAAGAATACCCGATGTTTGGTCATCCATTCAAAAGCAAATTGAACAGCTCTTTGCCCTGGAGTAAGACATCAGCAGAATGGTTTCAAGGTCCTAATCCAGGTAGCCTGAGGAACAAATGACTCTGTCCCTCATTTACTCATTAAATGCTGTTTGGACAACTATTATATGTTGGGCATTCCTCTAGGTCCTAGGAATGAAGGAAATGAATAACATTAAAATATCTATAATTGTGATAGTCTGTTCTCTTAAAGAGCTCAGTTCACTGACAAGATGGACAGGGAAACAGAAAATAACACTATAAATTGGTGAGTGTTGTCTCAGAGACATATGGGAGAATGAATGGAGGGTGGACATCTAACCTTACCAAGAGAGTTGGGATGGAAGTCATTTCAGGGAGTCAGGACAGTTGGGGGGAGGCACTGATGAGAAACCATGTCAAATGACTGGAACTTAGGGAGAGAGGACTCAGGGTGACTTTGGAAGTGACTCATCCATTATTAACATTAAATATGGCATTCTAGAGCCCCCCTGCTTTGTCCTTTCTTATACAAACTCTATTCAAGACTTCTTCTTTTCTCCAACAGTGCTTATCACCAAAACAAACCTGGAACAGCCTGTCTCCATCCGTATTTTCCCTTTGGTTGTAACATGTATTCACTAAGGGTTTACAATGAGTTGGCACAGAGTGAAGTGCTTTCATTTCTTATCCTTTTCATCTTTAGAAAACCTCTGTCAGGTGGTTTTTACTATGATGACCTTTTCACCATGGTGGAACTGACACCTAGAAAGGGTAAATCTAAAGATGGCTTAGTTAGTAACTGGTGCAACTGGGAATCCAAATCAGGTCTATTTAATGCTAAAGTCTGTGTTCTCCAATGGACACTCTTTTGCTCTCCTTACAAGGCAGCTAGACCTTTTGTGACATTTCCTCCTCTAGTATACCCTTATAAAAATGCACATCTCGGGGCACCTGGGTGGCTCAGTGGGTTAAGCCTCTGCCTTCGGCTCAGGTCATGATCTCAGGGTCCTGGGATCGAGCCCCGCATCGGGTTCTCTGCTCAGCAGGGAGCCTGCTTCCTCCTCTCTCTGCCCGCCTGTCTGCCTACTTGTGATCTCTATCTGTCAAATAAATAAATAAAATATTTAAAAAAAAATGCACATCTCAGACTATCATAGGTAAAAGATTTCACTGAGTTGAATGAACACCATAGTGTTGAAACTTAGAGAAAGCAACAAACTCTCTCTTGCCAATAACAAACATGTTTGTGTTTTTACCCAATTTTACCTGATTAAAATGTAAGAGGATGATCCACAATATTAATATTTTATGGAACTCACCACCCTGGAGAAGGGCTCTGCTTCCCACCAGTTCTCTTCTCCCACAAGAAGACACATGGCAATTTTTACCTTATGCTCCGTGGCCAATGTTCTTCATTATTTGAGAGATACCTTCTATCATTCTGTTGTAGAAATTTATATAGACTATAGATATTGGTATAGATATATTTTCTCTTACTCTCCTGTGCTTTTTTTTTTGTCTGATAGATATATGCCAGAGACTCCAATAGCTATGATTCTCTTCTGGGTTATCTTGTGTTTCAAGGTTTCTAAGCTGTTGAAGATTTGAGGTCAGCATATTAGTTTAGAAAAAAAAGGAGACCTGAGTTCTGGTTCCAGTTCTTTTTTAAATTTTCTTTTTTTCCCCCTAAGAATTTATTTATTTTAGAGACAGAATATGAGCAAGGAGGAGAGGCAGAGGGAGAGGTGAGAGTTCAAACAGGTTCCGCACTGAGCAAGAGCCACTGTGGAGCTTGATCTCATGACCCTGAGATTATGACCTGAGCCAAAATCAAGAGTTAGTTGCTTAACCGACTATACCACCCACATACTCCATGGTTCAAGCTCCTTAATGAACTAGCTCTGTAACATGCAGTTGCCTCTTGGAGCACCCATTTCCTAAACTATGGAAATTACACAATCTCTCAGGTCTTTTCCATCTTCAGAATACAGTGATTCTAATGCATAACTTGTTTCCGTACTCATGCTGCAAAAAAAACAAGTCCCAGTCCTTTCTGTAGTTATTGTTATTGTCCAGAAGCTTTTCACTTCTCTAGCCTTGTCCAGCTTGAGATGAGTTGCTGGTATCTAGCAAACCTGAGAGAGCGAGAAACAAGGCAAATTTTAACAAATAGGGAATGATGTATGCAGATGATCCAGAGTCTGAATGGGTCTGAGAATAAGTGTCCTGGTGGTCAGGAAGGAGGATAAAGACAATGTGAAAATTATAAATCTCCACATATAATAAGTCTGTCCCAGACTGATCCCAAAGCTTCCTTTTGGTTGACAAAAACCCAGTGCTGCCTTGAGTAGCCAGATAGGCAAAAACTCAGATGTGTTTGAGATATAAAGTAAACTCATCCATGGAAAATGAAAGGCAAATTCAATTTAGTTGAATGATAAGACTCCCTTTTAATGAAGAGAGAGAAAAGCGGAGATCCATGGGTTTCTCAGTCATTATCCCAAGGGGGTGGATATTCATTATGAGTCTGGGCAGAATTTCTAACTTTAGGCTTTGGGGGAAAAAAAAGTGCAATGTAAATGAAAGATGAGCTTCCTTTCTGTCATGGAGATATATGCGACAATTAGCAGATGTTGATAAGGCCGTTTAAAAGAAGTTGTAATTGACTTGAGCCCAAGGCACACACAATGTCATTCCACCTTCCACGTCTACCATATAATTATTTGATACATTGCAGGCTTGGTGAACAATCTCAGGGGCCATAAGCAAGTACTGAGCTCAGTCTCACTCATAGCACAGAGCTCACAAACAAGGTTTAATCTCCCCCACGTAAAAAATGTTTGGCGTGCTTTCTCGATGCCTACGAAGACATAATTCAGCAGTCTGCAAATGCATGAAACTCAGGATGGCAGCAGATGCTCAAGCAATTCACAAATAGTACCACAAATCTTTCATTACGTTTCAGCCTTTGCATTAAGGCAGGATCTTGTTATTTTGTGATGGTTTTAGAAGGCGATTATCATTTCCAAATTAAACTTTAAGGAACACACTGGTGGATCATTTAGCTTAGTTCACATTCAGGGAAACGAAGGGATTTACTATTTCACAAACACTGGAAACAAACAAAATGCTCTGGTAAAAATAGCAAATTACGGACTATTAATAGGTGAGCGATTTCATTAAGTTGAATGGACCGCCTCAATGTTGATGCCTGGTGAGAGCAACACATTTCTCTTGCTCCATTTTATGGAAATACTCTGGTAAATAGGCATTTAGAAATACGTGTTTGCATATGCTAACTATAAGCATTGTATCTTTTACTCAAAAACAATTTGAAGTTTACAACGTAGGAAATGACATTTAAATGAATATTATAGAGACAAAGAAAGGCAGAAGATGAGTACAAAGGGAAAAAGGAAAACCCAAGATGTCAACCTAGGGGTTAAGGGAGTTCGTGTGCCCAACTTCACAGAACTTTCTGGCATCTGGGCAGTGTTTACCTACTGTCTACTCTAGCCTGTGCTTTGTGTTGGCTGCATGCTACCGGGTTTCAGTGTGGGGGGCCGTTAGAATGATATTAACAGTCATTTGTCCCAATCATTCCCTCTGCCTATGTGCAAACAATTGGCCATTTTCTCTTTGCATGAACACTTTCACTACAAACAGAAGGATTGTGATAAAACATGTCTTGCATGAAACACTAAATACACATTATTTGATAAAGAGGATTTAGTTAATTTTTTTAATAGGTAACAGGTGACATAATACATGAGATGGCACGACATTCTAAAGACACAAAGCAGTATGTGGTGAAAGGTCTCCCTTCCTCCTGTGCCTTCTAGAAACCCAACTATTTCCCCAAGCACCACTCTTGTTGTTATTGTTTTTAGTAGACTTCCAAGGATACTTTTGAGTAGACTTCCTTCTCCCCTTCATCCTTCACAGGCATTTTCTCCCAGTAAACCACTTTGTCTATCTAATTCCGTAACGTGATCTGTTTTTGTGGAGGGATCAAAATGACATCAATGTGAACCTACATCCAAAAAGGAGAGGAAAGAGAGGGAGAATGGGGCAAAAATAAATTGAAGAAATAATGTCTGAAATTTTCCAAAATTTGCTGAAGAACAAAGTTACATGAATCACATCCTAAATGTAGCAGAATTACTACAAAGAAAATCACATCTAGACACATTTTATTCCAAATTCTGAAATGTAGAAATAAAGAGAAAATCAATGTGAAAAGCAACCAGAGAAAACCACACATTCCATAAAGGGAAACAATCATACAAAATGGTAAGAATTATTGTTCCTATAGCAATAATGGGCGTAGAAGTCAGTGGGAAGACATCTCTTAAACGCTAAAAGGAAAAAATAAAACTGTCAATCTAGAACAATATATGCAGCAAAAAAATGTCCTTCATGAATTAAGGCATAATAGAGACACTTTTTAGGTAAAATTTATTGCCTGCTTTATAAGGAATGCTAAAGGGAAGTTCTTTCAGCTAGAGAGAAATGATACCACATATCTTCAGGAAGGAGTGAAAAGCACCAGAAATGATAAATATATGCATACATATTTTTAAAACTATTTTTCTCCTAATTTTTTAAAATCCAGGGAGCCTGGGTGGGTCAGTCATTAAGTGTCTGCCTTCGTCTCAGGTCATGATCCCAGAGTCCTGGGATCAAACCCCACATTGGGCTCCCTGCTCAGTGGGGAGTCTGCTTCTCCCTCTCCCAGTCCCCTTATTTGTGTTCCCTCTGTCACTGTCGCTCTGTGTCAAATAAATAAATAAAATCTTTTAAAAAATTATTTAAAATCCAGTGGCTCTTTAAAAGAAAAAATTTGGATTGTTTTTGGAATATTTAACATATCTAAATGTAATATATCTGACAACTACACATAGCATAAAGGATCAGGATATATATGGAACTGTATATGCATAAGATACATACATTTCACTTGACATATTGTGATAGTAACTGTAAATGGATTGCAAAAATTTAGGAAAAATATAATTCCTCAATTAACCACTAAAATAATGTACAAAATCTAATAAACACATTTAAACAGAATTCTGAGATTCAGTTAAACCAAAAGAAGACAGAAGAAAAGACAGAGAACAAAAAGGAGGTTCAGATAAGACAAACAGAAAAAAATAGCAAAATAGCAAAAACACCTTTATCCAATTATTTCAATAATAACATTAAATGCAAATGAACTAAACACTTCAGTTAGAAAACAGAGATTGTCAAAATGAATTTTTTTTAAAACATGCAGCAACTGTATGTGGTCCACAAGAAGCATGTTTTATCAAAAAACAGACTGTAAATAGGCAAAAAAGATACACCTGCAAATGCTAATAATAGGAATCTGGAATGTCTTTATTAATTCTGGATAAAGTAGACTTACTGCCTTTATTTTTTTCAAAGAAAATGGGATATTTTATACTGAAAATGGTAAGTCATCAGTAATCTATGATCATCATGAATGTGTATGTGTCTAATAGTAGAGTTTCAACATTTGTTAAGTAAATATTAAGAGAATGAAAATAAACAAAATCAAATTTTTGTGTTTTTATGTACGAATCTATCATTATAGTTGGAGATTTTAATGCCTCTCTCTCAGTAATTGTAATTAGTAGAACAGTTAGACAAAACATCAGTAAGAGCATAAACAATCTTAACAATCCTATTAATCAAAAACAATCCAGCTGATATTTTTCTAACAGAATACCCAAAGCATTCTTTTCAAAGACACATAGTACATTCATCAAGATGGACCATATCCAGAGTTATAAAAGAAGTCTCCATAAAATTTGAAAGATGGACAGATTACAGAGTAAAAACCAGTTAACAGTGAGATCTATAAAGCCCCAGTATTTGAAATTATGTGGCACACATCTATAATAAAGACTATGTGTTGAGGAAGATATTTCATGAGAAAATAAAATATTTTGAATTGAATGATAACAAAAACACAATATAAAAGGGGATTTATAGATGTAGTTAGAGGGAAATTTAGAGTTTGAAATGTTTACTTTAGAAAATGAGAAAAGTCTAAAATTACTAATGTAAAGTTATACTCAAGAAGCTAGAAAAAGGAGAGCAAAGTCAGCTCAGAATAGAAGGAAAAAAATAAAATGACAAAATCAATGAAATAGAAGAGTGAGGTTGAATATATATATATATATTATATAATATATATACATTACAGATACATAAATATAGATATAGAAAGTACCCAGCCATTTTACTGATTTTTAAAAATTACTTGCAATGGTTTTCTAATTGAGTTTTCTTAGTAAATGATCATATCATCTGTAAACAATGATACCTGTATCCCCATCTTTTCCAATTTTTATACCTCCTTTCTTTTTCCATTGATAGCCATCATCCTAGTGTTTAGGAAGAAATTTTCCACTGTTTCTCATTTAGTATAATTCAGGCTGTTTGATAAAGACATATTAAAGCCTTATCCTTCTATTACTATGTTTAAAAACGTTTTTTCTCATAAATAATGGAATTTGAAATTTTAGCTTTTGAAATATTAATATAGCAAATTATGCTAATATATTCTTAATACTAAGTTACACATTAATAGAATAAAGACCACTAGATTATTTTATATTATTACACTCTTAATGTGCTTCTGAACCTCATTTACTAATAATCTGTTGAGAATTTTTGCAAACCTTCATGAGAAAGAGCTAATATTATTGTTATGGTTTATTGTGTTTTGTTGTCAATGTTCTATTACTTGTATAAAAATTATTTGAAAGATTTTTTGCCCTATATTCTACAGGAGGGGTTGACAACCCACTGCCAACTGACTGTTTTTATAAAGTTTTATTGGAACACAACCAACAACACTCATTCATTCATATATTGTCTCTGGCTATTTTCACTCTGTAGACAGAGGTGTGTAGATGCCACAGAGAATGGATATCGCCCACAAAGCAAAGACACTTACTCTCTGGCCCTTTACAGAAAAATTCTATAGGCCACTGCTCTCTAATACTTTAAGGAGCACTGTAATTACTGCTTAATTAAGGCTTGGTAGGATTCCACATGGAACAATCTCAGCTCATCATTATTTCTCCATATCTGCTTTTCTTTCTGCTTGTATTTCATGTCTGTATTGGTCAGCCTGAATGAATCTTGATTTCTTTATGTATATTTTTGCATCTGGATGCTCCTTTTATCTTTTCCTCTGGATAATTTTATTGTTTTTGTTTTCTAAGTATTCTGAAATTCAGTTTTGAGTTTTCGACCTAAGAATTAAGTATGTTTTTAAAGTTTAGACAGTTTTTTCCTCTTGTTTTTATATGAAGTTATAATTTTATGACTTTATGTGCCAACTTTTAAAAATAATTATGTTTATAATTCAGTATTGATTGAAGTTTTCTTTATGTCCTAAGATAGTTTGAATGTTCCAAGGGTTCTTGAAAAATACCTGTAGTCTCTAATTGTGAAATACAGTTCTTAAAATGCATACTAGCTTGATGTACATGATTAACTTGCATTTATATCTTCTATATCTTTGTTTATCTTTCTCCCTTGATCAGTCTTTCATTAAACAGAAGGTATAACAAAAACTTCCCTTTACTCTGTATTTTCTATCCTCTTCGTTTCTGAAGTTTGATTACAAAATCAGGTTTGAACTGTGTGGGTCCACTTATACATGGATTTTTTTTTTTTTTGTAAAAACAACACTGTAAATGTATTTTCTTTTCCTTATGATTTTTTTCATGGCTTCTGATCAACAGTAGGAAGTTGGTAGCTAATTTTTTGAGTCAAAAGTTGTATGTGGATTTTTGACTCTGTGGGGAAACAGCACCCCAATCCTCATGTTGTTCACATGTCAACTGTATATGTTATTTGGTTGCTAGATAATCATGACTATTAGATGTATGTTATGGAACGTAACCTTTATGGCTCTAAAATATTCTTTAATTCATTAATCCCCTTTATTTTTTTGAAATTTTTTGCACTTTATTATTATTATTATTATTAACATATAATGTATTATTAGCCCCAGGAGTACAGGGCTGTGAATCACCAGGTTTACTCACTTCACAGCACTCACCATAGCACATACCCTCCCCAATGTCATAACCCAACCACCCTCTCCCTACCGCCCACCCCAACAACCCTCAGTTTGTTTTGTGAGATTAAGAGTCTCTTATGGTTTCAACTTTGCTTGGTTATGATAATTATTACTCTTGTTTTCTTTGGCCTTGCATTTCTAGGAATTATTTTGAAGACCTTTTTTCTTCAATATTTTTTTGTAATTTTGTTTTGTTTTGTAATTTGTATGCTTGTTGTGTATAACATAGTATTAAATATAACACTGATTCTTTTTGTAGATAAAATAGTTTAATTTTATGATTCAATCAGGTGTTTTATTTACTTAGATATGTGAGATATGAGTTTAACCATCTTACACCTATATTACCAACTTATTTTTTCATAGAAATACATTTTATTCTATGTGTTCCATTTCAATTGCATTTTTAGTTCTTATATCGCTCTATGTGGTGTGTGTGGTCTGTGATTTGGTTCATGTACATGTATTTCTTTTTTTCTTTTTTTTTCATGTGCATGTATTTCTTCTGATAATTTGGAGAGTTTTTGTCTTTGTAATAATTTTCATAATTAAAATAAAAGTAACCTATTATAATCAGTCATAAGAATAACTATTTCTTTTTATTGTTAAACCACTATTCTTAATAATTTATCTTTACTATGTATATATAAACATTCTGCATAGTTATAATCAATATATTACTTTGCCTTAAAAATACCATTTCTATTTCATTTATTCTCTTTAATGTTATTTCATGTTATTTTATTTTATATAATCATTGGAATAATTATATATCTGATTTTCTCCATTTTCCTCAGCTGATTGAGTCTAGTAAATTATATTCTTTATCTTAGTGATTTCCTTTATACCTTTAACCAGAATCATAATGATATTAGTTTATTTATCAATTTAAAATCATTTCTTTCCTCTATAGCTAAGATGAGGATATCAGCAACTTCTCTCACTGTCTTCTCTAAGTCTTTTTAAATATGTTATTTTTATATTATCTAAGCAGAAGAAAACTGTGTTCTATACTGTTACATAAGCTCAAAGCTCTGAGTGTGTATATATACATACATGCATGCATACATACAAGCCTACTTATATATACAGACAGAACTTAAGTGACATAATTGACAATAATAACAAATAATAATAAGTTACATTCCCTACCTCACAGAAATTTTATGAGGCTGTCGAACACTGCCCGGTACTTAGTAAATAATAAATATTACCTTTTCATTATTATTTTATCATTAATCATAGTACTTACGTTTATTTTACTTTAGTCTTGTTCAGGAGTTAAGTGGTTTTAATAACATTTCTGTTTATCTTTTAGGTGGTTGAAGGTGGTCCTTCAGTTTCTTTATGAGAGACTCAAAAACCGTATTTCTTGTTTATGTCTGAACCATAGTGCAGACGTACTTTGTTTTATTGTGCTTTGCTTTATTGTGCTTCTTATAAATGGAAGGTTTGTGACAACGCTCTGTCCAGCAAATCTATCGGTACCATTTTTCCAACAGCTCTTGCTGTTGCCTTTATGGCTTTGTTTCACATTTTGGTAATTCTTACAATACTTCAAACATTTCCTTTATTATTATATTTGAACTGCTGATGTCTCATGATAAAACTTTAGCAGATTAATTATTGCTGAAGAGGTTTCTTGAGATAGAACCTTCTCCTGGTGAAGACATTGTGAAGTCCGTTGAAAGGATGACAAAGCATTGAGAATATGATAGAAACATAGTGGATAAAGCAGTGGCGGGGTTGGAGAGGGCTGACTCCAATTTTGAAAGAAGATCCATGAGTGAAATGCTAACAAACAGTGTCACATGCTACAGAGAAGTCTTTCATGAAAGGAAGAGTCCATTGATGAGGCAAACTGTATTGTCTTATTTGAAGTAATGGCCAGTCTCACTCTCCCCTTTGGCAACCACCATGCTCATCATCATCAGCCATCAACACCTGGGCAAGACCCTCCACCAGCAGAAAGGGCTTGTAGAGAGCTCAGAGGATGGTTAATATTTTATAGCAATAAAGTATTTTTTTAATTAATGTGTGTACTTGGTTTTTTTAAACACAATGCTATTGCATTATTAATAGACTCCAGTATAGTGTAAATACAACTTATACGTGCGCTGAAAAACCAAAAACAAAACCAAAAACCAAAAACAAACCAAAAAACCAAAAAAAAAAAACCCCAAAAAACAAAATTTGACTCATTTTGTTGTGATATTCACTTTATTGTTGTGGTCTGGAATGGAAACCGTAAT
Source organism: Lontra canadensis (assembly GCF_010015895.1). Lineage (NCBI taxonomy): Eukaryota > Metazoa > Chordata > Mammalia > Carnivora > Mustelidae > Lontra > Lontra canadensis. The sequence goes on along the minus strand of NW_022631007.1, from coordinate 8,994,679 downwards.
ATCTCTGAGGTAGGCCTGTGGTTTGTTGCTTTTATGCTTGAATGATGGGTTGAACAGGTATAGAATTCTTTGAAGACTTTGTGAATGCTGATCACTGCCTTGTCTGATTTCATATTGCTGTGGAGAAGTTTCAAGTCAGAGTGATATTTTTCTTCTTAGTGGTGGCAGCTTGATCACTTAGCCTTGATGAACCCCAAAATGTGTTCTACATATTTGAATTCTTATAGATGCAGATTTATTTTGGTAATTTCTACAATTTTTTTGAATATTACCCTTAGATATCTTTTAAAAATATTTTATGATTATAGTTGTCTTCATTAAGGACACCAAATTGCCATTTGTGAGCATATTTTTACATTATTTTGAGAACTATCATTTTTCTCTTTTATTTTTTACTTTGTCCACTCCCATTCCATTTTGATGGTTGCTTTTCAGAATCCATGTCACCAAGTTCTTTGCCAGGTGTTCAGTGGTGGTTATTTTCCTCTGCTGCTTCTGCGGAACTTTGTTTCCTAGATGTCTCTCTGTGTCTCCTGTGTCTTCTTGAAACTCTGACTTTAGGGCACCATTTCGTTCACGAAATTCACTTATTTTAGGTTTGATAGCTCACAGTGATATAATTGTCATGATTTTAAGTCTTGCCATTCTCATGTAATATAGAATTTACTAGTTATTTCCTATTCCTTTTCCTTTGAGTAAAGAGCCTGGATATCTTTTGAGGTGGGTTATTTTTGATGACTGCACATATTTGAATTAGTTAAATTCCTCCAAGACCTACCGTTTTCAGGAGGTTCATGGAAATAAGGGCTAGAGCCATGTTTTTGGCTGGCAGAAATTCTCTGTGACACATGGCTGTAGGTGAGCGTGAACTTGCCCAACCTGAAAGGTGGAGGCAACAGGGATACTGATAAGGCCGAGCATGTCTCCTACTGCGTTCCCACTGCCGACTGCTCAAGCAGGCTGTATCTGGGTGATGTCTCTCACTCTTCTTTCATCCTCTGTATCAGTCTGGGTTCAAAAAACTTCTACCACAAGCCTGCTCTCCTACCATCATTCTTCTAAGCAGACAGTGGTTGCTTTTGCTCTGTAAGCTTTCTCGTGATCTGCATTTGATTTGATTCCCTCTTGGCCTCTTCCAGAAACCCGCTGTGACCTTCGCCTCATCTGGCTGTCCCTTCCTCATATCTTGTTCTCTGGTATGACGGATATCTCTTCATTTCTTCAGATGTGAATCTATGTGCTGCTTTTTTGTTCTCCTGGATGTCTAGCCAAAACTGCCTTTACTGCCATGGTCAAATCACAAAAGGAATATTTTTGTTGTTACTAATTAGTAAATGTGGCAACTGATTTTGATATTGGCGAATGACCCTGTGAGAACAATATTTCCTTTTCCCTGTCACTGTGAGCAGCCGAGCCTCATCAGCTCCCCTTTTCTCAGTCATATAATACATTAAATAAAAGGATTGCCTTATTAATCATTAAATAGTCAGCTCTTGTTCCATATTCTGCTCCTTTCCTGTCATAGGACCTCTGCCAGGGGAGAAACCACTTCCCCTTGTCCTTTTCCCCCACTCACCCAGCTATTTATATCCTGCATGCAATATTTATAAGATAAAATGTCAGTGGGTTTTGATCTAACTCACCCTGTAAAGAATGTCACCAAAACTAGACAAATACCTTCCCAGGCCCCACAATGCCTGGCTGTGTCAGTCTTGTCTGAGATGCACTTTTCCCCTCCTCTTTTTCCAAAGCTTCCCTACCTTTCAAAGCTCAGAAAAAATCCTTTTTTTTTTTTTTAAGATTTTGTTTATTTCTTTGACAGACAGAGATCCCAAGTAGGCAGAGAGACAGTCAGAGAGAGAGGAAGGGAAGCAGGCTCCTCACTGAGCAGAGAGCCCGATGCGGGGCTCAATCCCAGGATCCTGAGATCATGACCTGAGCCAAAGGCAGAGGCTTTAACCCACTGAGCCACCCAGGCGCCCCCCAAATCCTATCTTTTTAAAAAAGACTTCTCTGACTACCAAGCACACAGTGAAGTCTCTCTTCTCTGAATTCCTTCTTTCCTTCTTTCTTCTGTGGTGTACTGTGGGGGGTAAACACACACATCTGAAGAGAGACTGCACGTGTTGAAGCCTGTTCTGCAAGTCACTGACTGGGTGGTGTCGGTGACTTTTCTCAGTGTCCTAACCTACAATACCCATGACACATGCTTTAGTATTTTTTTCTATGGCTGCTAATAAAAAAATTTCCCTCGTAGGGATTTTCTGTTGATTTAATTAACAAATGATATTGTTATGTTATATAACAGCTAATTATTATTTACAAATGTATGTTTTTTTACAATGATGCTTTCAGCTTATTACATACCAAAAACTATATGAGGTGTTTCACCCAGTGCTTTTTCTGGGGGTGAGGTGAGGTTCCAAAAAAAAATTTTTTTTTTTAATTTCATGATGTATCTTTTTATTTTATTACAACTTTCTTGAGGTGTAAAGAAAACTGCACATAGAGAGTACAGCTTGATGAGTATTGGTGGATGTAGACTCCCATAGAACACCACTGCAGTGAAGATAACAAATATTTCCATCACTCTCAAAAGTTCCCTTGGGCCCTTTTGCAATTTATCCTTTCCTCTACTCCTGTCTCAGGTAATGACTGATCTGCTTTCTGTTCCTAAGAATTCGTTTGAATTTTCTAGAATTTACATAAATGGAATTATACCATTCACTTTTGTGTTTGCTTTTTTTTTTTTTTTAAGATTTATTTATTTTTTGAGAGAGAGAGAAAATGCACACATGAGTAGAGGGAGGGAGAGAGGGTCAGGGAGAAAGTGAATCTCAAGCAGACTTCCCACGGAGCATGGAGCCAGGCAGGGCTCCATCTCGTGACCCTGAGATCATGACCTGAGCCAAAAATCAAAAGTTGGACACTAAACTGACTGAGCCACCCAGGTGCCCCCATTTTTGTGTGTTATTTTTTTCTACTTAATATAACAAGTTTGAGACCCATCCAAATTGTTGCATTCATTAACAGTTTGTCCTTTTTATTACTTATTAGTATTCAATTGTTTGGTTATTCCACAGTTTGTTTATTCATTGAACTGTTAATAGACGTGGATTGCTTTTAGTGTTTGGACATCGTTAAGTTTGGCTGTTATGAAATCTATGGCTGTTGTCATTTATCCTGGAGAGACGCTCCTGGGTCATATGGTAAGTATGCATTTAACATTTTTGTGATGTAGACAAACTCTTTCTGTGCCCCAGTTTCCTTGTGCCCTTATTTCTCTTCCACATATAATATTTGGCAAATAGATTTTGAAGGAATTCCAGGTAAGAGGGAAAACATGCCTATGTGATACACAAGAATAGAGAAAACTTCCCTGTTTTCCATTATTAGTCAAATCAAAGTTCAAGTAAATCATGATAAGATCTGAAAATGCAAGAGATCTGGCCCTGCTCATTCACAATTAGGGCCTCTGTCTTTCAGGTAGCGACTATCTCTTATGAAAGAGACTCACAGTAACTGGTTTTTGAATAAATGTTTGAATAAATGAATATTTGAATGTTTGAATATTGACATGTGAAATTATTCCTGACAAATGAATAGACCTGGAATTTGCTTTTAAAAAAATGAATTTCAGAATGATATGTTTACGTGTCCTGTTTCAAAAGATGACAGTGACTTAAGCAATTTTGTGTATTTTTTCATTTGTCATCTTTCTGTGTTACTTCAGGTTGCTTAGGTTCCACACAGAAGTATCTCAAACTGCCCAAATAAAGTATAACTTATTTGAAGCTCTTATTCATTATCTTTGTCCACTATAGCATTGAACGCATAGCCAGGAATGCTGTAGGCTGCCGTTAGCTGTTTGCCAACAGGCTGAATGGTTATATCCAGAGCTATTAAAATCCATCCAGTCAACACATAGTTATGAGAAAGCCCTCCATTGGCAGGTACTGTTTTAGGAAACATAGAAACACCACTGACCAACAAAGTGCCCTTACAGAGTTTCAGTTTTAGTCGTGGGGGGTGGGGTAGTAGACAGTAAACAAAATAAATGAGTTAAACATCTGATATACCACATAGCAACATATGTGTTAGAGAAAATAAAGTAGGAAAGTATGGTGATGAGGCTTAAGCTGCATAGACATTGGTGGAAGAGCACTTCAGACAGAAAGAAGCGGGCACATACCCGTTGGAGTGGGAGAGACTCTGGCAGGGAGGTCAGTGTGACTGAAGTAACATGAGGGGCAAGGTGGTAGGAGCTCAGGTCAGAGAATGGGGTCAGGGCTTCTTGGTCAGGGGATATGTATTGGGCTTCATTCTGAGTGAACCGGGAAGATATTGGAAGATGATGAGTTAATGAGTGATATGCTTGATCTTTGACTATAGTGTCAAGGGAGGGAAATGGAGCCTAGGGAGATTTGTGAGGAGTCTAGCGTAAAGGTGCAAGGGAGATATTCATAGATTCGACTGAGGTGGCATTAGGGGAGAGGTGAGTAGTACGAGCAATCAGGCCGCATTTACATCATGTTATCAAGAAAGCTCTAGACATTGGCATGGTGATGTGGAATGGCCAGTTGGAGATAAAAGTATGCAGTTCCCTCCAGGGTCAGCATGTAAAGATGGCATATGGGCCCAGAGAAAAGTAATGTAGTTAGGGAAGACATCCAAGGCTTGAACCCTGAAGGACTCCAACAATAAGAGGTCAGGCAAATGAAGAGAAATCAGCCAAGGAGACCAAGGAAGAAGAGCAGTCAGTGAGTTAGGAAGAATGTCAGAGAGTGTGGAGTCTTGGGAAGTAAAACTATGTAAAGAGGATAAACATGAGGTCGAAGCTGGGGTTTTTAAGGATGACTGAAAGATAATGGTATGGCTGTCAGTACAGTCAGACATAAGAAAAAAATTCTGGTAGCTCTTGAGACTGTGAGGACTTGATTTTTAATGGCAGACAGCTACTACTAGAACTGGGTTAGTGGAATCAAGAATGAGTCTTACCTGCTTCTACAGTGCCAGGGGAGCTGGTAATAGTTGCTGAGGCACCCATACATGTGGATTGTAAAATATACTGTAAATAAAAATCAAGGGGTGCTTCAACTGATAAGTAATAGGCACAGGCTCTGAGTGCCTAGACAACCTGGTGAAAGGGAGAAGTACTGCATTACTCCCCAGGTTCAACTCTTGCCCATGTAGTCTTGGACTTCAGGGTATCTCCTTTGTCTAGTCAGTTAATATAAGCTACAGAACCAAAACCAGCAGGAAGTGAAGATTCAAAACTAAGCTTTCTGAGGACCGAAAAAGTACATCCAAAGATTTTATTGAGTGTTACTGGGATGTTTGGTAGTTTAAGGATCTTGTGTCTGCTGTAAGAGATTATTTTTAGAATCATAATTAATTTAACTGTGGTTTCTTTTTTTATTTTATCTTTTTGGGCTTTGGAAGATGAATTTGAAGAATATAAGAAGCTCTTCATTTCTTGGTTTTAATATCATTCATTCTATAAAAGAGCTTTGGGGGCAGAAATGAGAAAATCATCTAATTCTGTATGTTTGAAAGTTTATAACTTAAACCACACAGAATCTGAACTTCATTGTGTAAGATACTTCATTGTTTTAATAAAACAACTTTGCCCCATTTTAATAAAATTTTCAGAAAGTTCATACACATCAGTTACGATATGCTACCTACATTAATAGTTAGATATAGTCCCTGTTTTTAATTCCTTCTTTAAATTTAAATTGTAAAAATTCCTAATTTACATTAACATTCACAGTAAACAGAAGTAATTCTAAACTTAGAGTTATATTGCTTTTCAGTGTATCTTCCAAAATTCATTACTTAAAATGAAAAAAAAAAAAAAAAAAAAGTAAGGAAAGAATTTAAAGAATTCCCAGAAATTGCAACATGGTCTACAGAATACTTCTATGCTGATGAATGGCTCCTTGAGGAAAATCAACTCTTTTATTAATATAACATCTGGCTTGCATCTTGCATAAATAAAAACACAAGAGCAGGATAGAAGTAACGGAAGAGGAAAGAGGGAGGAAGGAATGTGGGTTTTCGAGCATAATAATCTCTAACAGCCTAGAAATCTAATTAGAAGAAATGTTGTCTAATGAGACTCTACTCAAGAAAGTTCCACAGGAGAAGGCAAAGCCACCTGGGACAACAGCAAAAATAGCAAAGCAGTTAAGGAATTTAAAAACAAACAAAAAACAAACAAAACCCCAAAATTCAAACAGCATGCATTGACACTGGCTTCAGAACTCCCTTCAGTCAAAATGGCAACTATCAATGGCTTCTCTGGGGACCATTTCTGACTTTGACCACGGAAATTCCATGGCTTGGCTAATATGTTTTAAGAAGCACTCCACTGTTCTCATCTGCATGATCAGATTTCTGTCTTTCCCTTTGTGTGCTGTCAGTCTGGAAGAAGGGAACATGCCTAATGAAAGATATAAACAGAAGCTAATTCTCATGCTTTTGCATGGATGGTGGAATTGTTCCTCCTCAATAGGAAACACTAGTTCTGATAATTTTGTTAGATGTCAACTTAATATTACAGTTGAATGTCATTGATTTTCCAGTTAAATCTTGTTTGCTTTTTTCAGGTTTGGAAACTGGAACAATGAAGTGAAATTGAAGAACGTTGAGTAGTATTAAATAGTGAAAAAACAAAACAAAAAACAAATGGTAAAATAGGAAAAACAATAAAAACTAGACTGAGGGTTTTCTGTGATTTTTTGTTGTTGTTGTTTTAGGAATCAGTTAGCTACTGTGAGTTTGACACAGTATGCTTGGTATTATCTTTTTCCTATCTTGGCTCCATATTATCAGGAAAGAAAGGGCAGCCAAAGGCAGATTTCTGTGCTTCTTTGTGAATTTCCAAGATTCTGGAGACATAAACTGGCCACTTAGTAGAGTCACACAAATTAGTCTACGTAACAAAATATATTTTTAAAAATCAGAAAAGTCAGGTTCTATGAAGAACAGACACACAACACCCTGAAAAAATAGAGGCCATGACATATTTATTTTTCTTGGTTTCCTAAAATCAGATTCTTCAGTATTTAAATGGATAAAATTTGTTTTTCTGGCCTTCTCCCACTGATCATCTTTATTAATAACTTGATATATAAAACCAAGTAGCATTTTCAATGATATTTTGGCAATAAAATTACATTCTCCAATTATGTGTATCAACCAAGTTAATATGCCTTTGAAGATCTATAACTTTTGACCCATCATTTCTATATCTAAGAATTAGCTTCATCAAATAACTATGTGGAAACTTATGTAGAAGTGTTTATTTCAGAATTTTTATAACAGTGAAGATTGAAAGCAAACCAAATAGTCTCTTAAGAAGGAATGGGTTATCTATATGGTAGCATAATCATAACACTGAGTATTATTTAGTCATTACAAAAAGGATGCAGAGAATCAAGTTAACTCTAGTCTTTCATTGGCTCCTTTTTATTGTGAATCAGTCCTTCCCCAAGGTATCATGCACTCTACTGTGTGATATGACGTGAACTAGGAACAAATGTTTATAGGATGTAGACTGCTGAAGTAGAAATTCGAAAAATGCATTCCTATATCTTCATCAGGGTGCTCCTAAATTGATCATGTCCCAACTTAGAGGTAAACACAGGTCATGCCCCACCCTAGAGATAAACACAGATGATCCACCCAAACCCAGATTCTCATTTCTATGACCTCGTTAGCCTCAATACCTTTCCTTTCACCATCCTTTGGCTCTGTGTTAATACTGTTGTGTCCTAGATATTACTGCCATCACTCATTCTCCATGTCACAAGGCTCCTTTCTACTTCTCCCTATTTAGCTAACTCATTCTACTACCCCTAATTCAGAAATTTTCAGACATCACTGAGCATAGTTCCTAACCACTTCATTTACCTTCTTTCTCAAGACAGTGGAAAACAACAACAACAGAAAAAACAAATTAAAACAATGCCACTGTGAATTATCCTAACGTAGTCTTTCTTCCTTTAATCTGGAAAGGGATCATCAGTCCTGGTCATCCAGCTTGAGATCCGGAGAGGTTTGACTGTCTTTTTCATCTAGTTTGAGATTTTTCTCTTCATGTTTTTTCATTGAATGAAAAAATTTCTATTGAATGGCTTTTCTGTGAAATGAGGTTTCTTCTTTTCTGGAATCTCTATAAAATGAGATTTTTTTTTGAATATGTATATATTTGAGTTATCTAGTATATCACATCTTTAAACATATTTAAATAGGTAAATATGAATATTTCTAAAACACATTACCCTGAATACAATCTGAAACACACATACACACACACATACACAAAACAAAGTAAAAAAGTAAATATGCTAGTATCATTAGAAACCAAGATTTTCAGTATAAGAGAAAAGAACCATATTAAAAGATCAAAGAAATAAAGTAAAAACCAATTCATTCTAAATGTGAATTGTAAATAACAGTATGAATTTATGTAGTCTCATGATTTTTTTTCTTTATCTCTGTTTACTAAAAAAAGCATAGAAACAATGATCAATTTGTAGCAATGAACACCCTGTAGAACCTGGGTTATGATCTTTAAACATCATTTGTCTCTCGAGAGGAAATATGAGCACCTTGGAGAATGACTGATTTCAGGTCTAAGACATGAAATGGACAAAATCAGCCAGGAGTATTCCTCCATACCAGATGAAAGGGACACGGCTAAAGATTCTGGGTTGTGTCAGGAGTCATTGGGAGTCAACCCTGAAAGAGTTCCCCCTGGCAAAATACAGGAATATTTGGGCATCATAAATAAAGACAAGATGTTAAAACTTCTCATTATAGGGGGGAAAATGTAACTATACATGGAAATAGATGTGAACTAGATGTACTGATCATTTTGCAGTATTTACAAATATCGAATCAGTGTGTTCTACAAATGAAGCTGATATATATGTCATTATACTTCAATAAAAATAAGTAGGTAAGTAAATAAATACAACCTTAAGAGTTTGGAATATAATACCTATGTTAAAATGTGCATGAGTTTATAATAACATAAAAAAATACTTCCTATACAACCTTTAGAGACACTGTATAATCACACTCTGTTAGAAAACTGAAAAATAAATGGAAGGAATCAAGCATTTATCCTCTTTTCTATCCTCAGGGTAATTAGTAAAAGGAACAGTCTTGGCTATAAGAATTGTTCTATCTGATAATTGCAGAAGAATGGAATTAGGATATAACCATTTTGCTCCCCCTAATGCAATAATGGATGTCTATAGATAATGATCATGAGTGGCTGCCCAAATCATTAGGTAAAAAGTGGATGGAAATCTTTATAATGGATGAATCAAGCTGATAACACCTGAACCCACTGATCGATCTTTTTTTCCTTTAAAGATTTTATTTATTTATTTGATAGAGAGAGAGCACAAGTAGGCAGAACAGTAGGGAAAGGGAAAAGGAAAGGGAGAGGCAGGCTCCCAGCTGAGCAGGGAGCCTGATGCAGGACTCGATCCCAGGACCCTGGGATCATGACCTGAGCCAAAATCAAGACTCCAATGATTAACCCACTGAGCCACCCCCACTGATCAAACGTAATATTTAAAAGAGGCTGGCGGGGGTGGGGTGGTTTGAGGGGAAGAAATGGGGGGTAAAAAAAAACACCACGTGGATTCTAACACTAAAATCCAGAAATCCAGAATATAGTAATTGTATAAGACATAAAAATAGTTCTTAAAAATAGTAAATGAAAGCAGGAAAAAAGAAAACTGATGATAACTGAAGGGACTTCTGAGACATATCAACCAAATGCCATATGTGGAAATTTTTGGATCCTAGTTGAAAAATGTGAACTGTATAAACATTTATGAGACAATATTTATGAGCTATTTGGGGAAAATTTGAACATTCACTGGGTACTTGAGGAAGTTATGGGTTTATTGGCAGTAATTTCAGGTGCAAAAAAAATGATACTGTATTTATGCTAAAAAAAGTGCTCATATCTTTTCATAGGTGGTTTCTTAAGTATTTACAGATGAAATGATACTGTGTCTCAAAATTGCTTCTAAATACTCTGGGGAGGTAGGGGAAGTGGGTGGGAGTATAAATAAAACAGGATTGACAATATGTTGAAAGTTATTAAAATGGGATGATTGAAATCGATGTTTGAGATTCTCCCTTCCCCCAAAATCTGTTTATGACATCCTGGCAGACCCTAAAATTGTGACTTTCTATTTGACTCATGGGCCTATGTACTGCAAAGCCTTTTAAGGGATTATTTGGATAGTGATTATGTTGATGGGTGGCTCCATTTCCCCTCCGTAATTTAAGACAGGGTTTAATGGCAGCTAAAATGTTATTGGCTATTTTAATTACATCCAGGAATCAGAATCTGTAATTAAAAGAAACCATTAGGATTAGCCACAGAAGTAGATTGATTTTTAGAAACAAGTTTGATTTTGACATCAACCAAATTGCCACATACTAGATTTTTAAAATGTATCCATTTTTGTGCATCCAATGCTTGACGTTTTAGATTAGGCTTTTAAAGTGAGTATTTTATTTTCATGGATCACTAATGAATAAATATGTGCAAGCGATTATTTTGAGCAGCGATCCAAATTTTGCAGAATAACTCTACTCATTTTTTCTTTCCCCTTAACATTTGGTCTTTTGCAAAGTAAAAGAAGAGAAAGGGATTTAGTTTCAGTTCTGCAAGTTAACCCCTTCCTGTTGCTGTTGACCACACCCAGCCCTGAAAATATTACCTTTCATGGACCAGAGGGGGAATGTTATTGTTCCATCTTTTTTCTGCATTCACTGCAAATTATTGGACTTGCTCCTTAAGATGACACCTCTTAAAACAATGATGGGAAAAACCCCAAATGAGTCAGAGTGTACATACGCTTTCCTACTATGGTACATTATATACAATACGTTTTCTAAAAATTATTTTTTTAAAATTAATTTGTATTTTATCATAATGATATGTGTATATATATCAACATGTCCCAAAGGTAACTAAAACAATGTTGACAAAACCCTATGGTTTCCCTCCCCATGCTTCCTGAAAATAAATTCCATCCAGCCAAAGACCACCAGGAACACACCTATGGTTGAAGGAGGTGGCTTATTATTTCTTGCATGGAGAGAGACCACACACCATGGAGAACTGTGGTAATTCTCTGTGAAAGGGGATTAGTAAAACCTATAGCATTTGAAATTGTTAGGTGATTTGAGGAAAAGTTTAAGGAAGTTGGGTCTTTGTTCTGGATTGGTTGCTGTTACAAGCAGGGGCAATTTTATAATTTCCTATCTTAATGAATTTTTTCTAGAAGGAGGGATGCCTACAGTGAGGCTAAAGCTGTACTTGTAAAGAAACAGCAGCCACCCATATTCTCCAGCCCTCATGTTCTGTCTATGTTTAAGATTGATTATGGAGGGGAGTCTTTTTTTTTTGGTCTTGATCTGCCATGGGCACCAACAACTTATCTGATATTGATGTTATGGGAAGCTACATTCAATCAGAGAACACCACACCTACTAACTCCTGGATATCAGAAGCAAGTCTTTGTCTCATTCCTTACTTCAAGACCTTCTCTTCTAGTTTCTTTACCTGAAATTTACAAATATATGTATTTTAGATTATTTGCACAGGTGGGTCTCATATTGCTTTCTTCTTATGTTAGATGAGGGTTTAGCTCTTTTCCATGGCCATCCGCCTGCTTCTGTAATAGAACTATATCTTAATTTTTAGTTAAATGAATATTCAGTGTTTCTTTTATGTCTTTGCAAATATTATTCACAGCTGAGCATTGTAGTGAATTATGGTGTTTTTCCTTCTTTCTGTTTCTCTTAAAATTTAAATTGTTGCTTTTGTTGTTGTTTTTGCTTTGTTTTGCTTTTCATTTAGTAGGCTATCTCTATATTAACAACAATTCTTCCAACCTTCTAATAGTTTCATTCCATATGGTCAATAATATCAATGAATCTTTCAGACTTTTCTTTTTCCATGAATTGCAGGATCTCCTGGAGAACCTGGACACTTCACTGTCCTCTCCAGGCTGTTTTGCCCCAGGTCTGTTGTACATTGCTGTCAGGTTACTTCTCTGAGCTGTGGTCCTTGGAATTTACTAATCTGGAGTTGGACCATCTGTTTTCTAAATGTCATGCTTTTCCTTTCCTTGGTTCACTAACTTGTGGTAGAGCTCGTTCTCCAGGAGTTCCATCAGGAAAGGTGGCATCCCTGCAGAGGACACAGAGCTGCCGTACCCGATTCCTGCCTCACACTGCACCAGTGATGTTGATTTCAGGGTCATAGTTGTTTCCTTGAGAACTCCCTCCACGGTTACCTTGAAGGCACTCATTTCTTCGCTCCTCTGGTCTCAATCTCCCATCATCTCTTTTTCTTGGTCTGCTCTTCCTTAAGATAGAAACCAGTAGCTCCTTTAGAAAGGAGGCTTTGGAGGTAAATTTTTGAGCACTTGAATTAAGAAAATATCTTTTAATCTGCTCTGGGAGGTGGTAGATAGTTCAAAGATAAAATATGAAATTGGGATTTTCTTTGACACTGTAAAAGCCTTGTTCTATTGTCTTGTTCCCTCATTACTACTGAGGAAGGTTTTTGAGTTCCTGATTCTTTGTATAACTTGATTTTTTATTTTCTTCTCTAGAAGATCATAGAACTGTCTTTGTCCCTGCCAATCTGAAATTTCACAATTGTGTTCTTTTATGTGGATAAATTTCATTTGATCATGCTGTCTCATTTCCATCTGGCTTTTCAAGTCCCAATATAAATGTTCTTAAATATTTAATTGGTATATTTGCTCCTTAATTTTTTGGGTTCTTTCTTTCTAGAACACCTATTTCTCAGATATTTGGTACCTTGGATTGCTCCTCTAATTTTCTATCTGTTCTATGTCCAACTTTTTTTTTTTTTTTTTTTCCCCTTCCCTGCTTTGCTTTCTGGGAGAGTTCCTCAACATATTTTGTAGACTTTTTAAAATAGATGGCTTAAAAAATTTCTTCTATCATGTTTTAATTTCTAAGAACCATTCATAGTTTTCTAGATGTCCTATTTTACAGCATCCTATTCTTGTTTCATGAATGTAATGTAATCTCTTCTCTTACTATTCAGCATATGTTCATAAATACTTTTTACTATGTTTTCTTCACCATGGATAATGCCAGTTTCTTTCAGGTTTTTGTTCTGTTTTGTTTTCTCTTTATCCAGTGGCAATGGTTGTCTGCTTATGATTAAATAGCAAACTGAAAAGTTGACTCTGTGATAGCATTTATCTACTTTAGATTTCCCTGGAAGGGGATCCCAGTAAACCATCTGTGGGGATGGTCAGATTCCTACACGAAAGATAAGGGTTTGGCTGCCAAAGATACCAGAGCCCAGTGAAGATGAAGGGCCAAGGATTTCAGCATTAGATATTCATTATGGAATCTACTTCTTCATTCTTCTGTTTTTTTCCTTTCTGAAAACTATGCTCTACACTGTACTTAGAACCCCCATCAAGGTCTCTCAGTTTTACTTTCTCTCCAAAACAAACTTCCAGGTTTTGTTGAAAGTGTAAAAAGGAGGATGTGTGAGTGTGTGTAGTCATGGGGGATGAGGTAGGGTCTGACTAATTCTGAAGAGGTTCTCACTAATTCTCCTCATTTCAGTCCTCACTCTTCAACCCCAGTCCCAGGAGTCCTAGTGATTCTATTCATGTGCTTTTCAAGGATTATTCCATCTCAGGTCACCATTATTCATTTCTTGGGTCTGTCAAATCAGATACCACATGCATGATTGTTTCCAAGCTTCCAGTTGTTGCCATTGTCTCTAATCTGTTCTCCCACCTTTCTACCTTAATATTTAGGTAATTGTAATTGTAATGAGAATTTGGGGAGGAAAAATATTTGCATGGCCATCATCAGTAATGGGACAAGCAGAAACAGGATGCAATAAGAAAACACCATGTCATTTTTCTAATACTATGCTTAAGATGTATAACCTGAATCTAATATCAGTGAAGTATCTAATAAAGTGAAATTGAACACTGTTCTACAAAATAACTATCCTGTAATCTTGCAGAGTGCCAAGAACATGAAAATAAAGGTAAAACTGAGAAACTATTGTAAATATGAGGCAACTAAATGTAAAAATATTACTGGATCTGGACTGGATCCATTTGCTATAAGTGACTTTACCAGAATAAGTGGTCAAACTTGAATAGACTATCAGGATTAGGTTTTACTGGTATTAATTTCCTGATTTTGATGGTGGTATTGTCATTATAAAACAGAGTGTCCTAGTTTGTAGGAAATACACACTTAAGTATTTGAAAGTGATTGACATCAGGTCAGCAACTTTTTTCTTAATAATTCAGGGGAAAAAAATCTTTGCATTATACTTACATTTTTCTATAAGTGTGATATTGACTGATAACAGAAATAATAAAAATAAGTATATATGTATATTTAACCTATTATTTAAGATGGAAATCCAAACTGAAGCTTTCATCATTATTGGATTTTGTGCACAATGATATCTGCAGTTGTTCTAGATGTAATTTATGAGCAGGGAGTGTAATTGTCAAGCTTTCCTTTTCTTCTGTCTCTTGGAGCTAAATATTACTCTATTACATTTCTCTCTCTCTGGAGAAGCCTCATCCTGCTAAGTTTTCTGGCTTCAAATTGCCATAAGAAGTGCTATCTTCAGAACAGTGACATCATGTCTTATATTACTTTGATATCAGTTTCTTGGTGATGCCTTATTATAACCCTATCCTATGTCTTTATCTCTTCAAGGATCTGACATTTCACCTTTTTATGGTGAAAATCAATGTTGTATACATTAAGAATAGAGAACAAACAGAGGCCTAACCTAAGAGAGAAGTTTATTTCAGGAAAAAAAAAATGTTGTTGTTGATGTTGTTGTAGTTTTGGAGGACAAACTGTATTTTTTACCTTGGAGGTGCGGGTCTAAGTTGGCATGTATGTGTTGACTTAGTTCTCAAAGACCCATGAGAATTGTTTCAATCTAAATAATTTAAAAATGGATTAAGAACATAAAAAAAGGCCAAACGGACATGCAGCTGGCTGATCTTCAGGTTGGAAGGAATTAGGAAGAGAATATGTTTATGGGGTAAAAACTATGTGCTGATCATCAAGTAGAATGTCAAACAACCTTGTAAATATTGCCATCTCCCTCTTAAAAGTGGGGAAACAAATTCAGAGAAGTAAAGTAGCTTACCTGAGGTCTTTTTTAGCTGGTGCAGGATAAGGGGGTGATTGAATCTTAGGTTTATGAGTCTCCAGTTTGAGTTATTTCCACTATAACTTGAAATTGTCCTGGACTGAAGGAAACGAAATTTTACTGTGCAATATAAGTTCCACACAATACCTGGTAGTGGGATGTGTTCCCCAACAGTGGAAACAAATCCCATGTTATGTAGTTGAAGCCATGCCCTTAAAACTGGAGAGAAAACAGTAGAGTAAACCACTTAAAAACAAAAGCATTCATTTAACTGAATAAATTAGTGAGTCTTCATTGACTATTCGGTATGGGTAAAAGACAATATAATGAAGACTTTCCCCCCCTTCCTTTTAGTAAGATAAGTGGTCAAAATGCAGGAATACAAGGATTAAAGATAGGTATATTTTAAACTTTATATTGATACCATGTATTACTTAAATCTTAAAACACTGGATACCAAAAGGGGATGTAAGTTTCAGTATGAAAGGAATTTCTTGATAGGTAAACCAAAATTAAACCTCAAAGTCCTATTTAGGTTACAAAAATTTAAGCACCTTTTTTTTTTTTTTTTTTTTTTTTTGGAAACCTTGGCCCTGTTAAGCTAAATAATATAATTTTTTGGATGGTGTTTTCTTATACTGCTGTAACTGAATTGAGGTATCCAAGTATTATCTCCTAACTATTTACAGAAGAATCTAGATAGATTTCCTTTCCTTCATACTTTGAAAATAATTACAAAAATAGATAAAATCAAATCTTTTAAAACAAGTTATGGTTGTAGCAGAAATTACAAAACAGGACTGGTCACATTAGACAACATATAATTTTATTTGAATGACTGAATTATAACTGTAGGACAGCTCTGACTTATACTGAACAAACACACTTCGTCCTTAGTTCATGTAAACAATGGTAGAAAGTATAAAGCCACACTCAATCCCTGTTGGCCTATAACTAGTATTTTCATTTCCAAGAGGACTATGCTCTTACGTTCTTGGCTCTGAAGCCAGCATAAATCATACTCCTTGTGATTAAAAGATGATTTTGGCTATTTCACCCAGCCTTGGGGCCACCCTGTCTGGGCTAAAAGCTTATTCTCATTAACATGTTATCATCACCAACAGACTTTATCTTCTCAGGAGAAAAATAGGCATTAGTTTCCCTTCCAGGTCAAAGGATAATTATGGATTTCAGTGTTTTTTGTTTTTTGTTTTTAATTTAAACGCTCTTGAAGTTTTTATTAGAGAATTCCTATGGTTTGGGATTGAAATGAAGTAGGATAGTTTTTACTTTTGGTTGGTATACTATCTAGGTTATCTAGGGCTGCCATTACAAATACCATAGATTGAGTGGCTTGAACAACAGGAGTTTCATTTCTCACAGTTCAGAAGGCTCAAGGTTCAAGATCAAGGTATCTGCAGGTTTAATTTCTTCTAAGGCTTTTCTCATTGCCTTTCAGATACCACTCTTTTGCTGTGTCTTATCATGACTTTCCTTTTTGTGCATGCAGTTCTGATGTATTTCCCTCTCTGTCCAAATCTTTCCTTATAAGATACCAGTCAGATTGGATTAAGACCCACCTGAAGAGCTCATTTTAATTTAACTGTATCTTTAAAACTTTCTTCCAAATACATTTTGAGGTACCAGGGGTTTTGAGGTAAACATATGCATTTTGGGGAACACTGAAAAGGAGATCTTGCATCACATACAAGACTGGTATTTAATCTAGAGGTGGATTGAAAGTAATCCATCTCCTCCTAGCTCAAATTCTGATAGAATTAAAGAAAGGAGCCCATCAAAAGACAGTGCAGAGAAATCAGGACTTGGGCTATAAGGCAAAGAGAGATGGGTGTAATCTCATTTAAAACCAGATATAAACTAAAATGAATTAAAGTTGTGGCTCATGATGGCATCTAGATGATCAGCCTTCACCCTTGCTGTCTGGCAGAGAAGAGTGTGAATTCTCTTTGCGAAAAACAAAACAAAACAAAAATATATTATCTGCTTCAGTCTCTACTGTTCCTTTATACAAAGTATTTGAATAAATTAAAAAATTATAAGATTTACACATAATCAAGACAAAAGACAATAAACTGGGCAGGTTTGTGGATTATCTTGATTTTGGAATACATAGATAATGAGTTTTAAAATAATTATTATGAAGTAGTTAAAACATTTATAGGAAAGATGGATAATATGGATGAATAGAAAGATAATTTTAGCAGAGAAATAGAAACTTGAATATTAAACCAAGTGGAAAGTCAATAACTGAAAATTAAAATCTATGAAAGGAAGAATTCATTAGAATTTAATATGATTCTGGACAGCAGAAGGGAAAAACAGAAACTTAGAGACAGGTCAATAGAAAGTCAGAATAAGTATAGAAAGACAACAACTAGCCACATTGAAGCAACACTCCTAAAAACTGAAGAAAAAGAGAAAAATCATAAAATAATCTACAACAGGAAGTGACATCCTATCTAGATAAACAACAATAAGAATGTTAGCTGGCTTCTGACAGGAAACAATGGAAGTCAGAAAACAGTACATAGAAAAAAAAAAATCATTAGCCCATAATTCTTCATCCAATGAAGCTAGGTAAAATAGAAACATTTTCACACTAAAATAAAACAAAACAATTTCTTGCCAGGAGATGTGCATTACAAGAAACGCTAAAGGAAGATAACTAGAATAAAAGTATATAGCATCAGAAGAAAACCTAGATCTCCAGGAAGAAATGAAGAGTGTCAGAAATGGTGAATATGTTAGTAAATAGTTAAACTTTTAAAATAGACCACTGATGGTTTAAAGGTAAAATAATGAAGTGCTGTGGAGTTTTAGAAAGGTATAGAAATAAAATATAGGACAGTGCTGGCAGAAAGAATGAAGGGAGTCAAGGAAAAGATACTGTTCTCAAGGTCTTAAATAATACACAGGTGTTATAACTCGGGTAGAATGTGATAATGTAAGATGCATACTGCAATCTGTAGAAAAACCATTAAAATTAGCGCAACCAATAAAGCTAAGAAAACCAATAATACAAACAAATACATGACTAATCTTTATACCAAAGGGGTTGGAAGAAGAAAGGAACTGAGAATAAGTGTGAAAGATAATGAATAGATACACTGTAAAGTGAAGAACATATGGAATGTAAATGAACAAGCACTCCAATTAGAAGGCATAGATTTGGGGGGTGGATTTTAAAATACCCAGAAATATGCTCTTTATATCAGGAACATTTTATATGTAAAGACATTCACATTAAAGGTAAATTATGGAAAAAGATAAACCATGGAAGCACTAATCATAAGAAAGTCTTTTTAGTATTAGGCAAAATAGACTTTGAATAAGCAATACGGTCATAAAAAGTAACTTCCATAATGACAAAAGGGAAATACATTAAAAAAATAAGAATTCTAAGCCTATATGAATCTAACAACACATTTTTATAATAAATAAATCAATATTTGGTAGAACTAAAGAAGAAATAATGCAAATTCACAGTCCTACTTTAAACACTCAAAACTCAATAATAGGCAGGCAAGAAAATCTTGGTCAAATAACACTTTTAGCCAAGTTGACCTAATTGACATTAGTAGAACACTTGACATCCAGAATCCACAGTCTTTTCAGTCACTCATGGAACATGCACCAAAGTCAACTTATGCTGGGTCAAAAAGCAGATCTCAAATATCAAAGAATTGAAACATGCAGAAATGTATTCTGGGACCAATGAAGTTAAATTAAAAATCAGTAACAAGAAAAGAAATAGAAAGCTCCAAATACTTGGAAATTAAAAACCACACTTCTAAATAATCCATGGGTCAAAGAAGAAATCTTAAGAAGAATTAGAAAAACAATTTTAGAAAGATGGTAATGAAAACACAACATTTTATAATTTGTTGCATATAGTTAAATCAGTGCTTGGTAAAAAGTTTTTAACTTTAAGTACATATATTAGAAAAGACTATAAATCCAAAATCAGTGACCTGTGCTTCAAGGGTCTAGAAAAAAAACAAGTTAAATGCAAATAAGTAGAAAGAAGAAAATAATAAGAGCAAAAAACATTATGTTTAAATAAAAATAGAGATGAACAATAGAGAAAATTAAAAACAAGAATAGAAAAAATTAAAACCAAAGCTGAGTCTTTGAAAAGATAAATAGTATTGATAAACCTTCAGTAGAAGTGATCAAGAAAAAGAGGGGAAGAGAAATGATATAAATACCATTTTGTAGAATGGAAGAACGATTATAGATGATCCAGATTTTTAAAGGATAATGAGTGATTATGAACAACTTCACGACAGTAACTTCAATGCTTGGATTAAATGAGAAAATTCTTAGGATACATTTTATCAATCTAACACTAAAATAAATGGGAACTTTAAACAGAGTTATATGTCAGAAGAACAAATCATTCACTGAAAATCTTTTCCAGGTCCAGGTAACCTTGTTAGTGAAGTCTCTACCTACCATTTAAAGAAAAAAAAAATCAAAAATAAACATTTTCAGAGATAGAAGTGGAAATACTTTTTATCTGTGAGACCAAAATAACTCTGACACTAAAACCTAAGTAGAATATATAAGAAAAGAACATTACAGGTCAACAACCTATGATCATAGATGCAAAAATCCCTTAAAAATCTAGCAACATATAAAAAGGATACTGCTTTATGAACAAATGAAATTTAATCCATCCATGAATGATTTTTTTGTTGTTTTGTTTTTTTGCAAGATACTTCTTTTTAACATTCCCAAATCATTTGGTTCAAATCACAATACACACATACTCCCACACACACCAGAATAAATGAGGATAAATGTTCAGTTTAATAAATGTAAAAGATATTTGACAAATTTTAACACCCATTTATGATGAAAAATTCCCAGTACAGTGTAAATACATGGGAACACCCTTGCTCTGATAAGGTGTACCTATAAAACCTACAGCTAGTATCACACTTAATATGGAAATACTGAAAATGTTTTTCCCTAAAATCTTGAACAAGTCAAATGTTTCTACTTTCACTGGTTGTGTTAGAATTGGGCTAGTGGTATAAGCCAGTTTAATATAAGGTAGAGAAATTAAAGAGGATGAAATAAAATTGTATTTATTTGTAGACTACATAGTTGTTTATGTATAAAATTGTCAAAAGTAATCCTCTAATAAAACACTATAATAAGTGAACTTCACAAGGTTCTAGGCTACAAGTTCAATAGAAAACATGTGTTTCTTTTTTCTTTTTTAAAGATTTTATTTATTTATTTGACAGAGAGAGAGATCACAAGTAGGCAGAGAGGCAGGCAGAGAAAGAGGAGGAAGCAGGCTCCCCGCTGAGCAGAGAGCCCGATGCGGGGCTCGATCCCAGAACCCCGGGATCACGACCCGAGCCGAAGGCAGAGGCTTTAACCCACTGAGCCACCCGGGCGCTCCAAAACATGTGTTTCTATATATCATCAGTAACCAACTGGAAAATGAAAGTTTGAATACAAAAATATTTACCATAGCAAAAAAATTCAGATTCTAGGAAAAGTACAATGAGAGATGTTACATTTTTACACTGGAAACGATAAAATATTACTGAGAGAAATTAATGAAGAGCTAAATATTGCGATAGTGTCAGTTTGACTCAAACATAATTCCAAAAAAAAATTTCAGCAGCCCTTGTAAAAATTAATATATTGATTTTTAAAACTTGTATATAATTCCAAAGGATCTACATAGGCAAGAAAACCTTAAAGATAAAGAACAAAGTTGGATTTGCTCCACCCAACTTACCATATGATTCCATTTAAACATGGGGGGAAAAAAGCAAGAAAGAAGAATCATTGCTTAGAGGGAGAATTTTCTGGAAAGTAAAAGAAGGAATATTGTGGGATGAGCCATATCAATTTTCAGTCTAGTTCAACGGAAATCAACATTTTTATTCCTATCTTGGATTAATCCAATAATTTAAAATGAACTAAGGAAATAATGAAGAACAACCACAAAGCATTAATCAATAGGCAGGTTTTGAATAGAATCCTTGTTTAAAACATATTCCTTGATTATTTTCTCTCTGCACTGACTTGACTCTTTTGAATCTTCTTTCAGTTCCAGAAGAAGGAGAAACATTTCTCTAACTTTCTGATCCCCTTCTTTATCTGACAGCTTCTAAAGCAAAAAAGGCTTGTGAATTTTCCTGATGAAAGCTCAACTGAAGATGAGTTTCATTTATAGCCAACTGCTGCTAACGACCAATTGCCACTGAATGCAGCATTTAGAACAGTTACTAGTCAGTATCCCCTCAAAGGTCAAATTAACTTACTAGATGTTCACAAATAGCTCCATGTACCGCCTCAGCAAATAGTGGGGCTGAATATGAAGATTTCCTGAAAGAGAATGTGGTTTTAAGGTTGAGAGGGTCCTGGCAGATCACAGGTGGAACCATTAGACTTAAGAATAAGGGCATTTATTTTGAGCAGAATTATATTTGATATTAACAGCTAACCAAAACTTGTGGAGTATCATGAAGGACGTTTATAAATGTTTTGTTTTTAGAAAAAAGTTTAACAGAGTTCAAGTTTTATATTGGCCTACAGAGACAGAAAACTTCCTTGGTAACTTTCCATTATTTGATATATCTCATTGGTGGTGGTCAGATGCTATACATCACCACTGACACTTATGCCTGGCCTGAGCCTATTTGTAGCAACATCTCTAAATCATAACAATTGGATTCTTTGTGCTTTCCATCAGAAATCTCATATGAGAGGAACAGGATTTCCTAATTTTCCACTCATATTTTCCTTTTGGCCAATCTTCTTTCACATTAGACTAGATAACTGCCTCAAGACATTGTTTGGAAATTATATATGTTTTTTGGTCAGGGAATATTTACTTGGGTCATAGGCAATCAGCTCCTCTATCCCTTCCCTGTCACTTTTCTTTTTAAAAGCTATCCAGACCTATGTTTTAAAATTAAGGATCACATTTAAATATCATGATCAGCTCTCTGTTTCTTTTTTTTTCATGTTGAGTTAACATTGCTGATATGAATTCTAGGGATCAAGTTAAAAGAACTAAATGAAAAGCCTCAAACACTCCTTATCTTGGATTCTGAATAATAAAATCATTGACAAATCCCATCTAATAAATTCATATCCAGATTATGTGCTCAGTGAATTCAAAGAAGTATAATCCATTATAATAGATGCCAAATGAATGTTAGAGATGGCATGTGCGGTAGTATGATTTAAATTTTGTATTTAAAATGTCTCCCAGTTTGTGTTCCTGAGTACTTTTCTCTGTCAGTACCCTGTCTAAGAGTAGGAAAAGTCCCTGTCAGACGAGAGGCAAGATGGGGAAAATCCAACCCTTTTCTTGGATATCATGTAAGAAGAGGGCCAGAGGAAGGGCAGAAAAGTCTAACTAAATTATGCCTCCAGGAGAAGCCCCTAATGGCCATGTACAATATGGAACAGGAACTAATTCAAAGTTGGTGGCAGGAAGTGGTTGCCTCCGAGCCTGAGACAGGGCTGCTGATTTCTTCCTGGCCTATGCAGAGAAGCCACGGAACTTAGAATTTACTGACTCCCTGGTGAGAAGGTGCAGAGATCTATAGACTGCAGACCGGTAAGAGCTTAGGTTAAGGACAAAGAAGTTTCCACTTCTAAGAATTTGCAAGTGGACAATCAATTGGCCAGGACCACAGAATCCATCAGTGGCCACCAAAAAAGATCTCAAAGGCCAGTCCTGACCAGTTACCTCCCAGTGCTCACCATCCCAGAGAACAAGCTAGACCAGCAGCTGCACAATACCCTTCAGAAAGGATCCAGAGAAGGTCAGTGGGAGCAAGATCTAGTTCTGCCTATCACTCCCTACCACATATAACCTTTATCCTACCTCCCCCACAAGCCATCTGGAGAGGACCAGGGAAAAGACCGAAAGAGAGACACACGTTAGCCAGAAGACATTGAAATACTACACAGTGGCAAGACCAAATATTGTTCAGTGGGCTGGGGACTACTGAAAGAGATCAGCACAGTTCTATGAAATAAAAATACTTTTTCTCTGCACAGCTAAGTGTAGCATGTGGAATTTAATGGTCTGCCTGTATATAAAGAGAAAACAAAAAACATATCCAAACTGGAAAGCAATTGTCTGCATTATTAAGACTATGAATATTTGGCCTGCAGGTCAGTAGGGTTTTTCTTAAATTTTCTTCTAGTGAAAGGCAGTGCAGCGTGTACTTAGCGACAGCATATGGGCTGTGGAGCTTCCTAATCTGTAAAGTGAGGGTGAAAATGGTGTCAGCTTCATAGTAGTAGTGTTTTGAAAATTAGAGAAGGTAAGGTGTATGGAATACAAAATATAGCAGCTCATAGTAGGCATTCAAAAACTATTAGCTATTGTCACTTAAGACGCATAAACTAAATAAGTGTTCTAGGAGTTTAGGTGAGCATGGGATCACTAGAGAGCAGAATGATCCAGGAGGAAGACTTCCTCAGGAATTGGAGCTGAAGTTACACTTTACAGAGAAGATCCATGCAGTAGAGTGAACATGAGAGGAGGTCCTTCCACTCAGTTGAGAGCTAAGACATGAGCTGCAGTAAAAAAATGGTCTTAAAAACAAAAAAAAAAGTGCCATAGTTGTCTTCAGCTACTCGGGTACACATTAGCTTCTGGAAGAATGTTCTATTTTGTTTTGTTTTTTCTACCCATTTGTTCCCAGAGGCTCCCAAAGTATAATTCCAGTGAAATGCCACCCAGTCAACAGGGAGTCTGGGAAACTATACCTCTGAATGGTCAGAATCAGGCTGGATTTGTCCTGTGTCATCTTAGGCCTTATCGTAACAGCTGGTTTCCCCATCCCTGGATTTTGTGGTTTTCATTGTACCCCCCCAACCTGGAATCCTATCCTCATGCGTATGCCAGCAGGGCATGTCCACCAGCAACCACAGATCATCTTTTCTGACAATTCAAGGCATGCATAAAAAGATTAGGAACAAAAATGGAATTAATACATTAAAAATAAGGTTAGGAAGAAAGGGATCTCTGTTGTCTGTTTTTTTCCGCGTCACTTTTAGTCCTTCAAATTATACGCTGGCACATTATAATGAATGTTTGTTGAAGTAGTGGATGAAGGGGTAGAGAAAAAGGAAACAGAGTTCTTGCGAATCCAGTGTATTAAGTAGTCTTTACATTTTGTGCAGTTCACCTTCGTGAATACATACAGTGGGCAAGGTTAATAAGGTACATGGAGTTCTGACCTTCAAAGGTCTTTCAGTTTGCTCTACTTTGATCTTGCCCCTTTAAGTGGAGGTCAACTGCACTTGCAGTGAGCTCTCTTTCTCTGGGATTCAAGCAGATGACCTTGCCCTTAACTCTCTTGTCCTGCTGCTCCTTGAGTTCATCATTCCATCTGTCCAGGAATCTTTGGGGCATACTCTGGCTCCTGATTCACACCTGTTTCATGATCTTTTTGGAACTGTTTTTCTCAAATACTGACCTTACTTCCCCTGCACTCATTTGCCAACGTTAAATGAACACCTCCGTCGAACTAACGAGGAGAGAGTGGAGGTAGTCATGAAAGAAAATTCTACGTCAGTGTAGCCTTTTGGAGCCTTACTGACAAGAGGATTTGGGGAAAAACAGAGAAAAGTGTTTAGAGGCAGGAAGGGATGATGGGTTACAAAGAAAGAAAGAGAAAAAAATAATGGCATGAATTATCTCTCCCCTCCTGTCATATTTAAGTGAATATTCTGATAAGCATTAACTCATTTCACCATATTTGTGTGAATTAAGCACTGTCATAATGACTTTGTAAAGGAAGACACTTAGGTTCAGTGAGCTTAAATGATTGTCTAGGATTCCAAGATAACCATGTAGTAGATATAGATTTTATTTCACCTGATTGAGCTGACCAGTTGGCTCTAAGTCAACTACTCTACCAGGCATATGAGGGGAATGGGCAGCTTATAACCCTATTCTAGTCTTAATATACACTCTCTTCCAATTCAGAGATGCATGGAGATATATTGGAAAGAGTTAGGGAACCTGGTTTCTTCTTTAGGCTCCCCGCCTCTATCATACTTAATCTTATCACTTCACTTCTTTCTTTTAGTAGAAGAATTCTGTAGTCTGTGACATGACTGTCCTGGACTTTCTTATCTCCAAAACCTCTTCCTGTTCTAACAATCCAGCATTCATTAAACATGGTGTCCAATAAAAGTTGTATGTGAAAGAGCCAATACACAAAGCAGGGGAAGGGCTCCTCTCCAGGACTGTGAAAGACTTCCTTGTAGTTCTAACATCGTCAAGATGCTAATAAACATCAGAAATCTTTAAATAATAATGAAACCCATGAGAGGTGAGTGACTTGCCCCAGATGACACTCCAGATCAAAGGAATGACTTGGCATATAACCCAAGTCGGAATTCAGAATCCTGCTGTAACCGTTGGAACTTACTACCACTGATATATTAGCCGTCAAAATAAAGCAGCTGGAATCTATTGATACTTGGACTCTGTTTAGAATTCCTCTGTTTCTAATGTATTCTAAAAGTATTTTTTGAAAACTCTCTTAATAATGCAGGACATAGAAAAGGTTTTCTGTGGGCTCTTTGTAAATGTGGGTTATGTGATACACATCTGTAAGCTACATGATAAAGTATTTTGTATTGTATCCTCCATGTTTATCATCTTCTCAATCTGATGTTTTGGAAAAAAAGGATAGTGCACTAGGGTCTCGTGTGTTTGCTGTGGTGTTCAGCTTGTTTAAATTATCAGATGTTTTTACTAAATTATAATTATCTCTTATTAAGGCCAAAGCAAAATTTGGCTTAACAGCAATTGTCATCTGGCTGGTGAATCATGAGGACATGATTTTGATTCAACAGATTACAGAGAAGGCATTCATTTATGGTCATCATAACTAACACTTTAGGTATTTCATAATCACATTGATAAGATTTGCAACAACTAATGAGGTGTTGATTTAATCAAACTTTATGTAAAAGACTTACTCTAATTCCAAGTTATACTTGCTTTAAAAATCTAATGGTTTTAGAAATTCTAGCAGGGGAATGAATTCACTCACATCCTCAATTGAGGAATACTTCTTCAACTGAGGAGTCTTTTTTTTTAAAAATGAAGAGCAGTTTTCTGGTATATAAATAGTATAGTGAGGAAGAGAGACAAAATCCCCTCAGGTCAACTCAACTAGCCAAATCAGTCCTGGCAGTGAGTGGAGACTTGATTCCTTAACTTTGAGTCAACTCTTGTACAAATATGTGTACATGGAGAAGGACTTTGGCCTTGTTATGTTGTCTTATCTCATGCACTCAGAAGATACATCCTAGGAACAAACTCTAGGTAAGGCATGGCAATAGAGACACGAGGTGAAACAAGATCATGCCCTGTTTCCAGGAAGGAAGATGGCCATGACTCCAGGGAGAAGCAAGAATGAAAAGGGCCAAATGGGGTGGAGGAGAAGTCTCCAGAACACAGTCGTCACAAGTCAGAAGGGTTGAGCAATATGTTTTTCAATTAGCTCACAGATCTCCATTTGTTTACAAACACCTATTCTAACTCAGCAATAAAACACTGACGGGACATAATTACATGGAAAAATTCAGTTTCAAGATCCCGTTTTTCCCAGTCTGGAATCAGTCCACACACTGTTCGATTCCCAGCTCTCTCAGACCTGTGCTGTGTTTCGCAGGGGCCTGTATTTCGTAGTCCCTCTTGCATAGCTCAGAAGGCACTTGATTTTCACCTTTGGCACAGGGCATGTTAATCACCTTCTAGCACTCAGCCAGGCTCCTATCAGCCTCCTGGGTGAATGCTGCCTCAGAGGATGAATTGCTTCCATTTCTCATCCACAGCAGAATCAACGTGAAATGGGTCCTCTTACCCTTCTAATGCAGTCCTTTTCCACATCAGTAGTGGGGGTGGGGTGCTCAGCTTCCCCCCACTGCCCTGGGGTTTTGGCTTTTCACAAGGGTGTCTCCTTTATGGAAAGTTGCAAGTTGGGTTTAGGAGGGGAACTGAAGTTGGAAATGACCTATGAAGCTATCCTCAAGGCATCACCTTAATGTAGGTTCAGTTAATTTGAGCCTTTGGTCCAGGATTTTGTATCAGAATCCAGTGAACAAAACACATAAATCTGGGGAAGCAGCCGCTGTAGTAACAATTGTAGCCCAGAGCCATTGTGGCAGTGGTGCCCATGGGGGTGGCCATGCTCAGTGCCTGCAGCATGGTGAGATTCAGGGTGGTGGCCATGGTGACCAAGTAGACCGGTTATGTAGAGTGAGTGAGGCTGTGCTTTGTCTGTCGCTCTTTCTCTGCTCTTGTTCATTTTCCAAACCCATTTCTTTAGCTTATACCAGTGATTCTAGGTTTTCGCAGGTCTTATTGCTTCAGTTGACCAGTTATTTCCTATTACTTGCAAAAAATGGTCAGTAAATTTCTCTACTCATGCTTTTGAAATTTGTATTGATATTTTATTCCATTATTTTTATGATTTATTTTCTTACTTTTTAAACTTTTAAATCTTAGAATGACTTGGAGCTTATTTGGAAATAACAAATAAGGTATGGAATCTAGCTTCTTTTTCTCCTTTTTTAAATCTTAAATAGCTAGACATTGTCCCAGCTCCCCTTACCAAACATTCTATTTTTTTCCAACTGATTTTAAATACAAATTTAAACATATAAAATCCCAGCTGTGCTTCTATATTCAATTCTGTTTTGCTGATTGCTCTGTGTATTCTTGTAAAAATATCTAAATTTTATGGGGCACCTGGGTGGCTCTGTGGGTTAAGCCTCTGCTTTTGGCCTGGGTCATGATGTCAGGGTCCTGGGATCAAGCCCCACACTGGGATCCCTGCTCAGTGGGAAGCCTGCTTCTCCCTCTGCCTCTGCTCCTGGTCTGTCTTTCACCATCTCCCTCTCTCTCAAATAAATAAACAAAATTTTAAAAAAATCTAAATTTTCATTTCTGTAGCTTTCTGATTCATTTTAATGAAGATTAGTACCAGGTACCCACTTACTCTCTCACTTTTTGGATTTCTTCAAGTTATTCTTATCAGCTTAGTTTTCTCAATAAACCTCACTACCATGTTCCTAAATCCTTTATGAATTCACGTAGCTATCTGTATTGAATCCCATTCTTTTCATTGATTAAAATAATGAAGATTTGCAGAGTTGACATCTTTATAAATGCTGAGTCTTCCTATGTAAGAGTAAGACAGGCCTTTTCATATTCTTTTGTAAAGAAAAACATTCTTCTCCCTTTCTCTCTCTACCCTCTCTCTTTCTGATTGTAACAATGGGCTCATGGATTTTTAAAAATTTCGTGTGTTGTAATCCATCACTGTCATTCTTTTTGATGCTCATCTATTCCTCTATTTGGCCAGTGAGAGCCCCTGCCAGCCAATTCCTGTGTCCTTTTGACATGGTTCCATTAATCTCTGAACACTGACCCCATTAATCCTTCAAGCTGCACTCTTACTGTGGGTGGGATGTTGAATTATGTATGACTAAATTGTAGAATGGAATAAAATGAAGTTGGCTCCTTATGTCACCTTACCTTATATAATACTACATCTAAGACCAATGCACGTCTCTCAAGATTATTCTATTCTATTCTGCCCCTAGAGCTCTACCCTATTATGAACTCGGGTTTAGTTCTGTCTTACTATGATTCACTATATCTAAAATATTCCACCATAATACTCACTGTCCATTTAAAAGAGCTTAAAATGACCTAAGACCCTGAAATGACTATTGTTTTTTATTTGTTTTAAAAATTAAAGAATGCATGCCATGATTTTCATGTAGAAAGACTTCTGATGAAAAACAACCATACCCTGCCCCATTCTTTCCCACCCCCGGTTCTGTCTCCAAAGCAAATTAACAGAATCTGTTTCTAATAATTGAGAAAGTTACTCCCATCTCTATATATGTGTTTAATGCTGCTTCTTTATCAATTTTAGAAGTTTGCTCTTTGCTTTTGCTTTGAGTAAAAGGATGAAGTGAGTGTGAAGCACTCTCTCCTCCTTCCTTTCCCCAGTGTAGGTATGGAATTGTTCTCAGTCTCTGTTGGATGATTATATAACTTTAAGCAGTATAGTTGCATTAATTTACTAGGACTGCCTTAGCAAAGTACTACAAACTGTATGACTTAAGCAACAGCAATGTATTTTCTGGAGTTCTAGAGACTAGAAGTCCAAAACCAAGATGTTGGCAAGGCTGGTTCCTCCTGAAGACTATGAAGGGAGGGTCTGTTCCAGGCATGACTCTTCGGCTTAGAGATGGCCTTCTTCTCCCTGTGTTTTTCACATTATCTTTCCTCTATGCATATCTGTCTTTGTATTGAAATAACCCCTTTTTATAAGGACACTGGTCATATTGGATTAGGCCCACCCCAATGGTCTCATTTTAATTTAATTATCTCTGTAAAAACCTTACCTCCAAATAAGGTCACATTCTAAGGTCCTGAGGGTGGTGAGGGGAGACATGATTCAGCTCTTAACAATGATCATATCTTTATTTCCCATTCCATCAAGATTAGAAATTCTCTCTGGACATTCCAGTCCAAGATGACATTATTAACATCCCTGCCTTTCTCTTAAACTGTTCTAAACCTTCCATATCTCACCATCTGTGCTCTGTATGCTGCTTTTAAATTGCCAAGGGTGATCAAATTTATGTCCTGTTCTATAAACATATTTAAGCCTTCCATGTTATGTCTATAACTTCACTCCAAAATTTGAAATTCCATAAACAGTATTTTATTATGATGATTGTATACATGTTATTCACTGTGGAACTAGAAAATGTACTGTGATTATGTTTCGGGGGGAAGCTTTCTTTTGGGAGGATTTTCTAATTGATTTTGTATTATCTGCCTTTACTACATTCTGATATGTTTGAGAGGTCTTTCAGTATAACAGCATTAAGAGCACACAGGAATCAAGATGCCTGGGTTAAACTCTCAGCTTTACCAGATACTAGCTATGTAACTTTGGGCTATTTGTTTAACTTTTTATTTCTCAATTTTTTGTAAAATGAATATAGTAATGACAGTAGTCACTGACTTCATAGGAATGAATGTGTTAATGTTTATATAGCTATTAGTTCAGTATCTGGCATGCATGATACTCTTAATATTTTTAGTTGGTATTATTACTAAAACCTTGCTCAGAGAGTAGCAAATCTTAAAAATCTCTCTATTCTGGGCTAAATTGTGTCTCCCCGCCCCCTGCCCAGAATCATTTATTGAAGCCCTAACTTCCAATGTGATGTATTTTGAGATAAGGCCTATAAGGAGGTAATGAAAGTTAAATTAGATCATAAGGGTGGGGCCATTATTCTTTATAAGAAGAGGAAGAGAGAATTCTCTCTCCAGGCACCCACAGAGAAGAGGCCATATGAGGTCTACAGTAAAAAGGCAGTTATCTACAAGTCATAAAGAGTGCCCTCACCAGAAACCAAATTTGCTGGCAGCTTGATCAAGTATATCTAGACTCCAGAGCACGAGAAAATAAATTTATGTTAAGGAACGAAGTCTGTGGCATTTTGTTAAGGCAGCCCCAGCTGACTGATACATTCCCTTTCCCTAGATTTCTGCCCATGGGAAGCCTCTAGCTCCCAGCTCCATGCTGGACAACACTGGAGGCACAAGTGACATGGTGATATTTCTTGTCTTTGCAGCATTGGAGCTATTGTTTCCCAGATCTCATCTTCTTTCTTTTTGGCTTCCTCTACAATTGTGCTGGCATGTGACCCCATAGAGCTTCTAGAAAAAAGGTGTTTTCAGGAAAAATTTTTTGAATCTTGGATGCTGGATATCTATTTTTTCCTTTATATTTTATTCATAGTTGGATAGATAAAAAATTTGAGTGAAAATCATCTTTCCCTTAGAAACTTTCCTCAAATATTATTGATAAAATGTCTATTTCCCATTATTTGATGGAAAATTTGGTTTCTTGTTCATTGATTTATTTGTTTTTGTTTCTTAGTCTGGAAGCATTTAGACTCTCTTTTTGTTGTTCTTTTCTCATAATAATGTACATAGATTTCTGTATTTTCATTTATTTTTATAGCCATTTAATATTTTCTATTAATCTAGTGGCATATCATTCATAGGAGTCAGCTTGTAGGGGCTCCTAGAGATCAGATTTAGGAAAAAATGAGTATATAAAGTAAAAATAATAATAATGTAGGGGCCCTTCGAAGGCTTAGTTGGTTAAGCATCTGACTCTTGATTTGGCTCAGTTCATGATCTCAGGGTTGTAAGCTAGAGCCCCATGTCAGGCTCTGGGATCAGTGTGGAGTCGCTTATCTCTCACCCTCACCCTCTTCACCTCCTCTCACTTGCACTGCTTTCTGTCTCTCTCTGTCTATCTCTCTCTTTCTCTAAAATAAATAAATCTTTAGGGGCGCCTGGGTGGCACTGTGGGTTAAGCCTCTGCCTTCGGTTTGGGTCATGATCTCAGGGTCCTGTGATCGAGCTCCACATCGGGCTCTCTGTTCAGTGGGGAGCCTGCTTCCCCCCCCCCCTTTCTGCCTGCCTCTCTGCCTACTTGTGATCCCTGTCAAATAAATAAAATTAAAAATAAAATAAAATAATCTTTAAAGAGTAATAATGGATAACAATGTGACTAAAAAGTAATAAAAATCCAGGAGTCCTTAATGATACCTAAAGAGAGAGAGAGAGAGAGTGAGAAAATGCCAACTATAAATGTAAAAGAAATGACAGGACTTGAAAACAATATTTTGCTGCTCTCCATATGGTGATTGATTCAGGCAAACATTGTCAATGGATGCTAAAACCTCTCACTGAATGGAAGGTGATTGTGAAACAAGATATTCATAGTCTCAAAATGCTACCCCATTCATAATTATATCAGGGAAGATAAATATCTTCCCAATAGATATATCCAGTGTTCACCAGCTTCATCAAATAATCAGAATCAGCATCACCAATATTGGGAACAATATTTTGGGTTTCCGAGATTTTGTCTGATTGTCTTTCCGGATTGTCTTTGTCAGGTTGTCAATTCTGAGAAATTGTCTGATTTTTCTTTTTCCTTGACACTGTTTTTTAATTTTTATAAATGTAACCTTTTCCCCAATATCTCTGTGAATACTAATTAGAGTTATATTACATTTCTCTTCTCTACATGAATAATCTCTTTCTCCAAGAGTATGCCTTATCCATGATAACAGTCTTTTTCTTGTATCTCTTATAGGTTTTATTCTAGTATCTCTTGGTAGCCAAGAATGTACTGATAGCTAACCTTGAGCATTGTGTACTAAAAAGAGGCTTCTTAAGCAACTGAGCTTAAGTTTAGTGAGAGTACTGGAAGGAGAGGTTAGTAGCTCATAGACTTTGAGAATCTTCCATATCTAGGGTCCAAGTTTTCTGCAAGGCAGGCTGTTTTCCAACTTAATTATAACATCCCTGCATATTTTTAAGCTATGGTTCCACCTAAACCTTGCAAGTCAACACTCTTTCAGCAACTTTCCACCCTCCAGAAAGTTTTGAGTCTTTTCATCTGCAGATGGCCTCTCTCTGGTGCTTTTTATTGTTATGGACTTATTATAGCTTTTTTTCCTCCTCCACTGTTATTTTTCAGTCAGTTTTTGTTGCTGTAACCACCAACCATATTAACTAAGTGGCTTGTAACACAGATTTATTTTCCAGTTAGATTGTCTGAGTGCTCTGGGACAGCCACTGTTCTGCTTGTCCATGCCGGCTTGGTTAAGCCCCCATGTCTTCTCATTGTGGCACCCAGGGTGAATGAGGAGCTTGTACCTAGGCCTTATTGTTCTTATAGAGAATAGGAACACAAGAGGCACATTGTCAAGTCATATGTCCACTGAAAGTCTCTGCTTGGACTGTGGCATTAAAACTTTGACTCATGTATGATTGGCCAAAGGCAATCACATGGCCAAGCTGAAAGTCATGAGGGCAGTTAAACATATACTATCTAGAGAGAAGCATGGCCACAGTGGGGCAGAGATAAATAATTGTGAACATATAAAATATAGCTTTTTACCATTGTGCTAGTGGAGGGAGGTAAAGAGTACTCTACCCATGATCCATATGAAATTAGTCAAGTTACTTAATCTCTCTATGCCTCAGTTTCTTCATATGTAGAATTAGGGTGAAAATATCATTTATATTAAAGAGTAGTTGTGAAACTCAAATGGGTAATGTAGGTGAAGTGCTTGGTTTGGTGCCAAGTGCACAGTAAGCAATTAAGAAGTGTTAAGGTTCATGATTTAGATGGTGACCATGATTGTCATGAACAAGAAAGTCTTTTGGGGACCTTTAAATATTTCTTTGTAAGAGATGTTCTGCCAAAAGAATGTGAATACATTTCAGTAGTGGAAAGCTATACCATTTGAAATATATATAAGGCATGTATGTATTCTCACACTTATAAAACCACCCCACTTTTCATCACCCCTGGAATGACAGTGGAGAACACTCAAAAGATCTGGGAAATATGGAGATTTATGTCTATTTTCAGAACATATAATGATCAACTTAAAATGATTCAAATTCAGAACCTCCAGCACTAGCAATATTTTTGCTTCTTTTGTTGATGTTGTATGGAACTTAAATATTAAACAAACTTGACAGTTTGGCAGGAAAGCAAAGCTTCATTCTGCATCTGGTTTCTCTGAACAAAAGTATGTAAAGGAAAAGGAATGTGATTATTTTTGCTCCATTGTTCTTGGAAAGATAATATCAAATAAATATTTGAGAGCTTAAAATGATTTTTCCCAGCTTGAGGATATATTTGTTCCTTTTCGTTTCTTGCTTGCTTTTTCAAGTAAAATTTATTTATTGTATCCTAACAAGTTTACCATTTTTAGCATTTTTTAAATGTTATATACCCAGATTATCTGAGTTTGAGTTCAGTGTCTGAGAAAAGGTATGTTCTTACCAATGCCTACAGCAAAATTGAAAAAAATCATGAACTTTACAAACTAAAACTTCACACTTTCTCTAATTCCTGCTACAAAAGGAACAATGTGTGAATATTTTAAAATACTTTAAATATTTTATTGATTTTATATTTGGCATGCAAAAATACTTTTATGTAATAATAGTAAGAAATTTAAATGTGGTGTCACCCCAGGTTTGCTCATTCTTGGCAAATGATATTTTCACTTGGGAAAGAATGGTAAATTATTTGTAAATATTCTAAGATAATAATGAGACCAAATATCATTAGTCCTTAGCTTTGGAAGTCATTGAATACAGGGCTAAAATTGACATTCTTGGTATTTAAAACCCAGTAGACATTTCCCTAGGTTTGGAGAAAAGAGGATCTGAATAAACATACTCACTTCTAACATAGGGGAAGAGAGAGTATGTGATTTGAAGGAAACAAAAACCATAACCTAATTTTGAAATTCCACAAGTCCAGAAATTGTTTCTTCCACTAAATATCCTGGGGAAATAGCTATGAATATTTAATAACAATAGAAACTTCTCACACTATGCAAGTCATTAGGTCAGATCACAAATCCTGTGAACTTTGAATTTTCCCTGCAAATGATCAAGGGACTGGAAGCTCAATGGCAATGAGCACCAGAACTTTCTGTCTGTAAACACAAAAGTGGGGGAATTGTCAGGGATTATGCTTGGCCACGGGCAACCCAACCATTTCTGGTCTTCGTTGTGAACACTCTTACTACATGACTTTCACATGTCATACCTCAGCTCTTGTGTCAAAGATGACGATTGATGATGTTTTAAATGATTGTAATGGTGTTTTCAGATGTCCTGTGTGCCATTTAGTTTAATTTTTCTTGGCAGATTTGAGTTTTGTTTTGCAAGAAAAATATGTCTCTCAAGAGTTTTACTGCATTCATAGGATTAGCTAGTATGTGTCATCTGTGTCATCCCACATGGCCCACTGATATCTCTAGTATGTACTTCTTTTTTTTTTTAAGATTTTATTTATTTGAGGGAGAGAGGCAGGGATAGTGAGAGAGAGCATGAATGGAAAAAAGAGGAAGGGGCAGACTCCCACTTGAGCAGGGAGCCCGACATGGGACTAGATCCCAGGACCCTGAGATCATGACCTTAGCTGAAGGTGGATGTTTAACCAACTGAGCCACGCAGGCACCATCTAGCATGTACTTCTTGACATAAAATGGTTGGTTGCAGGCTTAGTCTGTCAAAGGTATTTAAGCCAAGCTGTGTTACAACCGTGCTCTCATCACATTTTCTCATACATATATCCACAACTTGCCTCAAATGAGAAGATCCAGAGTTAAAGTAACCATGATTAAGGAGATAACCAATTTTTGCATTTCCCCTCAGCGTGTGGGGACAGAGAAACACATTGGAGTTGGTTGTCAACATCTGGTAATTTGTAAGATCTTGAAACAATCACATTAGGCCTGCAGCAGTATAATTGAATACAGACAGTGGCCTCTCACTGCATCACCATGCATCCTACCGCAAAGTTTGCTTTGCAGAAGAGGATTCTGGCAGCTTTTGTCCAGGCTGACGCATTTCAGCTGCACTTGTCCCAGTGCCTTGGTAATGGGGACCTCAAAGACAGGAGGGCTGCTCTGGCTAAGGATGTGGGCAAAGAGGACAGAGCTACTGTACTTAAAGAATGTGAAATACAAAATATTCTTGGAACAGAAGAAAACAAAGGAAACTTCTGGGTTTGTTTTATAACCTGCCGAGTCTACTTGAGAAATAGCCTTCTAGTCCATTATATGGGTCCTGGAGGGCAAGAAAAAAGGCAGTGTGTTATGCTTGTAAAATACTTTCACATCCAATAGCCCAAGTCTCAGATTAGTGCTCCTTCAGGTCATAAGAATTTGTTAAGTTTCACTCTACTCTTAACACAGGGCTAGGCTCAGAAGAGTGCAATAAAGCATAGACAGAACTTGACAATATCAAGTATGAAGCAAAAGGCACTCTCATACACTGGAGGTGGAAACATGCATGGGTACACACTGTTTAGAGTGACTACAACTGGCACAAAAGACAAGGGCCAGATATCCCATTTTTAAGAGTTTAATCTAGAACAGTTACGGCACAAATAAATAACTGAGTAAACATGAACACGGATACTTCCTTTAGCATTACTGGAAGTGTGTGTCCACTTAGGAATAGTTTAAACATCTACCACTGGAAAATGAAAAAAAAAAAAAAAAGCATTACTAGGTTTATAGGAAGCAGAGTGGATAGATCTCAAAAAGAGAAATCTGAGTTAAAAAGGAGCAAGATGTATAAAACAATATTTATATAAAGAAAACTCAATCAACATTGAATATATATTTGTGCAAAAGTATAAAAATTTACTCTAAAAATGTCTATATTCATTATTTTGGTTGTCTCTGAGGGTGGAAAGAAGTTGAATGAGATAAAATTTAAAAGCTTAGATTATTTTGGAATGTTGTATTTATCTAAAAAATAATAGAGCTTTAATACTTGATAAACCAGTGTCATAGTTCTATGGTGTATTTATAGCACATTTACACTCTTCTGTATTTTATAAGCATTCATTGTTCCTGCCCTCATAGTACTTACAGTTTAGGTTCAAATGGTAAACTCTGCCACAGAATTTCCCTATGCCAAATCATTTCAGAGAAAAAAGAAGAGGACCATGAGAGTCCCCATGATCCTTTCAGGGGTGCACAAATTCAAAACAATTTCCATAATAACACTAAGATGGCATTTTCTGTTTTTACTCTTATATCTTCACAAGTATACAGTGGAGATCTTTGGAAAATATATGATGAGGGATATTTCAACAAATTGAATGCAGAATCAGATAAGAAAATCCAGCTGTCTTCTATTAAGCCAGACATTAAAGAGATTTGTGACAATGTAAAACAATGCCATTCTCAGTAAAAATTGTTTTGATTTGAAAAATATAGGTCTACTTTAATAAAAAAATAATGTTTACATTCACATGTAGTGGATTTATTATTTTTATTTTAAAGGAATACATAAAAATATATTTTAAAATTTTCCCAGTTTTTATTTTCATAAACAATAAATGTAAATACCCATAACCTATATAAATGAAACCTCTTTGGACTGTCAACAATTTTTAAGAGTGTGAAGTGTACCTGAGATCACAAGGTTTGAGAACTGCTTGGGCCAGATTATGGCTAGAAGTGATTCCAGAGGAAGTGGTAATAAATTTGTCAGAGGAAATAAAGAGTGCATTCAAATGGTGAGGACAGCATCAGTAAAACATTGTACATTAAGAAAATGAAGAATGAAATCAAATCAAATTATAAAGTTAAGGAAAATCTCAATAAAAAGAATTTTTCCCCTTTAGGAGTAGCCTAAAATAAGAATTTTTGTAGTAGTTATTCAGTAAAATTTGGCGGTTTTTTTTTTTTTTTTATTTTTTTTGATAGGCACTGGGACATCTGTAAAGAAGAAGTCTCATTCTCTGTCCTGCAAAAACTCATAGTTTAATACATGTATGCCAAGTGCTTTAAAAAAGAAAAAAAGACTTATTTGTTTACTTATATGTGCTTGTAGGGGGAGAGGCAGAGAGAGAGAATCTTCAAGTATAGTCCTTGGGAGCAAGGAGCCCAACATGGGGCTCCATGTGGGGTTCCCCTCTGGGCCTATCCCACAACCCATGAGATCATGACCTGAGCTGAAACCAAGAGTCAGAGGCTCAACTGACTGAGCCACCCAGGAGCTCCTAATTACAAAGTGCTTTAATAGAGATAGCTACATTGTGAAATGAATGAATCAAACACATTATAGACTGGTCCTTAATTTCTCTAGTAGTTTTTGCTATTTAAAAAATATTTATAGAAAAATAAAACCCTGTGCTATAGCTTTGGAAGAATAAGTGAATATAAAATTACAAGTTTCTTGCAGTCTGTTTGTTTTAATGCTTTAACCAGATCTATTGAACTCATGCCAGTGGATATGAACATTGTATCAGCCAGGATAGACCAGGTTGGCTGCATTAACAAACAACCTCCAAATTTCAGCAGCTTAAGACAACAAATGTTTATTTTCCCCTTAATGCTCTGTGTCTACGCTATGTGTCTGTCTATCGCAGGTTGGTGGGAGGCTCTGCTCTATTTAATTATTAGACACCAATTTGTGGCACCACAGTCTTATATGCATCTTAAGGATTCCTTGTCATGGGGGAGACAGGTTAGGAAGTCAAGTTCTATCAATTATAATTATACAAAGCATTCCTGAAAGAGACACGTAGCTTCTGCTCATATTTCATTGGCCAAAGCTAGCTTCATGGCCTTGCCTAACTACTGAAAGCAAGGGGCAGGAATAGTTGTGGAAAGGTCATATTTTGTTAAACTGGAGATAGAAATGGACCAGGTGTCAGGGAAGACTAGAAATGCCCACTGCAAGCACTGCTTGAGAAAAATAAATTACAACAAAGGTCTGGTTCTAGACTAGGGGATTTCTCCAACTGAATCAAATTCAAGAAGGGTATTTCTCCAGCTGAATTAAATTTCTTCAAGCTGAATCAAACTTCCCATGGTGTCAGTTTCCCCTCCTTCCTAACCCCTCTAGATTCATTTCTTGGCTCCTTTTTAAAGGTAGAGATCTCAAGGTTTGTGGTAAATATGGGTTAGTACCTATTTTCAGAGTTGAGTTGACAGGCTGAGAAATCTTATTTCCATTGCTGAACCTTAGCCAGACTCGCATGGCAGTGGACAAATATATCTGGAAAGTTCTGCAAAGTCAGATTTGGATTTGGCACTTGGATCTTCTTGTCAAAAGTAAGACAGCCACATAACACTGACCATCTCTAATGAACTTATTTAGGTTGGCAAGAGACCAGAGCTGCATTCTTTTGGATCATCCAAATTCATAGACTGTGCCTACCAAGAGGGTTGCCTCATAACCTTTTTAGGGCATTTGGGCAGAAAGTACAAGTTGCTGTTATTTTCATGTTTTATTCATTCTAGGGAAGAAGATGAAATAAAATCTTCATCCAGGAAGATGGTATGAGACATGAAATAACAGGCTAACATTGTAGAATTTAAAAAGAGATCTTGAAAGTCAGTTGGTCCAACCACCCAACTGATGTTTGGATCTTTTCTGCAACATTCCATCCAAATGATCATAAGCTTTAAACCCTGCAGTGGCAGCCACCACAATTGCCCAGTGTCATTCATTCTACCTTGGAAACCTCTGACTACTAAAATTACATTTTATGTTGTACCAATGTCTATGATTTAGTAATAGAGATATGCTTGCATAGTTGAAAGAAACTGTGTATGCTATTATGATTCCTGGAAAGATGTGTTTTATCCCATTTGCTTCTCACACCAACTCCAGGAAGCAGATATTATTATTATTAGACAGATACAAAACTGAGGCTCAGTGAGTCTAAGTGACCTGGTGAAGGTGGCAGTATTGATTTGTAGATGAATGAATGATTGTGCTTTCCAATATCACTGTGACAGAAGGAAAGAAAAAAATTGTCCATCTACTCTGCTTGAATACAAACACATATATAAGTGATACTGAATTCATTGGTGATATAGTATTTCTTCAAGAATGTGTAACAATGATCTCAAGGAGACCATCTATAGCTGCCATCCCTGTCTCATTTTCCAGGCTGGCCTTCAGATTTTCTATGGATAGTTATTGTCTTTCCAGTCTTTTAGGAAAGCTCAGCGCTGGCCACATAAGTGCTCAAAGCAGAACTAATGAATGGATATATGCATCAAATATTCTTCCAATAAACCCTAACACATAAACTATGAATTTTGCAGCAGAATTTTTGGTTTTAACTAAAATCAGAGCCTGTACTTTATCTGGGGACTATGTCTAGCAAAGCAGCCATTTTCAACTATGTAGAAAATCACCAAAACAGACAGCCAACTCACCTCACAAGGGTTATTTGTCGAACACAACATGTCCAACAAACCAATCAACCAACTAGCCGAACAACAATGACAACAACAACAATGACAACAACAACAATAACAACAAATCAAGCTCTGAATCACAAGTGATGCATTAGTAATTCAATCTATGAACATAATAACCAACTTTCCTACGCTGTCTGCGTAGGATAGTGGCCTTTTGCTTTCCCTGATCCACTATACTAAATCAATATTCCCATATCAAAGATATTTTGAAAAAAGGAGAATGATGGAAAATATGAACCTTGGCTTCCTGTTCCTGAGGCGAATAATTTCTCCCCACCAAACCTTAGAAATTGGATCACTTTGGCTAATTCCCCAGGAAAGCAACAACAGGTGTGGAAGGGACCCACAAAAGGAAAGAATGTAACACACGTCTACTTTATTCTGGCATGCAAGGAAGGCTCTGGGATTCTCACTTCATTTCTTCTTGTTTTTATTACTTCTAACATTCCTCTTCTGCAAATTCAAGTTTCTGTCATGAATTACACCCTCCTAGATGCTTATATTCAGAGAGGGTTAGGTTAGCATTCGATTGTAACCCAATGTTTCAATTTTATCCAGCACAGTCTCAGCCTGGTGAATACTTACATTGTCTGGAGCCTTCTGAGTCCAAGAACTTCTAAGCAGAAACAGTTAAGTTTTTCCATTGTTCTGGAACAGAAGCACTGGATCCAGTAAGTATATGAGGCCACAACTAACCTCTTTAAATATGTCCTTTTGACCTTTGAATGACTCCAACTCAATATCCTCAAAGTTCCTAGGGCTGTAGGGGCTGAATAAATGCCAAGTGAATTAGGAAAGTACATAACATTCTAGTTCTTATCAGACTAACCGGGCTTTTAAAAGAGGATGTGTGGGGGTGCAGAAAGCTGTAATCAGTAATGATAAATTCCATTTAAATACTCATTCAAGCAGAATTAGAAGACAAAATGGATTCCAGCATTCATTTGATCTATGTGTAAATTAGTGTTTTTCCTTTTTTTTCATTATTTTAATGAATATTTTTAAAAAGTCATATAAACAATTGTTTTCTTTCTTAAGATGACAATCTTTAAATAGCAACTAGGCATTTACTACTTTTACATTCTTCTGTTTCTCTAATCCTTACTGTCAGATCACTTTGGAATGCAATCCTTGATTCCTCCTCTGAATGCATATGCAATTTATTTGCCTCTATTTTTATTCTTTGGAGATTTTTTTCTCATTTTCCCCCTTTCTCTATCATTATGTGCCAGAAGAATTCTGTGAGACCTCCAGGATTCATCGATAAGTCCATTAGAGAAAAGAATGCAGTTCAAATGCAGAGATTTGTTTTTGCATAGGCAAATTACTTCTCCTTTTTATGCTTTGATTCCTAGTCTGTAATTAGACTAATAATAGTCTCTATCTCAAGGGGTTGTGATGCTTACATGATTAATATCAAGTGCTTTCCACAACGCGGGCTGCATAGTAAATTCAATAAATATCAGTCTCATTACTAACATTATTTTTGTCTTTGTTACTCAGTAAATGCTGTACAAAGTATTGAGCTAGGTGCATTAAGGATACAAAAGAAAAATAAAACGTGGTCCTTGCCTTTCAAGAAAAGACAGTGTGAATAAAGGGAAGACCTACATGCACACAGTCAGGACGAACAGTGCAAAAGGCTGCTGGAGTGGTATCAGTTGAGGGTGTTTTGTTTGGGGAATTTGGTTTGGGGGCTTGGGAAAAGGGTTAGGGTTCCCTCCCTTCAAAGGAATCATGGGCATTTCTAATGAAGGGTTGGCATTATTTAACTGAAACTTGACAGAGCATTAAAAAAAAAAACTCAGAACAAAGCTGTGCTGTAACATTATATATTACCTATTTTTTAAAAAAATTTATTTTATTTCATTTTTTTCAGTGTTCCAAAATTCATTGTTTATGTACCACGCCCAGTGCTCCGTGCAATCCTGCCCTCCATAATACCTACCACCAGACTGACCCCACCCCCCACCCCCCAAAACAAGTTAAAAACAGTACTCATTTTAATTTGCATAATCTTTGTTTATCGAATGAGGTTAAACCTTTATTCATTGCTTATTTGTATTTGTGAGTCTGTGTGACTTGTCACTTTATGTCCTTAGACTGCTCCTCATGAGATTCTGTGCTTGTTCTCTGTTGTGTAAAAGCACTCTCTAGTTTATGAGTCACAAATATCATGTTAATAGATTTTTAAATATCGATCCTTGCAGTTCTAGAATTAACTCCACTAAATTTGGCTGTATTCTTTCGTGATGTCAGATTCTACTTTCTAAATGAGATGCTTGTATGAAACTGTCCCCATTCCAGCAGTCTGTCCCCTGGAAAGGGGTGAAAAAAAATTACATATCCTCAAACTTCCAGGTGCCAGGCCCTTTCTATAGCATTTGCAAATAAAGACCTGTTTTGCCTTTATTTATATATGCCTCTTTGCCTAAAGAGCTGTTTTTGCCGCCCAGCTCTCACCTTGAAGGTGGAAAAGGAATGCATTGGAAGTGAAAGGGAAGAGGGATTTTTATTTATTTTTTTTTTTTTGGACAGTGTTGCTAGCATCTGTACGATTTCTATTTCTTCTTCTTCTTCTTCTTCTTCTTCTTCTTCTTCTTCTTCTTCTTCTTCTTCTCCTCCTCCTCCTCCTCCTCCTCCTCCTCCTCCTCCTCCTTCTTCTCCTCCTCCTCCTCCTCCTCCTCCTCCTCCTTCTCCTCCTCCTCCTCCTCCTCCTTATTGTTCTCCTCCTCCTCCTCCTCCTCCTCCTTATTCTTCTCTTTCTTCTCCTTCTCCTCTTCCTCCTCCTCCTCCTCCTCCTCCTCCT